>NW_006285996.1:863287-883973 GCF_000327345.1 Myotis davidii
CCTGGAGCAGGAGAAAGGATGAAAGGATGCTCACATTTGTTGAGTACTTGTTATCTGCCATGCACAGAGCTCGGTGATTTTTGCATTACATGTGTTGTCTCCTGAATCTTCACATTAGCCTTATGAGATGTGATTACTCCCACTTAATGATAAGTTGGAGGTCAGAGAAAATAAAGAACACACCTAGAGTCTGACATCAAGGAACATGCTGAAGTTAGAATTTGAAGCAGACCTGTGTGTCCGCGAAGCCTGGCCATTCTTTCCCACCTCAGGTGTTCTTCCTCATGCCCCTGCATCTCCAGGCTGTGCTCCTCTGCCTCGTTGGCACTTGGCCTTGGCCCACAGCTGCGCTAACATCACTGTGAGGGGGACACAATTCATTCCAGGACCACACCTTCTGGATAGTGCCCTTTGCCTCCTTCTAGGCAGATCCTTGCCTCCCACCCAGGCACCAGATGCTTAGACCTTCCCAGCCTGCCACCTCACTCATGCTTTCCAGCCCTGACCATGCTTAGATGTGTCTTCCCACTCATTAACTTCGCCTTGTCTCTCAGAGTCTCCCACTCTTTAGAGCCCTGATGCAGAGTCCAAAAGACAGGTGTGCATGGTACTGCCCCAATTATATATCATATATTACTAGTATATGTGTATTTTATTATATACTAGAGTCCTGGTGCATGGAATTCATGCAGGGGGGTCCCCCTCAGCCCGGCCTGCACCCTCTCCAATCCAGGACCCCCTGGGGGATGTCCAACTGCTTCTCACAATCCGGGACTACTGGCTCCTAATCCGGGACTCACCTGCCTGCCTGCCTGCCTGATCACCCCTAACTGATCCCCTACCGGCCTGATTGCCCCTAACTGCTCTCCTGCTGGCCTGATCGCCCCGAATTGCCTCTGCCTCACCCTGCACCCAGTACCTGAGGATCCCTCCCTCTGGCTGGCCACAGGCACCCAAGACCTGGGCTGGCTTCACCTGGACCAGCCGCAGCTGCAGGGGACCATGGGCAGGCGGCTTTACCTGGGCCGCAGCTGCAGGCATCCAGGACCACAGGGTGTGCAGCTTGTCCCTCTCCTGGGCTGGGCCACAGGGTAGGCGCAGCTGCTGGCACCTGGGACTGCGAGGCTGGCAGCTTGTCCTTCTGGCTGCAGTCTGGCTGGTCCCCACTCCTTTCTCCCCAGTGTTGAGTGTCTGAGCCATGACAGCATGACAGCGTGAAGGCATGGTGACCATTTGCATATTAGCTCTTTATCATATAGGATTATATACTGTGATTTGATTTAAGGAACTGGCTTACATGATGTGGAGGCTGACAAGTCCAAAACCTAGAGAGTAGGACAGTAGACTAGAAACTCAGGCAGGATTTCTGTCACCATCTTCAGTCAGAATTCCTTGTTCTACAGGAAACCTGGTTTTGCTCTGAAGGCTTTCAAACGATTAGATGAGGCTATGATGGAATAAACTGTATTCTCTCAAAATGCATATGTTGATGTCCTAACCCCCAGTATGACTGTTTTCAGAAATAGGATCTATAAAGGGGTACTTAAGGTAAAATGAAGTCACAAGGTAGGGCCCTAATCCAACAAGAGGGAGTGACACCAGGGAAGGGTACACAGAGAGAAGGCCAGGTAAGGACAAGAGAAGGCATCTATCTGAGAGAAGCCTCAGGAGAAACCAAACCTGTTGGTACCTTAACCTTGGACTTTCCAGCCTCCAGAGGTGTAGGAAATACATTTCTGCTGTTGAAGCCGCCCAGTCTGTGGTGTTTTGTTATGGCAGCCCTAGCAGACTAATACAGAGGCACACACACAACTGAGGGTAATCGCCTTTATTTAAAGTCAGCTGGTTGCAGGCATTAATTACATCTTCAAAATACCTCACAGCAAGTTCTCTACCAGTGTTTGACCAACAGCAGGGCACCGTAGCCTAGCCTGCATCATTAAACATGTGAACACTTTAGTAGAAAATACAGGAGCCTTCATTCTAAGGTAAAGTCCTTCACTAAGTTCCCTTGACTTCTGGTCAGGTTTTCCCACCAAATGAGTTTTTGGAGCTTGGCCATGGAGAGTAGAGATAAAAGGTAACCAAAGATTAATTTCACTTCACAGTTTTGATTCTGGTGAGACCTGCTTGTATTGATAAAGCGAAGCGCTGCTATCTTTCCTAATAGTGACAACAATGGCTGTAATGGAGTGTTACACACCCACAGTGTCTCCCTACTAATGATTAAACGTAGGCAGTAAGCCTCACCCTAGCACTCAAAGCCCCCAGGACGGGGCCTCCCCTTAGGTTTCCTGGCAGCGATGCATCTCTTGCTGCTTTCCAGCCCCCTTGCTCCACCTGAATTAGAAACCTCTGTCCCCTCTGCTGCTGTGGCCCCTTCTCTGGAGGTTCCTGAATGGAGGTGGCAGGTTGATGGAAGCGGGGAGGGCTCTGGAGTCCTGGCTTCCCACTGTACCATCTGGGTTAACTTACCTTAGGCTGTTTACTCGCTCGGAGCCATTTTCCACTTGTGTGAGATGGGCAGAGTGGTACTTCCTGCACAGGGTTGATGTGAGGGCTCAGAAAGATAAAGCTCATAGAGCACTCGCCTCTCCGTTTGTAAAATCTGTCACATTGTTATTTTCATTGGCTGTCACCCCCCGGGAAGACACCAGAAGAGTCCATTTGCCTCCAGCTTCCATCCTTTCGGCTGATCTCTCCCATCATCACAGCCTGGCCCCAGAGCTGGAACAATGTGGGCCACTGCAGTAAGGGACTCGGCAGCACATGGCCACGGAGCCCCCGACTCTTAGAAAACTCGGGCATAAAGACTTCGAGAAATACTATTTCCTTCTCCTCTTCCAGGGAGTCTCTGAGCCAGTGGGCAGGGGCAGGCTCATCCTTGCACACTCAGGGTCCGAGTTTACTGTCCCTTCCTGCCTCGTGAGTGTGGCTCACGCTTCTGGCCCCCCATTCCCAGAACAGCAGCAGCCCCTGTGTGACTGACTGCCAGCTCGCCGGAAAGCTCTTCTTCAGCTCCCAAGTTCTAGGACTGGCGTGCTCTTCTCTGGGGGTAGAGCTGGAAATGAAACTCCAATTGAAAAACATCAAGCAGAGTTTCACTGACATCGCATCTCTCCTGCACGCTCTTCATTTGAAGAAAACAAACGCCCGAACCCTGCAGTGGGATACTCGTTAAATAATTTAGTGCATTGGCCATTTTAGTGGTGATGGGATACAACCACCCTTGGAACCACCTTTACAACAGGACTTTGCCCAGCACCTCACTGGAGCCCACCCTGTGGATGAGAAGCAACCTTCTTTGGGGGGATCTGTGTCCCCTGCAATGGATGCCTGGGTAGCAAGGGAAGGCAAACGCCCTCAAATGTTCTCCAGCCTCGACAAAATCCAACAGATGAAATTCCATGCAGATGAAATTACATTCAGGGGTAATACATGGAGACATTTTGATGGAAACCCAAATGCTAAGTTGTGTGTGCCTAAGATCCTAGTTCAAGGGGATTCGAAAAGAGGTTTGCGATCTTAGGGATTTAACAGCTTCTCATTCTCTCATTGGCTTTTTGAAATTTATGGCACCTTTTCTCTTTACAGCATTTATCTGGGTTAAGAATGTAATTGCTGTGAGTAACAAAAAAACTAAATGGATTTATTTCTTAGTTTAATGGACTAATTTGTATTAATTTTTTTACTGGAATAAAATCAAGAAATCACTTATAACATTTAAAATAAATTGTGGCAAAATACACATAACATGAAATTTACCATCTTAATCTAAGCACCTTTAAGTATACAGTGCAGTGGCAGTAAGCACATTATACTGTAGTGCTGTTGGGGATGCTTGTGCACTTGCTCCTACCCCCGCCCTCAGCAGTCTAGACTCACTGGAAGTGGTCATAGCAAGATTTTGTCGACTAATTTATATTTCTGTTTGTCCCGTAATAACTCTCTTGGGATATTGTGCCTTTATCCTGTGAGAGTCTCTCCTCCATTTGAACAGTTACTACCATAAAACTCTTTAACTTTAGCCAAACATCCACAGAAATATAAAGGAAAAAAAGTTATGAGGGGAAGGAACCAGCGTTTATTGGATAGCTCTGTGCTCTTTTTGTGCTAAGCCATTTATGATGTCATCCATTTACTGTTTACAAGTAGCCTCCACCATACTATCTCTATTTAACAGATTAGGGAACTGTGGCCCAGAGAGGTTAAATAACAAGGTCACACAGCTAGGATTCAACTCCATTGTTCAAATGAATGCAAAATCCATTAGGATACATTGCCCAAGAAGAAGAGAACCTGAAAGGCAGGAGGATTTGGGGGGAAGATGGAGAGGGTAAATGAGTGTGAGAGTGATAAAAGAGAATGCTGGTCTCCCTTTTCAGGAGGTATCAACCCCATCGACCTCTGATCTTAGGGGCACTTTCAGGGTTTTAGCTGGCTGGGCCTCTCTCTTGGGGAGAGACCTCCCAGCCTGCCCTCCCCTTGGGAGTCTGATTACAGACATTACAGTTTACTTTCATCACTTGCATTCTCCTGCTCAAAGGGTCACTCAGAGCTGCTGGCAGAGTTTCTGACTCTGGCAAATTAAAATGCCAACTATTTGTCAAGATAGATTTCCTTAACCAACTCTCTCCACGTGTTGGAATGTCTCTGTCTAGTTGAAAAAGCCCCTGGAGAGTTACCATGGCAACCCTGGTCATAGATGGAGGATAAAATCCTTAAAAGAGACTTCCAAATTGGTGTGGCCACTTTCAGCCACAGGCTGACACTGGGTTTTGCACTGGGTGCCGATCTGATGACTCTGGCCTAGGCGGTGAAAGTCAAACGGAGCAAAGATGTAATGAGGTGTCTCCCCAGCCTCAGATGTAGATTTGTGTTGTTTTTTCGTTTTGTTTTGTTCTTTCAGGCTGTGCTTGTTTTCCTCTGTCCTTCCTCCATCTTCTGGGCTCAAGGTCAAACACTTAAAAGCAGATTTATTTCTTATATAAAAGTCCTTGACATGAAAGTTAGGGAAGAGGTAACTGGCTCAATAAAGGTAAATAAAAGAAGATAGAACATTTCAAGGTATGAAAACAGGAATTGGGTTTTGATAAAGGATTAAGATAATATTCAAGCGGTCTCAATGACTGCATGTGTGTTTTTCTTCCATTCTTCCTCCTTTCCCTCCCCTTTCCCTCCCCCTCCCTTCCACCCTTCCTCCCTCCCTTCTTTCTCCTCTCTCTCTCTCTCTCTCTCTCTCTCTCTCTCTCTCTCTCTCTCAGTACAAATGTAAACAACCATGAGATTTGGAATGTATAATTTTGATGCAGGTTAGTAATTTACTAGGAAAATTCCCTGGCAAGTGGAATGAGAAAATTGAGACAAATGACTGAACAAACATCCTGAATGGCTGAGCAATTCACAGCCAGCTGATAAATCACAAGACTCTATCTATCCTCTCTGACCAAAGATGCCTAAGAGCAGGCAGTTTAAATCACCTTACTCAGGGAGATAGATAACAGCAACAAAAAACAATCAGAGCCAGACTAATCCAAGTAAAGGTGAAACTAAGCAGGGATTGACCCCTAACTCCACTATACGCTCATTTTGATACATCAGCATACTACACAGCACACCTGGAAATCTAAAGCATATTCTGTTGAGATCCTCCCCTAGGACCTCCTCTAAAATTCCTGCCTATAGAAAATAAAATTTTAAATCATCTGAACTTTAAAAACCTTTGTCCCTGTGTTATATTTTTCCATGTTCCTCCAAGTTTGATTTTCAGTCCTATGCCTTTCCCTCCCCAGCCCATGCCTAACCTGGTAAATTCCTATTCAATCTTTAAGAACAATTTGTGTCTCCCCATTGACTATGAGCTCCTCTTAGTCATCCTGCACTACCAAGCACAGTGCCTTGCACTTAGTCATTATCCCATAAATGAATAAATGAATGAATGAATGATGCATGAATGAGGGATCATTGGTTATGTCAAGCTCCCCATACCCCACAACTAAAAAGCGGCACTATAACAACAGAGCTGTGTAAGTCATAACAGTTCAAAATGTGCCATAAACCAGGACATACTTCATATTCACACAAACACCTTGAAATAGTTACTAACAATTTGTTCACGTGTCATTGGAAAGGCCAATGTACGACTGATTTGTCTTCCCACAGTGTGATTGTTCTTTGATGCGTAACCACAGTCTTTTTTCCAGGGCCTGTCAGTATTCTCTTCACAGCTTCTTCCCCTCAGCTCCAGGTCAGCTTGCTGCCTTCCCTCAGAAGAGCAGCCCGATGCCCATCACCTGGCATTAGGCCTGTCTCTGCCACTCCAGCCTCCCAGCATGCCACAGCTCTGCTCTCTGGGCAGTAGTTCCACTTCTCCTTGGGTGCAGGCACGAGGCAAATGCAAATTCTTTTTAAATTTTAGACCGTTTTCTTTCCCTTTTTCTGGCCTTCTGCAGGAGCGGAGACGCATCTAAAACATGGGCCTTTTGTCGTTAAGGTATCCCATCTTGCCATGACAAATTCATCTCTGAGTCTGTGAAGCACAATGTTACTACCAGCACCAGCACCAGCAGAACGCGCTGGATTTCTTCTGCATTAGTATTGTCCCTATTCTCATCACTGTCAGCACCATGACATTTGTCAAGCACCAGTGTGAGTTGTTTTCCTTGGAGTTGAAGATGAGGTAACAGGACTTTTAAAATGTATTACAAAGGCATATTTTTTTCACAGGCTTTTTTTTTTTTTTACCATTAACTCAACTATTTAATAAATATTCATTATAGGCCTACTGAACTGACAATACAATGGTGAAATAGACCCAGTCCCCCACAAATGTTCATAGTGGCATTATTCACCACAGCCAAAATTGGAAACAAATCAAATGTCCTTCAATGGATAGACAAAATGTAGAATATTACTCAACTAAAATAAAGTTTTGATATACACTGCAACATAGATGAACCTTGAAAACATTATGTTAAATAAAGCAGCCAGATACAAAAAGTTACATTATTATATGATTCCACTTATATGAAATATCCAGAATAAGTAAATCTATACAGACTGAATGCAGATTGGTGGTTGCTAGGGTCTGGGGAGAAAGGAAGTATAGTTTAATGGATACAGGATTTTCTTTTGGATGATAAAAATGTTTGTAACTAAAGACAAGCAGTGTTTGCATAACAATGTGAGTGTACTAAGTGTACACTTTAAAATGGTTAATTTTATGTTATGTAAATTTTACCTCAATTTAAAAAAAAGACCCAGTTCCTATTCCTCACAGTCCATTATTTCTAAAGTTTCATGTCTGAAGTTGTATGAATCTGTAATGGCCTATGTGGTGGCACAGGCTCTGCTCTGTAATGTAATGGGTGAGACAGACAACAATCTTATGATGAAGTCAATAGTTGATATCATTGGAATTTCAAAGTGGAAAAGAATGTAAAAACTATCCATGGCCAAGAGCTAGAATGGGATTAGCAGAGAATTTAGACACTTGGCTTCCTGGCCCAGCTCTTAATCAGCAGGGCTTTGGTTTGTTTTAGCAACATTTGGCAGGTACCTGACAAGTTGATAGAGGAAACGGGAGCTACAATGAGATGAAGACTGTGTCTACAGCCCAACCAACCTGCACCAGCTGACGTGAGAGAGGGAAGAGCCTGGCACAGAAAACTGAGAGATGAGATGGAGTAAGTGCCTTGGAGAGAGTCACGCCAAGCTCTCCAGTACAAGCCCAGGAGGAGGAAGGAAAAAAAATTCTATTTAAGCCCTAGCTGGTTTGGCTCAGTGGATAGAGCGTCGGCCTGTGGGCTGAAAGGTCCCAGGTTCGATTCTGGTCAAGGGCACATGCCCGGGTTGTGGGCTCGATCCCCAGTGGGGGACTTACAGGCCAATCCATGACTCCCTCTCATCATGGATGTTTCTATCTCTCTCTACCTCTCCCTTCCTCTCTGAAATCTCTTTCCCTCTTCCTTCCTCTCTGAAGTCAATAAAAATATATTTTTAAAAAGGAAAATAAATTCTATTTAAGAGAAAGAATCAGGCTATATCCATGCAGGGCCTGAGGGTAAATGCCAAGGGTTGAGTCCTCCATGGCCCAACCTCTATCCTGCAAGCTTATTTCATCCCATCAGTAAAGGAGGCCAATTAGGTGTATGTTTCCCACTTAGATCACCAACCTGCTGAGAATGGAGGACATGCCCCAAATGCTGGCTGACTCTGGTCTTTTTCCTTATTTTCCTGTCCCCAGCAGTTGCCCAGAGGGTTTTCCACATCCCCTGGGTTATATGTTGCGAGTGGGAGACACTGATGGGTAGGAAATGCTGTGTCTGCTGTTAAACTCTGTCAGAGAGAGCGCTGGCTGTTTTTCTTGCAATACCTCTCACTGTCATCCTCTGAAATAGGATTTATGACCATTTCTCTCTTGCAGATGAAGTCCAGAGAGGCTCAGTGACTTGCCCACATCACACAGCCAATAGGCAACAGAATCTGGGTTTGAACCAAGACCTATGTGATGGCACAGGCTCTGCCCGCTGTGCCTCACCCACAGCCTCCCTGTTGGGCTGAGTCAGTGCCATAGAGCATACACCATATTAGGGCAAGCCCTCTGACTGGAAACGTTCAGGGAAAGCTCAGTGTGAAGCTGAAAATTAAGTTAAAGACCCATAGTTTGAAATATCTTGCCCGGCACAGATATGGTCACCTCCCCGGGTGATCCAGGCTCACTTCCTTACGATCTGGGCTCCTTCTGGCAATAAGGTTCAGCTGCTGAAAGCTGACCTTAGGTCACAGGGGTGGGCAAACTTTTTGACTCGAGGGCCACAGTGGGTTCTTAAACTGGACCGGAGGGCCAGAACAAAAGCATGGATGGAGTGTTTGTGTGAACTAATATAAATTCAAAGTAAACATCATTACATAAAAGGGTACGGTCTTTTGTTTTGTTTTGTTTTGTTTTGTTTTATTCATTTCAAACGGCCCACGGGCCGTAGTTTGCCCACGGCTGCCTTAGAACAAAGCTGCCATAGGTCAGAAGCCAGGTGGTGGGCAGGGGGTGGAGGTAAACTCAGATAACAGAAGTGTCATGTTACACCTTCACAGTGTTGTTTTTTCAATTTTTGAATTTGGGGACAATATTTAAAACTCAGGAGACGTCACATAAAATGCTGATTTCTGTCTTCTCTTGACAAGCCACGCTCGTCCTATATTCCTGAGCATCCCCAGGAGTTGGGCAGCTGTGCTCCACCATCACTGGGCCTCCCTGGCTCCCCTTGGGCATCTGTGGCCTTAACTGCTACCTAAAGTCAGGTCCTCAGCACAGGGCTGGGGCCTGCAAGGTTTCTGATGAAGAAAGAGCAGACATGAGTTATATTTTGTCACGAGGAAGAGGCCAGAATTGACTTTTTAAAAATTCATTGCCTTCTAATAATAAAACTGTATTTACAGAGAGTCATGCTTCCGAGAGATTAGGCTGTGCAAACATCACTTCTGCCACGTTCCCAACAGAGGTCTGGGGAAGTGACAAGGGAACTCCAGCTGGGGTCTCTGCAATGAAAAGCAGCAGACATAAAGGAAAAGTGGCCTGCTCCAGGCCGGGCAGGGAGCAACCAGAGGGGCAGATCTGAGTTCAAACAACAAATATTTGCTGAGCCCACAGGAACCAGACAGTGAGGCAGGCACATTAGCAAGCCAGCCGTTGCCCTGTGTGGTGTCTGCCTCCTGGGTCCTGTGCTCAATTCTTTATCCTTTAACTGCAAAAAAGATGCAGGCAGAGGAAGCTGGTGCTTAGTGAGCCAGGACAACCTCCACCTTGGTCACTTCTTGCATGCCCACCCTCGTCTTGCACTCACCCTCTTTACATCAGGCCATGGGCCTTGGCAATCCTAGACCTGCTGCATCTTGTCCAGCAGGCAAGGGCTTCTCTCATCCTCTGGCCTCAGCCCAGAGGCCCCTCTGTCTGTAAAGCAATTACTGTTTTATAATCCCTCCTCCCCCTGTTACCTGCTGTGCTGATCTCTCCATGAGAGGAGAGTGTATTCATAGCTAGAAAGTATAAACAATGGATATTGTATATGAATCTTGTAGCCTACAACAAATGATAAACTCATTTATAAGGTCTAGGAGGCTTTTTTTTCCCTTTTAGGTAGATTCCATGGATTTTGTACATAGGCGATCATGTCTTCATGTCAGGAGAGTTTTTATTTCTTCCTTTCCACCCAGTATGCCTTTCTTTTCTTACCTTACTGCACTTGTTAGGACTTCTAGTAAGATGTTGAATTGGAAGAGTGAAAACACATGTCCTTGCTTTGCTATTGATCTTATGGGGGAAAGCATTCAATCTTTACCACTAAGTGAGTGTAAATGTGTAATGTTAGCTGTAAGCTTTGTTTTGTTTTTGTAGATGGCCCTTTTCTAGTGAATAGTGTGCCTTCCTATTCCAATATGAAACACAGTCAAAAAGGGCCAACTAAGGTGTTTTAAATAAAATCTCCTGTATGATCCTATATAATAAACGGGTAATATGCAAATTTACCTTAATGGCAGAAAGACCAGAATGACAGCTCAACCAGTCACTATGAGGTGCACTGTCCAACTCTCAGTTCCTTTCCCCAGCCAGCAGGCTCCAATCGCCCAATGACAAACTGGGAACCGGGGGTGGGTGGTGGGGGACTCGGGTGGCGCCAGGCCAAGGCCCCTGGCACACCAGTCACCCACACACAGAGGGCAACCCGCAGTGGGGGCAGGGCCAGAAGAGTGGGTGGAATCGCTGACCTCTTGGTTCCTCCACCCGGCCGGCAGGCTCTAATCACCCGATGGCGAATGGAAAACAGGGGGTTGGTGGCGGCCTGATTGCAGGCCCAGCCTAGAGACCATACCCATGTACAAATTTCATGTGTGGGGCCTCTAGTTAAAGAATAAAAAACAGCTTATACCAGGAATAGAAAGGAACATCAGTGGAATAGAATATTCCACATTCTATGGAACCCATATATGGCCAATACATTTTGTCATAGGTGCAAAAGCAATTCATGGAGACTCAATGAGAAGGTAGAGAAAGATCAAACCAACCAGAAAATAAGAGATGCTGGAACAACTGCACATATGTATATAAAAAAATGAAACTCAATTATACTACACACACACTACAAAACTTAACTCTAAATGGATCAATATGCCAAGCTATAACTTCTAGAAGAAAATCTTTGTGACTTCAGGTTAGGTAAAGAGAAATTAGATACGATGCAAAAAACACAATCCATAAGAGAAAAAGATGTATTAAACTGGACTTAATAAAAAATTAATAATTATTTGTAATCCTCCAAAATAATAAACCGTAAGCCCCTCAACTGCAGAATGAATAGTCTGGTAAATCCACTCAGTAATAATATAGAATGAACTATGGCTATCCATAACAGCATAAATGAATCAAATACATTAAGCTAAGTACAAGAAGCCAGACTCAGAAGACTACACACTGTATGATCCCATTTATGTGACATTCTGTAAAAGACAAAACTTAGAGAACAGATCAATAGCTGCCTGGAGTATAGGATTGGGAGAGATCAATTATTCTTAAAAGTAGAGTCTCTTCTAAATGAAGCTTCTGGTTAATCAGACCTTCTCTAGAAATAGAAACTGTTAAGTGGCTTGGGAAGCCAAGTTCTACTAAACTAATGTTTTCCTTCTCCTCCTCTCTCCCCGCCTCATCCTGTGTTTTCTCTTACATGAATGATGACACCACCAAGCCGGGGTTATCGTAGGCTTCTTTCTCTCCCTCCGTTCACCTGACTCCAAGGCCTATGCTTCCTACTTCCTAAGTACGTTGTGTGAGTGCTTCTCTCATCTCCACCGCTATGTTCCTTGCCACGCCGCGTCTTCTCTTGTCTACATCACTGGGCCAGTTTCCCATCTAAGTCTCCCTGAGTCCCGCCTGAACCCTCCCTCCTACTTCCTGAGGAAGCTGAACTTCAGTCCGAAGTGCTGAAGAAGGTGCTGAGGAGCCAAGGTTGCTGGCAATGGAGAGAAGAGGCTGAAGTGCAGCTTTGCATAGGAAGTAAACGTGACAAGCCTGGGTTTGGGGGTGGGGGAGGTGGGGAGGAAGGGGAGGGGAAGAGAAAGGCTGTATGTCTGCAAGAATAGCAGTTTAGAGTTTGTAACTTCCCCTGGATGGACCAAGGCATTGCTCATCCTTCACAGTGGCTTCTGGAAGCAAATATCCCACAATTACCCTGTCACTAAGTTATACCCTTACCTCATTGTCTTTACTATGTAATTGCTTTTCCATTGAAACTTTAGTTGTTTTTAGCATGTCACTGTATTTGTAGGGAACCAGAATCAGGCAATATAAAATGCAGATAAAATTGTTGCTCATAAGAGCATTAATATTTGACAGCGTATAAAGTGATGAGGGACAATAGCCGTTACCCATATAGGAGAAGAGGCCTATTATTTATGAAAGCACAGAGTACCATGCCCTGTGGCAAGTTCCTGTGTATAAATTATTGCAGATGATACTACATATGCACATACAATAACCCTATGAAGAGGGTAATCTTGTCTCCTATTACAGATGAGGAATATGAAACCCTAAAAGCTTAAATGACATGCCCAAGGTCTCAGCTAGCAAGTGGCACATTCAGGATTTAGCACTAGGTCTACTTGACCTAAATACCATGATCTTTCCATCATGCCCCCACATCCTTCTCTCCTGAATTGGCACATTCCCTGTAGCTTGATGCTTCATTTCCTTTCGTCTAGAACGCCTTTGTGGCTGACCACACCCAGGAAGGCCCATCCAAATTTCCAAGGCCACCACAAATGGCCCCTTCTCTGTATAGCCTGCTTCCCTCCCAAACAGAAAACACATGAAACCCCTCTCAGAAAAACTGTTCCTGTCTTTGTACAGGCCTATTTGTGTACTTATTGTATTCCCAATAATGAAATGCAGACCTCCTGAAAGCCATAGATTTTCTATGTACATGAAGATATTCTGTAGTTTTTGATTTGAATACCTGTACTACCTTGGTTGAACAGGTCAAAAGTTGGTAAATGAAGCTAACAGAAATGTGTATATGAAGTTAAGTACTGGAATAGTTGATTATTCACATTTTTATTAAATTTTTCTTACTATCAAGTTCATCCAATACATATTAGTAATTTGAAATTCACATGCTTCCTTTCAGGCACATATTAAAATCATCAATATCCATATGCAGAAATCATTCTGAAAAATAGAAGAAAGGGACTGCATTCATGAATAAATTTGAAATTAATTTTTCAATTGCAAAAAATCAGTTTTAAGACATTTGATGGTCATCTTCTTGCATAATATTTTCTTCTAATACTTTTTTCTAGAACTTATATTTACCTTACTATATGACAAACTCAAAGACTCATGGAATGTTAGGGTTAGAAAGGGACCTAAATATATTTCAGTCTAATTCTTTTATTTTTTCAGTTAAAATAGAGGTTTAGTGATGTGGAATGTTAGCTTGGTCACACAGCTTGATAGTGCTGGAGATAAGATTAGAACATTCTTTTTCCAAAATTAAACTCCAAATTCTCGGGAACAGAACTGGTGGCTTACTTTAATATTCATTCAAAACTTCCGTAACAGAACCCCAATTTTATTTAGGGGTTACACACAACCTTGCAAAGCCATTTCTCAGACTTCCTTGTAGCCAGATGTGGCCATATGACTACACTTCAGCCAGTCAGATGCAAGGGTAAGTAAGTGTGTGGGCTTTTGGAAGTCTTCCTAAAAGGAAGTGGGTACTCGATTCTCTTTTTTCTTCTTCCTCTTGTCACCTGGAATGCAAATATGATAGCTCTAGTTCAGGTACCCAGGGGGGTCCTGAGGATGAGGACCACACCTTGGGGCTAGAATGAGCCTGAATCTCTGATAACCTCAGGGAGTCACCTTGAAACAACCTTTTGTTTGTTTGTTTGTTGTTTGTTAATCCTCACCTGAGGATATTTTCCCATTGATTTTTAGAGACTGTGGAAGGGAGGGGGAGAGATAGAGAGAGAAAGACATCAATTGGTTGCCTCCTGCATGTGCCCAGATTGGGGATGGAGGCAAGGGATCCCAAGTACATGCCCTTGACTGGAATCGAACCTGGGATTCTTAGCCTGTGAGCTGACCTTCAGTCCACTGAGCCAAACTGGTGCAGGGCAGGCCGTTCACCAGCTGGCACCATCCCACAATCAGGGTGCGGGTTGCCTATCTCAGAGGGAGGCCAGGTTAAGGGGATTTCCCCCCCACCCCCCGGTGCACAAATGTCCATGCACCGGGCCTCTAGTGAACAAATAAAAGTGCACTAAAACAGGTTTATCTTTTTCATTTGCAGACAGTTTACTTCTTTTCAAAGTTAGGAAGTTCTCAGTTGGACAAGTAAACTTAAATAAGAAATATTTTCAGTAAACTTTAGCATAAATAGGTCTTAATCTTGACACATTTTTGGAAATACTGTATTATTAATATTTGTTTGCATGTGGAAAAGAAGCAAAGCCTGAGAGAACATCACAGTTCCCATTTTCAAGGAAGACCAAGAAGTCAAGTCTATCTTCTTCTAGCAAATAATAGACTGAAATTTCCAAAAGGAAAACCAGCAAGCTATTTCTAAGATTTCATTCAAAAATATATACTTCTCTTGCCCTGGCCTGGTGGCGCAGTTGGTTGGAGCATCGTCCCATACACCAAAAGGTTACGGGTTTGATTTCCACTCGGGGAGCATACCGAGGTTGAGGTTTGATCCCCCCATTGGGGCATGTGTGGGAAACGACCGATTGATGTTTCTCACATTGATGTTTCTCACATTGATGCTTCTCTTGGGAACCTTTTTCTGCAAAGAGCCATTTGGTATTTATATCATCATACACACACACACACACACACACAACATCCTCAGGTGAGGATTTAAAAAATTATATGTATTTTTTTATATAAATCATTCTACATTTCAAGGTATTGGTGTTTCAAACTGCTAAAATATTTTTTATTTGGGAAAACATACAGCTCTGTAAAACTTAAGAGCCAGCTCTGAAGAAAGATCTCCCTGCATCTGATTCCCATGTCCACTAGCATCTCACTTCTTGCCTCCGGCTCCTCTTCCAGAAAACTAAGGAAAACTTCACAGCAGCCCTGGAAGACAGGTGGCTATTAAAGATAATGTGTGTAGAGTGTGGAGCGCAGAGCCCAGCACCTCTTGGGAGCTCAGTAAATGGCTGCGGTTATCTTTCCATAAGCAATGATCTACAGAAACCCACTGAAACCATCAAAACTTTTAAACATAATCTATAAAAATAACTGATTTTTAAAGAACATTGGAAAATACCAAAATATATGAATAAAAAAATCTCCCACCAGTACCATAAATAAAACCTCCAGACAAAAAGAGAAGTCCTGTGAACTGTAGACATTTTCCCTCTAACAACTTTGAAATAGTGACCTCTGCTGGCCAGTGGAAAACATGAACTTTTCAATCAACTCTTCTTCAGGTGAGCTTGGTCCCTGTCTCCGGAACAAGAAGAGGCCAGCATTGCAAGGGACCGAAATCATCATAAGGGTCGCCACCATGTAACTGGGATGTTAACAAAATTAAAGGCTGGCCTTTCCATTTGCTCACCCGCCCAAAAGATTATTTTTTTTAAACCCCCTTGTCTCCTATTTTTTAAAGTGTCATAATTGCATACAAATGTTACAGCTGAAAAACAATGAAGGCATATTTTCCATAAACACCCAAAAGCAGAAGTGGAGACAAATGTGTACAAAACAGAGGGAAAAATCAGAATGTGTCATTAAGAATATTACAACAAAAGGAGGAAAAAATCATTGGGAACACGTGTCTGATTCAGGTAGGGTAAACAGCTACAAAGAAGGCTTTCTAAAACCCTGCAAACCTCTTACAGGTATGACCCAAAAATCTAATTAGGAAGCAGCCACTATCCTTTTCTTCAGGCGAAATATGCTTGATGCTCAAGAGTCTATTGGCTAGGGCATTTAGATGTGAAATACGTATTTAGATGTCACATACATTCCTATCTCTTAAGGTGTGAAGTAAAACACAAGGTTTCAAACTGGCAGCCATAGAACCATATAGTTTGCTTTGGCACTAGCTGTATTTTTAAAAAAATTAATTCATTTCCGACACTTTAAAAATGGAAATTTCACCTGGCTGGCGTGGCTTAGTGATTGAGCATTGACCTATGTATGAACCAAGAGGTCATAGTTCAATTCTCAGTAGGGGCACATGCCTGGGTTGTGGGCTCCATCCCTAGTTGGAGGACATGCAGGAGACTGCCAATCAGTGATTGTCTCTCATCATTGATGTTTCTATCTCTTTCTCCCTCTCCCTTCCTCTCTGTAAAAACTCAATAAAATATATTTTTTAAAAAAAGTTTTGCCTGTTCCTGCCCTAACCAGTTTGGCTCAGTGGATGGAGCGTCTGCCTGCAGACTCAAGGGTCCCAGGTTCGATTCTGGTCAAGGGCATGTACCTTGGTTGCGGGCATATACCCAGTAGGGAGTGTGCAGGATGCAGCTGATCGGTGGTTCTAACTCTCTATTCTTCTCCCTTCCTCTCTGTAAAAACTCAATAAAATATATTTTTTAAAAAAAGTTTTGCCTGTTCCTGCCCTAACCAGTTTGGCTCAGTGGATGGAGCGTCTGCCTGCAGACTCAAGGGTCCCAGGTTCGATTCTGGTCAAGGGCATGTACCTTGGTTGCGGGCATATACCCAGTAGGGAGTGTGCAGGATGCAGCTGATCGGTGGTTCTAACTCTCTATTCTTCTCCCTTCCTCTCTGTAAAAACTCAATAAAATATATTTTTTAAAAAAAGTTTTGCCTGTTCCTGCCCTAACCAGTTTGGCTCAGTGGATGGAGCGTCTGCCTGCAGACTCAAGGGTCCCAGGTTCGATTCTGGTCAAGGGCATGTACCTTGGTTGCGGGCATATACCCAGTAGGGAGTGTGCAGGATGCAGCTGATCGGTGGTTCTAACTCTCTATTCTTCTCCCTTCCTCTCTGTAAAAACTCAATAAAATATATTTTTTTAAAAAAAGTTTTGCCTGTTCCTGAAATGTACGTAAATGCAATCATACAGTATATATTTTTTTGTGTCTGGCTTCTTTTACTTAATGTTATGTCTATGAGCTTCATTCCTATTGCTGCACATAGCAGTAGTTCATTATTTTGATTGCTATATAAACTTACATTGTAAAAGTTTAGCACAGTTTATTAATCCATGCTACTACTGATGGACATTTGAATTATCTCCTGTTTAGGGGGTTAACCAAAAAAGAGATTTGGGCTGTAACAAAGAATAAAAGCATTTATCTGAGCAAAAATAAATGCATTCTGGAAGTTACAAATTCAAGTAGCTACCAAATTGTGCTCTGAAGAGAACAAAGAAAGACAAGGTTTTATAGAGAAGACATTTACAAGTGTGGTCCCTATTGTGGTCCTTCATTCAAATGAAGGATCCTGGCTGGGTTAAGAGGGAATGATTAGTTACAAAATGCAAATGAGAGAGGTGAAAACTACAAGGAGGGAGTAAAGTCCATGTGTGTCCACATTTTTTTTTTTTTTTGCACCAGTTGTTCTATGATGTTTATGGCTGGGCATTGAGCTGAGTTTAGCAGCAGGCCAACAACTTAGCAGCAGCTCTGAGAATTGAGGTACAAGATACGCACAGGTCCCACTTCCTCCTGACTTTATTTTGAATGACTCTCTTAGCAATGCTTATTTTATTTTATTCTCCCCATTACCAGGGGCTATTGTGAAAAATCCTGCCATAAGCATCCTTATAAACATGACTTTTGATGAATAATACATACACGCATTTCTCCTGGCATATGCCAATCAGTGGAGTTAATAGGTTCTAGGGCAGGCATATGTTTAGCTTTAGTCGATATTTTCCATTTGTTTACTCCTTCCAGCAACTATGTAAGAATATTAGTTGCCAACAACTAAAATTTCAGCCTTCATTTTTCACCCTTCATTTTCCAGCCTTCATTTTTCACCCTTCTGATGAGTGTGTAGTGGTATCTCAGTACAGCTTAAATTTGTATTTCCCTAATAACTAATGGTATTGCTTACCTACCTTCTCTTATAAGCCATTTGAATACCCTCCTTGTTCAAATGTCTTTTCACCTTTTACGCATATTGGTTTAACGTATTTTTGAGGCTATGCTATTAGGAGCATTAACATTTAGAACTGTGTCTTTCTCATGAATTGGATCTCCCATTATTTTGAAGTGCCTCTCTTTATCTCTAATAAGGCTCTTTTGCCTTAAAGTATACTTTATATAAAAAAAAAACCAAACACATACACAAAAAAACCCCACAGCTATGCCAGCTTTCTTTGAGTGTTTGCATGCTTATCTTTTCCTATTCTTGTCGACATATATATCCTTATGTTTTAGATGTGGCGCTTGTTAATAGCAAACAATTGGATTTTGTTTATTATTTAGTTTAATGATCTTTACTTTTTTATTGGAACACTTAGTCCACTGATATTTAATGTAACTACTGATATATTTGGGTTTATATCTACATCTTACTAAGTATATTTTCTTTGTCTTGCCTATTCCAGATTTATTTTTCCCTTCTACATGAAGCTTTTTTAGATCAACTTTTTATTTCCTCCTCTCCCTGTCTTAGCTTGAAATTTTAATATGCTTTTAGTGGTTACCCGTAAGTTACAATGCATGTCTTTAATATATCAGAGTTTATGTTGGCACTGTCACTATTCCCAGAAAATGTAAAGTCCTTAGATATTTTAACTCTTATATATTGATTTATATGCCATTGTGTTTTAATTCTCTCCATATTAAAAAACCCACCAGACATTACAGTTTCATAAGTTAGTATTTATATTTTTTAAAATATATTTTTTAATTGATTTCAGAAGAGAGAAGGAGAGAGATAGAAACATCAACGATGAGAGAGAATCACTGATTGGCTGCCTCCTGCACGCCCCACACTGGCGACTGATCCTGCAACCAGGGCATGTGCTCTGACCAGGAATCAAACCATGATTTCTTAGTTTGTAGGTTGACATGACGCTCAACTACTGAGCTATGCCAGCAGAGCCATATTTACCTTTTTTTTATTGTTCTTAATTTCTTCCTACTTCTCTGACTGTTCTTCCTTCCTCTCTCAGAAAAAAAACTACCTTTATAAATTGTTTCACTTATTGTAACCTAGTAATGAAATCTCACAGCTTTTGTTTTTCTTATTTTTTTTTTATTTCCCCACCATTTTTGCAAATTACTGCTGGGTATGGAATTCTACGTTAGTAGATTTCTTTCAGCACTTACAACTTTTCATTCCATTGTCTTAAATTGTTTTTGTTGAGAAGTTAGCTGTCTAGTCATTGTTCATTTCAAAGTGCTCTTTCCCCTTCCCTGGCTACTTTAAAGACATTGTCTTTGGTTTTCAGAACGTTTACTATGATGTACATCAGTGTGTACTCTCTTTACTCATCTGTTAGGATGCATAGAGATTTTTCAATCTGTGACTTGATAGCTCATCAATTGTAGAAAATCCTCTGCTATTAAATCTTCAAAATCTTCAAAATTGTTTATACTCCAATTTGTCTATGAGTCTGCTTATTATTTTCCTAATTATAGTAACAAAAATAGAAACCAATTAAAAACCCAAATATCAGTGTTATGCTAAAATTATGTTAGCCTTCAGAACATAAATAAATTCTATGTAGGCAAAAAATTACCATTAGTTCAGGACAGCCATAGCATTAGTTAAGAGCAGACACTAGTTAAGGATAAGTAGATACTCACTTACATAGAAACATACTCATGATATATTTTTATGTTACAGAAAGGTTAAATAGGCATGCAGACAGATAATCCCACTTGTGTTAAGTATTCACATTTGTAAGCAGAAAAGTGAAGAGTCAGATCAGGGTCACATTATGCTTTTGTTGGGCCTGAGGCCCTTTTGCCTTTGTGGGCTTCTTTTGCCCCCCAAAATATTAAAACTTATATTTTATAACTATATTGGTACAAAGACAAATATATTAATGCTATATATTAAAACATTTTCTGTGTCCAAAAAGTTATTTTTCCTTTCCTTCTGATTTTGTTATTTTTATTGAAGTATACTTGATTTACAATATCATATTAGTTTCAGTTATATGACATAGTGATTTGATATTTATATATATCACCACAATAAGTCTAGTTACCTCTGTCAACAAATAAAGTATTAATGACTGTAATTAGAACATTCTCGTGGTCCCTAAGTCTTGTGGGCAATGGGCTCCCCTGTACTTAGTGGAAAAGTCAGCCCTGTCATGAAAACCTCCTGTAATTGCAACTATGTTCTTTTAACAGAGTTTCCAGTGCACGTGTCTGTGAATGCAAAGCAGAGGGCAAGAAGATGAGCATTTAGCTCTTCACCTTATGGTGAAAAACAAATTCTCTCTCTCTCCACCATCCAGAATGCCTGATGCTGCTGGAAGATAGAGTTAAACTTGCATTTTGCCTCTAGGACAGTGGTTCTCAACCTTCCTAATGCCGCGACCCTTTAATACAGTTCCTCATGTTGTGGTGATCTCCAACCATAAAATTATGTTCATTGCTGCTTCGTAACTGTAATTTTGCTACTGTTATGAATCGTAATGTAAATATCTGATATGCAGGATGTATTTTCATTGTTACAAATTGAACATA
>NW_006285996.1:885066-885776 GCF_000327345.1 Myotis davidii
CCTCAGGGGGCCAAAGAGCCGCATGTGGCTCACAAGCCACAGTTTGCCGACCACTGTCCTAGATGTATCAGTAAACATGTTGCTATGAGAGATGTCTGAGATTTTGGTGCCGCTGGCTTCTTCTACGGCTTTTATGGTTTCATGTCTTACATTTAAGTCTTTTATCCATTTTGAGTTTATTCTTGTGTATGGTGTATGTTGGTGGAATAGTATCATTTTTTTGTATGTACCTGTCCAATTTTCCCAGCACCATTTATTGAAGAGATTGTCTTGACTCCATTGGATGTTCTTGCCTCCTTTGTCCAATATTAATTGAGCATAATGGCTTGGGCCGATTTCTGGATTCTCTGTTCTGTTCCATTGGTCTATATGTCTGTTCTTGTGCCAGTATCAGGCAGTTTTGAGAACAGTGGCTTTGCAGTATTGCTTTATGTCTGGTATTGTGATCCCTCCGAGTTTGTTCTTCTTTCTCAAGATTGCTGCCGCTATTCAGGGTCTTTTTTGTTCCAGATGAATTTTTGGAGTGTTTGTTCTAGGTCTTTGAAGTATGCCATTGGTATTTTAAAGGGGATTGCATTGAATCTATAGATTGCTTTGGATAGTATGGACATTTTACAGGTGTGGATTCTACCAATCCATTAACAAGGTATATTCTTCCATTTGTTTATGTAGACAGCATATCTCTTTTTTCAGTGTCCTGTAATTTTCTG
>NW_006285997.1:0-2232 GCF_000327345.1 Myotis davidii
TTATTATGTTAATAGCAATGTACCTACCTATATAGTTTAAGTTTAAAAAATTTGGCTCTCAAAAGAAATTTCCATTGTTGTACTGTTGATATTTGGCTCTGTTGACCAATGAGTTTGCCGACCACTGCTCTAACCAACAAAGCTATCTGGCCAGGGTGGTGTTTTATAATTTTAATGCTGTTGTAAATGGGATAGTTTTCTTAATATCTTCTTCTGATCATTATTTTAGTATATAGAATTCTGAACAGATTTCTGCATATTTATTCTGTGTCCTACAACTTTACTGAAGTCATTTATTAGTTCTAACTGGGGCCCAGTGCACGAATTTGTGCACCTTGAAAGGAACTGTGGGCCACGAGGCTGCAGTGGGCACAGGGGTGGGTCTCAGTCCATCCTCCGTGCCCCCGGTGCCCCACAAGCCCGAGTGCCCCATGAGTCCCCAGCACCCCGCCAGCCTGCCCACTCCTCGCGCAGCACCGGCCATGGGCCACTGAGTGGGCAGGTCTCCGTGTAAGTTGTTTCCTATGGCTTGTGGGCCATCCCGACTGCACGCTCTGCGCACGGGCTCCACTGGTCACAGGAAGCGGGGAGCGGTGTGATGGTGCTCGAGCGGCCTAATCCGAACTCGTCTCCCGCCCGCAATCCCGCTCCTCTAGGCTCAGCCATGGGGATACCGGCCGCCCTTGCGCGCTTTAGGCAAGTCTTAATTTATTATATTTATATAATAAGTATAATATACTTATACTTAAGGGTCATTTAAGTATCAGGGTCATTTATTACAGCCAAAAACCAGAAGCGATTCAGGGATCCATCAACAGGAAAATGGATAAAACGAACAAAAAGGCATATTTCTGCAATAAAATACTACACAATTGAGAAAAAATTATATGCAACATTGATGAATATCTAAAACATGGTAAGTGACGTAAATTATTGTAAGATATATATTCTTTTTAAAAATGTTTTAATTTTTATTATTTTGATTGGACAGTAAAATTAGTGCCCTGCTGTGAGGAAAAAATTAGCACTTTCGCCTAACCTCCCTCACCCCCCATTTGTTAGAGTCCTACAAAAGGGATGGTTCTTTTTCTGGCTTCATTAAGATAAAAAACTTCTCTCCAAAGACTCTATCAAGAGAAAGAAAAGACGAGGCAGAGACTGGGGAAAAATAATTGCAAAACGCGTATCTGATGAAGGACTTGTATCCAAAATGTTCAAAGAACTCAAAACTCATTAAAAAATAGGCAAAGGGCCCCACAAATGCCTCACCGGAGAGGCTATGCAGATGGCAGAGAGCATATGAAAAGGTGCCCAATGTCCCAGGTTACCAGGGAACTGCGAAGCAAAACCATGAGACACCGCTGCTCGCTGTCAGCGGCCAAAGCTCATCACTGCAGCTCCGGGGCGGGCCGCGGGCACTCACTCGGACGGCGCGGCCCCTTCGGGAGGCAGCGGCGGTTTAACAGCTGAGCACCCTGCACCGCGGTCCGGCAGCCACGCTCCTGGGTGTTCACCCCAGCGAGCTGAAAGCATGTCCACACACAGACCTGCGCACGGATGTTTAGAGAAGCTTTACTCACAGTTGCCAAGACGTGGAGGCAACAAAGGTTTCCATATTTTTTATCAGAAGAATCTAGGAAATACACAAGATGGCGCTATAACTCCAAGAAAGCACACGAATGTATGTATGTGAGACACACCTCCTCTGTCTGTCTGTCTCTCTCTCTGTCTCTCTCTCTCTCTCTCTCTCTCTCTCTCACACACACACACACACACACACACACACACACACACACACACACACTCGTCCCAGGTTCACCTGACAGCCCTCAGCCTTTCCAGACAATCATTGTTCTCACTACCTTCTTGTTGTTGTTTTTTGTTGTTGTTAATAAAAGTCAACATGGTAACCAGTTTACAGGCAGTAAGCATTTTGTTATTAGGAAGACTCATAATTACTGCGATTGGTTAGTTCCCCGATGAGCGGTCTGGAAAAGTTGGTTCCGTGAGAGCTTTGACTTGTAGTTCAAGCATGCGGCCGGCAGGGGGCAGTGCGGGAGCGCGGGTGTCCCAGGCCTGCGATGGGAAATGCCGGCAGGGCCCGGTGGTGGGTCGGGAGCGCTGCCTTGGGTGTACAAAAGGAGGCTCTACCCTGGCTGTGAGCACACGGAGCACTCGTTCCATCCAGAGTGAAAGGAAAGGAATGTGTTCCTAGAGAAAAACTGATGCAAA
>NW_006285997.1:2265-6519 GCF_000327345.1 Myotis davidii
ACCATTCTTCCAGCAATAAAGTAGTTCCTCTCCACACACCCCGGGGATATCACTGAGCTCTCCCCCTGCGTGTAGGCATCTCCGTGAAGAGGGGAGAAGGGAGGCAGGGGGTTCTGCAGGGCCAGGCAGGGGAGAGAGGAGCCCCCGGGAACGTGCAGTTCTGTGGCTCGGACCCTGAGGCCGCCCCAGCAGGTGCTGCGTGGGCCCGGAGCTCGGGCGCGGGCCTCCTTCTCTGGCCAGAAGAATAGCACCTCATGGTCATCTTTCACTTTATCTTCTGTGGCTTCGTGTTGTAGCTGCAGTAAACCAGTCCTGACCCGCCCCCGCTGGCTCCTGCGTGGTCTCCGCGAGCCGCCTCTGGCTGGTCCTGGCTCTCTGTCCGTCCGCAGACATGCAGGCTCCCCCCTCCATTCAAGCAGCCACGCTCGCTGCTCTCTGCCCCCGTGTTCCTCCTCCGCCAGGCTGCCTGCCTTTCTCATTCCTGCGTGGAGTCTGTCACTGTCTCCTCCCAGGCGCCCTTCCTGCTGTCCTAACCAGAGGGGTGCCCTTCCCCAGGCCCCTCCTTCCCATGGCACCGCTGTGTCCTTCCCAGCACGCACGATCGGAAATTGTGTCTCTCTGTTGCAGCGGGATTCACTTCAGATGTAAAGGCAGTTTAACAGGGAAAAGCAGTAAGAGAACTCGCAGGGCACACCCGTGGTCTTCATCACACACGTTACTTGTTGGGGTGGAAAGCACGCGTGTCCATGGCCAGGGTACCAGTGAGAAGGGGCAGTCCCGGATGCATATATTCACCACGTGTGCTTTGGGGTGGGGAGCCGGGTCGGGCATCGGTGAGACAGCTCAGTTCCCTGGCCGGGGTGGGCTTGTGGGGCGGGAGCTCCCCGGGACCTGGGCCCTGCTAGCTGGCCTGTCACTCTTAAGCTCACCCAGAGCTCTCGCTAAGCTACCACAGTCAGGACGTGAGCAGGTCGAGGCCACCGGCTTTCCTCCGCTAAATGCAGCAGCACAGAGGCAGGGGCCTGTCTGTCCGTCCACCACAGTACGGTGCCCGGGGGCCGGTCATCAGACACCTTCGGGATGAATGAGGGGAACAGCATGAGTGGTGGTGAGTGGACAACTACAGAGAGAAGGGCGTGGAGAGGAAAGGCCGTGTGTCCCTGAAGTCATGTCGGGGTGGACTGGGCCTTCTGGGCGGGCAGGGTCTGAGTTGGTGGTAGCACCGTCCCCGGCGCAGAAGCTGCAGGTGGCACCAGTCACTCATGTGACCCCAGCCACAGGGGTCTTTCCGTGGCGTTTAACCCACGCCCGTGCTGACTGAGTGTCACTCAGACGCTTCTAACCACCCGCTGGGCTGCGCTGCTCTTGAATCCGAGGTTGCTCTGGTATTTGACCCCGAGTTCCCGACCATTTTTGTAAGAGGAACAGTTTGGAACGTGGGGGGGGACATTCTCCACGCGTCCCTTCTCCATTCTAACTGTTCTTTTCATCTCCAGCATCACAAGTCGCCGGACTGGCTTTGGCAACAAGAGTGACGATGAGGCATTTCCACTATATTCAGGTCAACGTTAGTAATGCTTACTGCGTACTCATCCATTTGGTATGCTTCTAACTTAGCGAAATAGGGGGCGAAAGTGTCAAATGAGAGGAAGTTATGTGTCGAGCTAAATCCTGAGGAGAGTGACTAATATGACAACGTACAATACTCACCCAGCACTGGGCCGGGAGGACTTCTCATGGTGACAGACTTCCTCGTTCTGCTCACTCCCCAAAGATAAGTCCTTGGAACACTCACAGGATTTACACTCAGAATGTCAACAAAACTATAAAGTAGGCAAAACAAGGCCTTGGCAGGCTCCACCGTGACCCATTGCCGGCATCATCTTTCTCTACCAAAGTCATATCTATTATTAAGGCCCTTAGGGACTCGGGAATGACACGTAATGGGGAGATTACACAGATTAGCTCACTGTATTTCCACAAGTCCAAGTCATGCATGGCCGTAATTTCAGAGCAATTTTCTTCAACCAGTGATTAATTTAAGACACTCTTAAACGCTAAACTTTTATACCCTTGGCAAATTTTTTTTCCTACAATTCTCTTCAACATCTTCTTTTCACTCCACTTCCTGTTTTTTCCTGGGCTATAAAATGACTTCTTCCTCCGATCACCTCCTACCCTTAGTGAAACCACAGTCCATTTATTACTCCTCTCACATTTTACACATTTGTTTAACCTCCTCTAACCACACAGCTTCAACTTCCACTTAACTATAGGCGTTAAGCCAAACAGTGAATAACTTTTGCAGCCACATATCAAACTGGACACGTCTATTCGCTGTCCTACCAGCTCCTCACACTCGGCCCCGTGTCTGCTGTGCCCACCGCCAAACCCTTGGTGTGTTCTCCTTGCGGCATAGGAAGGACATCACCCACTTTCTAGCCTATAAGCATAGGCGTCCACCCTCTCGCTGACCGCCACTCTCCATACCCAGTTGGTAAGCCTCATAGAATATGTTTCCTTAAGGTCTTTTCTTTCCACACTTTCATTCTGACCACAATAACTGTGGCCTCAGGCCTGGTTTCTCTAAAGCTCAATGGCCACTCACTTGTTCACAGCACCCGGGAGCAGTGCTCCTGACTCACAAGGCTCTTCAGGATTTACCTCAAGGCCACTCTAGGCCTTCAGTATGAAATGTGACCTCTTCATTACATAAGGCTCTCAACTGATGACCCTGAAACTATAGGGAGTACGTTGGGATAGACTCAAATAATTTTAAAACATTTTTATGGATTTCAGAAAGGAAGGGAGAGAGAAACATCAATAATGAGAGAACAATTGATCAGCTGACTCCTACACTCCCCCTAGTGGGGATCAAGCCTGCAACTTGGGCATGTGCCCCAACCAGGAATCAAACCGTGACCTTCTGGTTCATAGATCAATGCTCAACCACTGAGCCATGCTGGCCAGGCTCAAATATTTCTTATCAAATGTTTCTTAGCTATGAAAAATGAATAAGAATCCTATATAATAAAAGGCTAATATGCAAATCTACCAAACGGCAGAACAATCAGTCACTATGATGCGCACTGACCACCAGGGGGCAGACACTCAACACAGGAGCTGCCCCCTGGTGGTCAGCGCACTCCCCCACAGGGACCGGGCCTAAGCTGTCAATCAGACATCCCCCAAGGGCTCCCAGACTGTGAGAGGGCGCAATTTAGAGACGAGGATAAATGAGCAGCAGGATCGGAGCTGGGGGGTCAGGCTGGGCCGCAGCTACAGAGAGGAAAGAAGGGGAACGACAAGAATAGTAATTTTTTATGGAGTCCTCATGGTGCACTGGGCACCCGTTTAATCTTCACAGGTCTCTGGGAGTGGAGATGATTGCTGTCCTTGCTTTAGGTTGTTGGTTCAGAGTGTGAAGGAGCTCGGGCAGTAAGTGGGAGTGCCAGTGCTCCGCCCCAGCCTGCCAACTCCAGAATCCACAGCCAGGCTACTACCCCCCGCGCCAGGCCGGCGATGAGAGCAGAAGGAGGCTCACTGAGATACGGGGTCTGCTTGCCTGTGTCGAACCCGTTGAGAGAAGGAAGCGATGGGCTTCCCGGGTCAGTAGAGTTGGTGATGACCCGCTGCTGGCAGCCCAGGTGGGCAGAGGATAGGGGATGGCCTGCAATCATGCACCTGCACAGCGATGCATCGATAGGACCTTTCCGCCAACGGCAGACCACAGGGATGATGGGGCCCTAGAGATTACAATGGAGCATGAACTCCACCAGGCTGGGCTGAGATGGCGAACAGCCTTTACCTGGGGTGGATGAGGGTGACGTGCGGAGGCCGATAGGTGCTTCCTGAGGACTTGACCAAGGAGGAGCTGTTGGAACTGGACCAGGAAAGCGCAAGAGCAGAGGAAGCTGCAGGAGAGAGAAGAGAAGAGGAACCCCAAGAAGTTCACGGGGAGGGCTTAGCGGCAGCGTGTGCAGACCTTCACAGGCTCCTTTGAACGTCTGAAAGCATGAGGACTGTTCCCCTGGCCCTGTGGAGGCCCAGGCTAATGTGAGTGCCTTTGTCTGTTTCCACCAAAAAGTTTAAAAGTAAAAATCAGCCCTGGCTGGTGTGACTCGGTCGGGTGGACATCCTCCCGATCGATGTGCTATCACATCACTTTCTCTCTCCTGCTCCCTTCCTCTCTCTCTAAAAACCAATAAACCGTTCTTTCATAAAGATTTTAAATAGGGAATAAGGATATAAAGA
>NW_006285997.1:6717-16760 GCF_000327345.1 Myotis davidii
ATTTAGAGACGAGGATAAATGAGCAGCAGGATCGGAGCTGGGGGGTCAGGCTGGGCCGCAGCTACAGAGAGGAAAGAAGGGGAACGACAAGAATAGTAATTTTTTATGGAGTCCTCATGGTGCACTGGGCACCCGTTTAATCTTCACAGGTCTCTGGGAGTGGAGATGATTGCTGTCCTTGCTTTAGGTTGTTGGTTCAGAGTGTGAAGGAGCTCGGGCAGTAAGTGGGAGTGCCAGTGCTCCGCCCCAGCCTGCCAACTCCAGAATCCACAGCCAGGCTACTACCCCCCGCGCCAGGCCGGCGATGAGAGCAGAAGGAGGCTCACTGAGATACGGGGGCTGCTTGCCTGTGTCGAACCCGTTGAGAGAAGGAAGCGATGGGCTTCCCGGGTCAGTAGAGTTGGTGATGACCCGCTGCTGGCAGCCCAGGTGGGCAGAGGATAGGGGATGGCCTGCAATCATGCACCTGCACAGCGATGCATCGATAGGACCTTTCCGCCAACGGCAGACCACAGGGATGATGGGGCCCTAGAGATTACAATGGAGCATGAACTCCACCAGGCTGGGCTGAGATGGCGAACAGCCTTTACCTGGGGTGGATGAGGGTGACGTGCGGAGGCCGATAGGTGCTTCCTGAGGACTTGACCAAGGAGGAGCTGTTGGAACTGGACCAGGAAAGCGCAAGAGCAGAGGAAGCTGCAGGAGAGAGAAGAGAAGAGGAACCCCAAGAAGTTCACGGGGAGGGCTTAGCGGCAGCGTGTGCAGACCTTCACAGGCTCCTTTGAACGTCTGAAAGCATGAGGACTGTTCATGGGGCATTGCCCGCTCGCAGGCACGTCTGTGATGAAAAGGGAGAAACCGAGCCAACCACCGAGGCCTGTTTCTGGGAAGAGTGCCCGCTCGGGGAGCTCAGGAGGCCCCCAGCAGTGCTCCCGGGGGGCTTGTCTCCAGGAGAGGCCGCTCTACGCCTGGCCCCTGAGCCCTCCCAGTGGGACCAGGTGAGGAGGGGGAGCCCTGGCCCTGCCCCTGGCCCTGCCCCTGCCCCTGCCCCTGCCCCTGACCCTACCCCTGGCCCTGTGGAGGCCCAGGCTAATGTGAGTGCCTTTGTCTGTTTCCACCAAAAAGTTTAAAAGTAAAAATCAGCCCTGGCTGGTGTGACTCGGTCGGGTGGACATCCTCCCGATCGATGTGCTATCACATCACTTTCTCTCTCCTGCTCCCTTCCTCTCTCTCTAAAAACCAATAAACCGTTCTTTCATAAAGATTTTAAATAGGGAATAAGGATATAAAGAAACATGTTTTTGTCCACCTGAACAATGTGTTTATATTTAAAACTGTTACTACAAAAGAGTTGAAAACTTAGAAAAAATTTTTAAAGTTTACAAAATAAAAACATTACAGTAAGGTAAAGTTAACTTATTATTGAAGAAAGAAAATAATGTCTACACATTTACTACTGCCTAAGCGTGCAGTGTGTATAAAGTCTACAGGCATCATACAGTGTGTATAAAGTCTACAGGCGTCATACAGTGTGTATAAAGTCTACAAAGTCTACAGGCATCATACAATGTGTATAAACTCATACAGTGTGCATAAAGTCTACAGGCGTCATACAGTGTGCATAAAGTCTACAGGCGTCATACAGTGTGCATAAAGTCTACAGGCGTCATACAGTGTGCATAAAGTCTACAGGCGTCATACAGTGTGCATAAAGTCTACAGGCGTCATACAGTGTGCATAAAGTCTACAGGCGTCATACAGTGTGCATAAAGTCTACAGGCGTCATACAGTGTGCATAAAGTCTACAGGCGTCATACAGTGTGCATAAAGTCTACAGGCGTCATACAGTGTGCATAAAGTCTACAGGCGTCATACAGTGTGCATAAAGTCTACAGGCGTCATACAGTGTGCATAAAGTCTACAGGCGTCATACAGTGTGCATAAAGTCTACAGGCGTCATACAGTGTGCATAAAGTCTACAGGCGTCATACAGTGTGCATAAAGTCTACAGGCGTCATACAGTGTGCATAAAGTCTACAGGCGTCATACAGTGTGCATAAAGTCTACAGGCGTCATACAGTGTGCATAAAGTCTACAGGCGTCATACAGTGTGCATAAAGTCTACAGGCGTCATACAGTGTGCATAAAGTCTACAGGCGTCATACAGTGTGCATAAAGTCTACAGGCGTCATACAGTGTGCATAAAGTCTACAGGCGTCATACAGTGTGCATAAAGTCTACAGGCGTCATACAGTGTGCATAAAGTCTACAGGCGTCATACAGTGTGCATAAAGTCTACAGGCGTCATACAGTGTGCATAAAGTCTACAGGCGTCATACAGTGTGCATAAAGTCTACAGGCGTCATACAGTGTGCATAAAGTCTACAGGCGTCATACAGTGTGCATAAAGTCTACAGGCGTCATACAGTGTGCATAAAGTCTACAGGCGTCATACAGTGTGCATAAAGTCTACAGGCGTCATACAGTGTGCATAAAGTCTACAGGCGTCATACAGTGTGCATAAAGTCTACAGGCGTCATACAGTGTGCATAAAGTCTACAGGCGTCATACAGTGTGCATAAAGTCTACAGGCGTCATACAGTGTGTATAAAGTCTACAGGCGTCATACAGTGTGTATAAAGTCTACAGGCATCATGCAGTGTGTATAAAGTCTATAGGCGTCATACAGTGTGCATAAAGTCTACAGGCATGTCCGGTCATGTCCTAGGCCTTCACATTCACTCACTCACCCACCCAGGCAGCCCCCAGCCCTGCAGGCCCCACTCACGGTCACTGCCCTTGGCAGGTGAGCCTCTCTCGTTCTGCAGGCCAGCAGCCTCTCCCAGCCTCCCTCCCAGGTGCTCCTAGGTTCCTCCTCAGGTCTAGTTTCTCTTCATTTCTCCCTTTTTGATGATTTGTTGTTGTCTTAATCCACAAATTGTGTGGTGAAGGAAATAGGTTAACATGAGCACACAGAAATCTCGCCGTCTTGGCTCGGAGAAGGTGACGTGCCAATAGCGTGGGTGTTCAGGGGTCCATTTTGCTGTGAGAAGATTCAGGGAGCTTTTGTTAAAAAGCCAAACTTGGTGAAAATGTTTTTATCCAATTAAGAAGTTGAATATCCTGAATTACTATTGCCTAGAAAGTGCTGGTGCCATGTGGTTGCTGGGCGGGGCAGTGCCTGAGGGAGGAGAGGCGCCTGGTGTGATTCAGTCAGTCATCTAAGCAAACCGACTTCCTGTGAGTAACTGGGACCAACCGGAGTGCTGGGGGCGGGGGAGGGGTGGGGGGGAGGATGTGTGTGTGTAGGGAGCTAAGGAAACAGACTTGTGGCCTCGGACCCAGAGCTCCTGCGGTCTGTGCCCTTGGCCGGGGGCGACTCGCCGCCTGCTTTCAGCAAGACCCGGACTCCCTCCCCCCTTCCTGCCTCACGTGTCTTGTGTGTGAATCTTCCATACAATAGTTTAAGCTCTTACATGAAACTTTAAAAATAAAATCACCACGCCCAGGCTCCGGCCCAGCAGCGTGGCTCAGTGGTTGAACGTTGACCTATGAACCAGGAGGTCATGGTTCCATTCCCCGTCAGGGAACATGCCGGGGTTGTGGGCTCCATCCCCTGTGTGGGCCATGCAGGAGGCAGCCAATCAAAGAATCTCTCCCATCGTTGATGTTTCTCTCTCTCTTTTCCCTCTCCCTTCCTCTCTGAAATCCATAAACATACATATAAACATTATATTTCAGTTGGGGGAGTGGGGCAATAGAAGTGTGCCATAATCCTGACTCACTAAAAGAACTGTATTAACTCTTAGTGACTATTATAGGGTCTGTCCATAGCCATATACACCGCTGTGCACAGAGCCTTCCGGTAGCATCTCAGATGTTTCTCATGTTGTTACACTGTATTCCAAATGACGGTTTTACAGCTAAATGTGTCACTGAGCTGCTGTCCTAGTTTTCTTAACCACCCCCTTCATGTCTGACTCACTAAAAGAACTGTATTAACTCTTAGTGACTATTATAGGGTCTGTCCATAGCCATATACACCGCTGTGCACAGAGCCTTCCGGTAGCATCTCAGATGTTTCTCATGTTGTTACACTGTATTCCAAATGACGGTTTTACAGCTAAATGTGTCACTGAGCTGCTGTCCTAGTTTTCTTAACCACCCCCTTCATGTTAGATAGGGGGGTTGTTTTTGTTCGTTTCATAGTTACAGATAATCTAGCAAATTCATACTTCCGTGGACCCAGCCTTTTCTCCTTTCCACCGTTTCCTTCGCGTAGATTTCTAGATGTTAGCGTACTGGTCCGAGTTCTATAAATACTTTCTTAGCTGCTGAGGGCCATGCGGTTTATACCACTGCTTCATCTCACGCACACACTCTGTGGGCACAGGCTGCCCCGTCTTCTGCGGTGTTATTATTTTAAGCATTCTCCTGCTTATGCAAATTTTACGTTTGTATGGAATGCAAATGTTACTTTTCGCTTCTGTCTTATGCTGCTTCAGTTCTTAGAATGTTCTCATCACTCTAAAGTCCTGACAAACCCTGGCTTCTTGCTGATGCATCGTGACTTTCCAAATACCTAGTTCTTGATGCATTTGGAGGTCATTTGAGCATGGTGACATGTTTATTCTCTGAAACAGTCTAGTTTTAACCCAATATCACTACATTGTCTTCTGTTCTCACTCATTGTCCGGCCATGTTTCCTAACCCCACACTCATCTAGGTCAATTTCCGGGCTCGTAGGCTTTTCCACTCGTATAGTTTTCTATTTTTCATCTCCATCTCTTTGCTTTAAACGTGATATTTTATAGCGTGTTTGATACCTGGTAGAGATACTTACCTTTTATTATCATTTTTCCCAAAATATTCTTTTCTTCTATCTTGACAGCCTTCCCTTCCATGCCACGTGGGCAATTCCTGAGCAAACTGGTGGGTCACTTTATAACAGTTCCACCAGCATGTCCCTTCGCTCACCTTCTTGTTTTTCCACCAAAGCTGTGTGGCCAGTTCCCAGCTCCAGGGAAACCCCTGTCCAAGGCCTCAGCTTCTCCCCCTCAGCGGCCTGGGCAGCGCGACAGGGATCGAGTGACCGCTGAGCACCATTATGACAAACTCCTGCTCCTGAGCCTGCAGGATTTGGGTTAAAAGGTTGGAGTTGGCAGATACAGGTAAAGCCTTGACAAAAGAAATCACGGTGTATTCCCCAATCTACAGCCGTCGTACACGCCATGTTAAAAAATCCTAGGCCAGCCTCTTGGAGACATGCCCTCCCAGGTCAAGGATGGCATAGCAACGTGAGGAGCCAGAAAGCGCGGACAAGCATCTTAAGAAGTCCTGTTAGCGAGACCGGGACTGTGAGAGGGGAAATAGGGCGGGGAAGCAAGGGAGGGGGACAAGGACAGACAAGGATTCCTGTCTCCACAAAACCATCTGTCGGGTTTACAGACATGATCTTCGTCAAGCGGGCAAACACCCTTCACAGAGGCAATGCCCCCAGCTCGCAGAAGGGGGTGCTAAAGCTCTGAAAAGTGAAGTAAACTTCTCAGGAGAACTGGACTGGTGGAAGCAAGACCAAGCCCAGCTCTGCATCTGCTGGAACATGCCTGTGTGGTGTCCTGGCCAGCAGGTAGAAAGGGGACTGAGATGCTCACTCTAGCTACACAAATGCCTATCTTGTTGAATGAATGTGTGTTGCCATAATTCCGCATGTCTCATCTCCAAATCCATAAATCTAGCTACCTGCTGGCCATTTATTTTTCTTCTTTGGTTTTGTGGTGTGTGTGTGTGTGTGTGTGGTTTTGTTTTGTTAATCCTCCCTGAGGATATTTTTCCATTGACTTTTTTTTAGAGAGAGTGAAAGGGGGAGAGACAGAGAGATACATTAATGTGAGAGAGACACATCGATCAGCTGCCTCCTGCACGCTCACTACTGGGGACGGAGCCTGCATCCCGGGCATGTACACTGATCGAGAATCGAACCAGCGACCTCTTGGTAGACAGGATGATGCTCAACCACTGAGCCACGCCGGCTGGGCTATCGCTCACTTATGATGCTCACGCTTACCGTCTGCCTCCCTGAGCTGGGACAGAAGGCGGAGCACAGTCTCTCTTCAGTCTGGAGAGGCCCTCCCGGGCCCAGAGGGCAGACCGAGGAGGCTGCTTCCGGCAGAACCTGCCAGCAGAGCCCCTCCAATAGACACGCCTGCAGAAGGCCCTGCCTTTGCATTGAAAGAGGTAAAATTCAGTTACAGTCCCACAGAAGCCGTGCTGCACTGTTAGGGTTGCACCTGGCCAATGGCATCACACGGAGGAGTTTCAGGAGACATGTACTAGTAATTACACTATTCACTCCTCTTATTGCTGCTCGAGGCTCCAGGCTGTATCTCCAACACGCCTCACGGCAAGGTTGGGTCGTTAGGGAACATGCCAGAACACTGGCCCAGAAATGTGTTGTTTTCCAGAATTGTGCAAGCCGGGGTGGCATTCCAAAGCCTCTGTTTTTCATCACTGATTAAAAAAATAAAAACAAGAGCCGCAGCCTCCAGTGGAGGGCACGCCTGCCGTTGCCCCTGCCTGGCACCTGGAGACCGAGGACGTGGGGCTGAGCAGTGTTGGGACACGCAGTCTCCCTTTCTACTAACTTTCTTGCCTCCATCACCGAGCTCCCCCCACCCAACATGGGTGCTGCAGCATCAGGAAAGAGACCCCCTGCCTCCCCCAGAATCCTCAGGCTGCGCTCACAGATGCAAATGTGGTCCCGGCCACGGCAGCCCCTGCCACCAACGACTCTGCTTCTCAGGCAGAGGCCATTGTGTACCTTTCTACCCAGTGCTTGGCACAGAGCTGGTGTCCAGTGAAGCTTTTCAGGGTGGATGGATGGATGGATGGATGGATGGATGGAAGGATGTATGGAAGGATGGAAGGATGGATGGATGGATGGATGGATGGACGGATGGGTGGATGGGTGGATGGGCGAGCTATTGGCCAGGACAGGATCTGGAGTCTGGGCCCATGTGCCCTGACCAAGGTGCCCAGGGCCAACACCAGACTTCAGGGAATAGCCAGTCACCAGGTTGCTAGTAGGAGGTCCGGCCAACCCTGGATCCAGGTGGGTACTGACCGCTGACATCTGATGGCGTCCGGAGGAGGTGCTCCCCGTACAAGACACAAGAAGGGACCAGGCCAGAAGGTGCCTCTGGTTCCCAGCAGCCAGGGAAGGAACTGTGAGGAGTGCGGACGGATTATTCAGGGCAATGTTCCCAGGCTTTACCTTTCGCCGGAGTCCTGTTGCCAGGAGGATGAGGGCTGACGGGCAGTGACCTTCGTCCCATGTCAAGTCGGGTTCCAGGGGGAGAGTTTGAGAACACCTCACAAGCCAGGCAAGCCGCTGGGGCCACTGGGCACTCACTGATGAGTTCAAGGCCATTTCAGCTCCTGGCAGCTCAGCTTTGATCTCTCCTGGGGCCAAAATCACTTTTTAAAGAAACAGTGGCCTGTGGGACTCTGCCGACAGCAAGGGACAAGCTCCTCTGACGTGGGGGCAGGGTTGCCAATGGTTGGAAACTGTCCTGCAGCCCTCACCCAGCCTCTGCACCCTCCTCTCACTCCCTCACTCCCCCGCCCCCCGCCCCCCGCCAAGTCCGTCTGTCTGTCCTGAGAAAGGCGACGTCTCAGTCTGTCTCCTCCCCTCTGAGTCCACGGATCTGCACCAGTTATGTTAGCGAGCGGGCACATCAGGGTCTTCATTGATTGGTTCACACCGAGGTGGAGAGAACTGGCAGGTTTTAGCTTCCTGGCCCTATATTTGCACTAAAAACGATTCCTGAATCAGTGCGAGGTCTGAGGGGCCGTCTCCGGGGAACATTCCCAGGCCCTGCCTTTGCTCAGACCAGGGCAGACTCCCTAGCCAGCGGGTCCCTATCGGGACTGGGTAAGAAAAGCAGACACGCCCTGGAGAGGTCCTGCGGTCTCCCCCAGCCCCAATCATGCACTAGTGGGGTCCCTCGGCCTGGCCTGCGCCCTCTCACAATCCGGGACCCTCAGGGGATGTAGGAGAGCCGATCTCAGCCTGATCCCGCAGGCCAGGCCACGGGACCCCACTGGTGCACAAATCCATGCACCGGGCCTCTAGTATGGATATAAAGAAAATGAGTTTGACTCTGGCTTTGTGTTTTCTGTTCCTCCTTTTTAAGATATTTGTGTTTATTTCCGAGCGGAAGGGGGAGGGATTCTGTCCCTCTTGGTAGCGTTTCCCTGCCATCAGAGCTGGGTTCCTCAGACGGGGAGTCTGAGTGTGGTTTTGTGGGAACAGGATTCCTGACCACATCTGGGAAGGTTTCCTGTGAATTTTCATGACTCCACGCGGCGGCTCACAGAGACCCGGTGGGTGAGTGCGCTCTGAGAAATCGCAGCGCCTGACAGTCCGATCACCCCAGGCTCACTTCCTGCGGCGCCAAACTCTGGGAACAGTTGAAGCCAAAGCACGCTGAGCACAGAGATGATGTGTGGGTCCCACAGGGGAGCGTGAAGCGCGCCTGCCAAGACTTCATGTCTAAGTGACGCTGCCGCGCCCCTCGCCAGAGAACGCTGCGCTCACTGTGCAGTTAAGAAGTGATTGCGCTGCAGAAGCGTTTCCAGATGTTCCCACGCACCTTCGCTGGGAAAAGCCACGTTTCCGAACGCGAGGGCCCTTCCCTTGCAGCGACCCCGCGGGTCTCAGCCTTGTGCCTCACGTGTTGAAACCGGCCTGTCAGGCTGCCTCCCTGTCCTCTTCGCTCCGGAAACCCCACCGTCGGGCGCCGCCGTGGAGGGGAGGGGAGAGGAGGGGGCCGCGGGAGCCTCGTGGGGCCCGGCCGGCGAGGGCTGCCACGCTCTGGGCCGTGAGAACCGCCGCTCTCGCTGCCTCCCACCCAGAGAGCAGAGGCCTCCGGTGACCCCAGGCCGCAGGCAGCGCTCTGTACGCGCCCGTCTGGGACCTCGATGGCAGGCAGGTGGGAGCCGTTACCGCCTCACGGACGGGTGGGACCGGGATCCATTGGAACACTGGCTCTCGCTGGCGGTGACAGGCTGTAGTGGTGTGTCCACGCCCCTGGGCCCACCTGAGCAGGCAGAGGCCCCTTTCCACGCGGAACCTGAAAACTGTGTGATGGACACGCGTGCAGAGCAGCCCTGCGCCCTGTAGATTACAGCGGGTTGGCAAGGGGGGTTACTCACGCAGGGGCTGTGGGCCCCCAGGAGGAACGGGCAGTGAGGGAGCTAAAACCCTGCACCGTGCGTCCCAGGGAAAGTGCCCTGTCGGACCCTCGTGCTTCCGGAGTCGGTTGAGGACCCGTCCCCACATGGCCGTGCAACCGGTCACCGTCCAGCTCCGTGGCCTTCAGCGCGGGTTTGTTTTCACCTCTGACTCACGCAGCGGGGACTCTGCTGGGGCCTAGCCAGTTCCCATCCCCTCAGACCCGCTGCTCTCCCATGATTTGATTGTCTTTTGTGTATTTCACAGCAGAGAAATACTGGCTACTTGTTTATTTATTTTAACCCTCCCCCAAGGAGGTCTGTTTGTTTGTTATTGATTTTAGAGAGAGAGGAAGGGAGAGAGAGAGAGAAACATCCATCGGTTGGTTCCCGTATGTGTCCTGCCCAGGAATTGAACCCACAACCTTTTCTGGTGTGCGCCCCTCCCAGTCCTCCCCCCCACCCCACCCCCCTGGCATATTGGCTGTTCACTGCTGAACACCCCCACCCAGACAGGAGCTAATGCGCAAAGCCCAGACCCCCGATGGCACGGAGGGTACAGATCCCATCGGGCAGGTTCACCAGGCCCCTGGGGCCGCGCTCTGGGGCTGGGGGAGCTGAGGGTCAGAGAGCAGGGGAGGGGGGAGCCTTAAATCATTTCCTGGGGCCTGAGGACAGCTCTGAGGCTGGCCCAGCAGTCGTCCCTCCTCAGGAAGCAGCAGGGCCGCTCCGCCTTAGGGCTCAGGAGCCGAGACTCAGCTGAGCCGGGGGTCATCTTCATCCTGCCGGGGCTCGGGGGGCTCGCTGTG
>NW_006285997.1:16936-18576 GCF_000327345.1 Myotis davidii
CCACGGGCCCGCTGGGAGGGGCTCTGGGGGGAAGCGGCCGTGGGAGGTGCACATGCCCGGGATGCCCCTGAGCATCAGCCAGGGCTGGCGGGGCATCTGGGGGGTTCAATCGCTTTGTGATCCAAAATTTGGCAAAATTGGAAGCTCACATTCACAGCCTGAGAGGAATTGTTAGCCTCCTCCTCAAGGTGAAATAGCACAGTGTCCACAGGGAGAGCACGTGGGAAGACATGGTGGGACAGGCAGGTCAGCTGATGGTGCCCTTAACTTATCACCCAGTTCTCTGGGGGCTGGAGCGACTGATCCCACCTTACAGAGCTTTGCACAAGTGGAAAGGTGGTGCTGGCAACATTCAAAGCCCACCCGTCTCACCCCCTCACCCCTCCCCTGAGCCCCCATCACCACCTCACCCCTCCACTGAGCCAACCCCTCTCATCCCCTCACCCCTCCAGAGCCCACCCCCATCTCACCATATCCATTCCTGAGACTGAAGGGGAAAACACGCAAGTTTTGGGTGGGTTTTTTTTGTCTGGTTACTTTTTTAGCATAAACTGCTGTCCTGGCTCTAAGGCTCAATATAAAGTGTTTAATAGAAAGTAATTGCTCAATAGATAATAACGATTAGTAGTAATAAACACAATAAAATTTTAGTGCATCGAGAGCCTCAGAACTAGCCGAGAGAGAAAACAGCCCCCTCTTAGTTACCACAGATGATGAGTCTGAGGCAATGACACCTGATGAGCGTTAGTTTCACAAACACGCGTGTTAGGGCCTTGGGCGGAGGGTGGGGAGCTGTCGGTTGACACTGAGCTGCAGTCACCTCATCTGGGGTCCTCGCACCTCGGGGCTCAGGGTCCTTCACACGCTTCAAAGCCCTGAGGACCCCAGAGAGCCTGTCTATGTGGTTATAGTTATTGGTATTTTCTGTGTTTCAGAGTAAAAACAGAACTTTATAAAATTAATTCATTAACGATATCAATAATAAACCCATTGAACATTAAAATAGATGACATTGTTTATTTTTCAACGTTTACTAATCCCTGACCTAAATATCACCTTATTTGGGAAAAATGAATTTGTAGATATGATTAAGCTAAGGAATTTGAGATGGGGAGATTATCCTAGGTTATCCAGATGGGCCTTGAATCTAATCACAACTATCCTTATAAGAGAGGCAAAGGAAATCTCTCTCTCTCTCTGGCGCGCGCACACACATGCACACACACACGCGCACACACACACACACACACACACACGATGGAAGTCAGGCCCTTCCTCCCATTCCTTTCGCTCTCCAGCTGCGGAAACCAGGTCTCACAACGGAGACGAGAATCGGGCTCCTAACGTCATGAGCAGAAGTCTCCCCCACGTGCGTCGTCCGGACTCAGCCCTGACCGGCAGACCCTCTGGGACAGACTCAGGAGCAGTGGGCGCGCTGTGAAAAACACGCCAAAAGCAAATTGGAGGCTGGGGCTGTTTTTCTTCGTTTTCATAAAAATAAACTTCCTGGGAAACAACCGTAAAGGTGTCACTCGGTTCCCATGCAGATCCCCAGGAAAACGCCGGGGAGGGGTTTGCGGGAGCCGGAGCCCAGGAAGTGGGGACAGAGTCCACGCGGACCGAAGACCGGAGGCCGTGTT
>NW_006285997.1:22414-24538 GCF_000327345.1 Myotis davidii
CATTCCTGAGACTGAAGGGGAAAACACGCAAGTTTTGGGTGGGTTTTTTTTGTCTGGTTACTTTTTTAGCATAAACTGCTGTCCTGGCTCTAAGGCTCAATATAAAGTGTTTAATAGAAAGTAATTGCTCAATAGATAATAACGATTAGTAGTAATAAACACAATAAAATTTTAGTGCATCGAGAGCCTCAGAACTAGCCGAGAGAGAAAACAGCCCCCTCTTAGTTACCACAGATGATGAGTCTGAGGCAATGACACCTGATGAGCGTTAGTTTCACAAACACGCGTGTTAGGGCCTTGGGCGGAGGGTGGGGAGCTGTCGGTTGACACTGAGCTGCAGTCACCTCATCTGGGGTCCTCGCACCTCGGGGCTCAGGGTCCTTCACACGCTTCAAAGCCCTGAGGACCCCAGAGAGCCTGTCTATGTGGTTATAGTTATTGGTATTTTCTGTGTTTCAGAGTAAAAACAGAACTTTATAAAATTAATTCATTAACGATATCAATAATAAACCCATTGAACATTAAAATAGATGACATTGTTTATTTTTCAAAGTATATTTGCAACCAACAAAGTGAGAAAATTCATATTGTCTCCCAATCTCGCACGTCTCGTGAACGGCTCGCGGCGGGAGCCAGCTGGCTTTGCCCGCTTCTCGTTGTCCTCCGGGACGTCTCACCCCGCGCAGCCGGGAGACCCCTCGTGGCGCGGAGAGAGTGGGAGTGAAACGGACACACAGCAGCTCAGTGTCGCGATGGGAATTAGGTCCCTGTGGGGCCTCCACCCATTTCCCTGGAAGAACCACTAGGCTAGCTGGTGGCCTTTTTCTTCTCGAGGGTTAACAAGAGTCGAGTCTTGCATGGCTTTCAAGTGTCTTTTCTACCTTTGTGTTGCTTCCACTGCCAGTCTTATTAAAGAAAAAAAAGAAAGAAAACGTAAACGACGGAACTCGGCCCGCGTGGCGTGGCTCAGTGGCTGAGCGTCCACCCAGGAACCAGGAGGTCACGGTTCGATTCCTGGTCAGGGCATATGCCTGGGTTGCAGGCTCGAATGCCCCCCTGTTTCGGGCTCGGTCCCCTGGAGGGGGCGTGCAGGAGGCAGCCTGTTGATGTTGACGTTTCTCTCTCCCTCTTCCTCCCTCTCTCTCTAGAAATCAATAAAAACACGCACACACACACACACACACACATGGGCGCGCGCACACACATGCACACACACAGCGTGCACCCATGCACCCACACACGCGCGCACACACACACACACACACACACACGATGGAAGTCAGGCCCTTCCTCCCATTCCTTTCGCTCTCCAGCTGCGGAAACCAGGTCTCACAACGGAGACGAGAATCGGGCTCCTCTCGTCATGAGCAGAAGTCTCCCCGACGTGCGTCGTCCGGACTCAGCCCTGACCGGCAGACCCTCTGGGACAGACTCAGGAGCAGTGGGCGCGCTGTGAAAAACACGCCAAAAGCAAATTGGAGGCTGGGGCTGTTTTTCTTCGTTTTCATAAAAATAAACTTCCTGGGAAACAACCGTAAAGGTGTCACTCGGTTCCCATGCAGATCCCCAGGAAAACGCCGGGGAGGGGTTTGCGGGAGCCGGAGCCCGGGAAGTAAGGTCAGAGTCCACGCGGACCGAAGACCGGAGGCCGTGTTGCTGCAGGAATCACCCCAGCTGGGCCCCGTTAGAACCCAGGTGATGGGTAACTCGGGCTTTGCTTCCCGAGCCCAGACCCGGATCCGGGACTGAGAGCGGCCTGAGGAGACCAGTGGTCCCCAGCCCCCCAACCCCATGTCCTCAACACAAACTCAGCAAGTTCTTTAGGAGACCCTCCCCCACTCCCTCCCTCCCTCCCTCCCTCCGACAGCAAGCAGCACCTGCAGCCGGGCAGGGCTCAGAGGCGCTCACGCTGGGTTCTGGGGCAGGACCAGCGCAGAGGTAAGTGGGGAAAGGTCTGGGAGGTCCTGGGAGCCCACCTCCGCCTGGGGCGCCGGGGGCGGGGGGCACAGGGCAGAGGTCAGATGTGGATGTGGTGTCACCTGGATGCGGCCTGACCCCACCCGCCTCTGTCCCCCAACCGGCCCGCTCAGCAGGCTCCCCTCGCTGCTCAGACCTGAGGGGCCG
>NW_006285997.1:24735-25505 GCF_000327345.1 Myotis davidii
TCCGCGCCCAGCCAGGGCCCGGCCCCCAAACACTCCAGATGCTGCCGGGCGCTGGCTGGGTGGCTCCGCCCTGCCGCCCACTCGCTGCCCTTTCATCTGGTTTCTGTCCCGTAGGCTCCTCACCAGACCCTCCTCCCTCACCCGGTGCCAGTGACACTGTCACCCTGTGACTCCCCACCTTGTCTTCCTCTGGCTCCAGGCTCCGCAGGCTGCACGTAGGACAGGCTGTGTCCTGGGGACATTCACCGAGGCCTGCCTGCCTGCGGCCCAGGTCCGGAGCCGGGGCCCCGACCCCGGGGGGAGGGGTCACACAGAGCTGGACCAGGAAACAGGCCGTGCAGCACAGAGAGGGAACAGCGCTCAAGGGGTGGAAGGGAAAACTTTCCCTAAAATGGATTTGCTTCCGGAAACAGGAGAAGGTTTTAAAATACAGGGAGCCATGTCCCCCCAAAATGTACACACACTTCAAATAATTGATTCCAATCGGTTAAAACTGAGAAGGAAGAAACGTCAGTTGAGCTATAGCTCCCAGCGGTGTGCGTGCCTGTGGGGGACCCTGTATTACTGCTCTGTCCTCGTGAAAAAGATACCTGGGCCCGAGGCAAGGAGAGGCGGCCGTCGGAGCCCGAGGGGGCGGGTCTGAGGCTGCAGACCGTCGTGTTGGAAACGGGAAGAGGGCCGAGAAGTGGCCCCACGTCGGAGTGGAGGCGGGAAGGAGATCGCGGGGAACACGCCAGGGGCCGCGCGAGTCTGTGCAAACCCATCCGTGA
>NW_006285997.1:25616-41929 GCF_000327345.1 Myotis davidii
CCGGGGTCGGAGAGGAAGCGACCACGCAGGCGGAGTGAGAGCCATCAGCTAGAGGCCTCCTGTCCCATCGTCTCCCCCACGAACCTGCCACCAGCACCCACAGCCCGTTCCTCACAGCCGGGCCCAGCACCTCCGCCAGGAAGGCACCCCTGATTCCCTCCTTCCCTCCCCGCGGGAGACTCTCCCAGCGGCCAGCATCGGCCGTGATCATGAGAGCTGCCCTGCCAGCTGGGGTCCCTGGTGCAGGTGCCAGAGGGCTTACACGGGGAAGCATTTTATTCTGGGGAAACGCCTGCGAGAGGAACTGGGGGTGGAGGGCGTGTGGCAGCAGGTGAGGCAAGGCTGACTTCAGGGGAGGAGAGGGAAGGGGGGTTTGGGACATCCCCCAGTGAGCATTCAGGGCGGGACTGGTGAGTTGTTGTGAGGCTGGTGGGAGGTCCTGACATCCCCGCTGGCTCAGCGGGAGGGAGGTGTGCCTCCAGGTGAGGTGGCGATGAATTTCAGAGCCTGGCACCCAGTGACACCCGGTGCAGGATCTGTCAGACACACTGCCGTGGCCGCCACTGTGTCCATAGCCGTGAATTCGCCCACCTGCTACCGAGCCACGAGGCACCAAGTACACGTGGAACACACGTGTTCCCAACACACAAATGGTAGCGACTGCAGCCGAGTCTGCAGGGTGCAGAGTGGACAGGGAAAGGCCAACACGGACACACACGGTGGCCACACGGTGCACGTGTGAGTGAGGAAGCAGGTCCCAAACTCTGCAGGTGCTCAGCGGGGCAGCACGGACTCCGCCGCAGTCAGAGACGTGGCTGCAGATACAGCCGCAGCGAAGGTCAGGATGGGCCTTAGAGCAGGGGGGCAACATCCAGCCCGTGGGCCACAGAAGGCCCGAGAAGTCATTGGGTCTGGTCCTGCCGAGCGTTAATGGTGAGTTCGTTAAATGTTTGAATCAGTGTCAGGTATTCAGGGAACTCCTCCCCCTCCCCCACACCCACCTGGTGGCCGGGATGTTTTTAGTAGAGAGAGAGAGAGAGAGAGAAAGGAAGGGAGAGAGAGAAAGAGAAAAACATTGATGTGAGCGAGGAACTCAATTTGTGGCCTCCCATATATACCTTGACCAGGCATGGAACCTGCAACCTAGGCATGTGCCCTAACTGGGAACTGAACCCAAACCCCCAACTTTGTGGTGTATGGGACCACACTCCAACCAACTGAGCCACCCAGCCTGGGCACTGGAGTCTTTTTTGGTTGTTGTTAATCTTCAATGGATATTTTTTCCATTGATTTTTAGAGAGAGGGTGGAAGGGATGGAGGAGAAGGGGGAGAGAGGGAAAGATGGAGAGAGAGAGGTGAGAGAGGTGGGAGGATACATAGCCTTGACTTTGAATTTTACCTTTAACACTTGGGGCTTTAACCAATCTGGAATCCACCTTTTCGTGTGGAATGATTCGGTTGGGTTTTCTCCACACCATAAGCCAGTTTTCCCAATGGAACCTGTGATCCAGCCACTCTCTGCCGTGTGATGTGTGGCCTGTTAAGTTCCCTTTCACACCCTCCGCCCACCGAAGCCTCTGTGCCGTTTCACTGGTCTTCTTGTCTGTTCTTGTGCCAACACCGCCGTGTTTTAATACTGTGTCCGTATCTAGTTGGACAAACCCCTCTCCTTTCTTCTTTTTTTCTTAAGTTGAATATGTTATTCAAAAGTGTGCTCTTGAACTCAATGTCTTCCGTGTTTACCTTTCTGCTGCTGCTCCTGTCTTGAACACAGAGATTCCTTTAAGTCAGTGTTTCAAACAAACAACCACGAACCCCTGCCTTTGTGTCTGAGAGCAGGGCTCTTACCGGGTGTTGTCAGGGCCTGTCCTCCAGGCAGCGGCTCCGTTCCGGCCTGTCGCTCCCCCCTCTGCTCACCTCCTGGCCCAGGCGGCTGACGGCAAGAAGGCGGATCCTCTGCTGGGAACCTTGTCTTGGGTTTCTGGGTGTCTTTTCCTTTTTCTTTTAATTTTTATTGATTTCAGGAGGAATGGGAAGGGAGAGAGAGAAACATCACTGATGAGAGAGAATCATTGACCAGTTGCCTCCTGCACGCTCCCTGCTGGGGATCAAGCCCAAAGCCCCAGCATGTGTCCTGACCTGGATCAAACCATGACCTCTTGGTTCATAGGTCGATGCTCAACCACTGAGCCACACCGCCTGGGCTGGGGTCATTCTTTACAGAAAACCAGCTCAGAGACTTTGCTCTTGGTCACCTACTGTCACTTCTACGGGCACGTTCCCAGGGCCATGGGGCGAGGTTATTCCCCAAGATCTCACCGTTGCCTCTTCACAGACCAAGAGTCGGACCTTCTCCTTGATTCTCGGGTCCTTGCTGCCGCCACTCCCTGCCCCCCGTGGCTTCCTTCAGCGGGCAGAGCAGACAGAGGCTCAAAGCGGTCAGTCCTGAGAATGGTGCCCAGATAAGCGTGCTGTTCGTGTTACACACGACGGATGCTGGTCGGGAAGGCGACAGGCCCCGGAGGGAGGGAGCCGTGGACCGGGCTGGGCCCTGACTCAGGCACAGCTGGGAGCTGTGTTCTTGTTCACCGACAACGCCAGGCAGCTTGGCTTCAGAATGTATGTAAAACAGGGCAGATGTCAGGGTCTAAGGCAAGTATTTCGAGGACAGCCCGGCTCTGAGCGCAGGAAAGGGCCTGCACTGGGCTGCAGTGACCTCATGCGCCCGTGGGCTAATGACTAACCGGTTCTGCACACACAGCTGCTGGAGCCCGAGCGTGCCACGGAGCTGCCGCGCTGCTAACATAAGCCACGCGCCGTGCAAAGGTTGTTTTTCATTAAAAGTTAATATCTGTGTTTTTTAACTAAGAGCTACTTTTCGATCCCTTGTCATCAATTGGCAATTGCAACAGAGAAAAGAGATGACCATACTGCTTCTATTAGGAAGGAAAGCGAATTTACCAAGACACAACAGCGCAGAAGACCACCGGTAGTGCGTCTTTTAAGGAATATCAGGCAACGATTTCTACTGTTCCGGGATTCCTCCACCCCCAGGAAGCAGCCACTGACGTTTCTCAGTTCCCGGGTTTCAGGAGTGCACACTTACCTAGTGTCAGACAACACTGTTAGTGAGCGCGTCGCTCTGTGGTTGAGTCGGGTCTGGCGTGTGTGTTTGAAGGGCCCTTGAAGTTAGTAGGACATTCTTGATGTTTACAATACCTTGTTTGCAGAATGTTTTCTTATCAGAACCAGACAGCGCCCATCAGCCACTGTTACTAACGACCCAGCTCACACAGCCCTCCCGGCGCCCTCTGCTCTGCGGATCGTCTCCTGACACAGGGATTCACAGCCGAAATGGAAGCGGAACCAAATCGCCGCAGATGGTTCCTTAGTGTATCTCTTGGGGTGGAATTTAGAGTGGGGCTCATTCCTTCCTGGAAATCTGCAAGTGCACGTGGCTTTTAATGTGGCCAACAGCACGCGTGACAAGCAGAGGCGCGGGTGACCAGCACAATGTTTACGATGCCAGTCTTCCCTTTGACCTCCAACACTCAAAAGGCTCTCTCCCTCCGCCCTGGCCGCACCCCCGAGGAGAGCCGGAGCGAGAACCATGAGTGGAGATACGCAGAGGACACACAGGCCCCCTCACGTGGAAAAACAGGCGCTGCGGGCGCCTTTCACGCCCCGTCAGCGCACACAAAGCCCTGGAGCCGAGGGCTGTGCCCCCGCTCAGCTCCCTTTGTGCGCAGGCGGCTCAAAGGGAACTTGGCATCAGCATTCTAACGGCGCTTTCAGAGAGCCTGTCACACAGCCACAGCCCACTTGGCGCGGGCCTGCGTGTCAGTCACCGGGACAGACCCCGGGGGCAGGGACCCGCGGCTGCACTCGCTTTTAACGTGTTGAGCTTTGGGTTCCTGGAGGGCCCACAGGGGAAGGTGGGCGCCGCAGCCTCAAAGACGGCCTTCTAAGGTCAGAGGTCAGCTCTGAACTGGAACTACTACTGTGGCTGCAAAACGTGCCTCACAATGAAAGTGTGTTCTTCCTCCACAAACGCATGCGTCCTTTCCATCGTCCCCCGGCGTCCTCTCTGTCACTCACCACCTCGTGCCCGGGAGCGAGTCTGTGGAGTGAGAGCGAGCCTGTGGAATGAGAGCGGAAGGGGTGGGAGGGGGGACCGAGGCTGACTGCGATGTGCATTTGGACGGCAGTTTCTTCTCTGGGGAGAGACCAGATCCCAGGCTGAGGAGAAAGATAAGGTAACAATATAATGAAGACAGTCATGGCCGTCGGTAAGGATCATGGGGAGGAAGGGAGATGCCTCATTCTTCGGTGCGGGCAGCTGATGAAGAGCGTGTCCTGGGAGCGCGTGGACGAGCGGTTCTCAGCCTCGGCCATCTCCCCGGCTGGCAGCAGCTCTCCTCGCCCACCGGGCACCTTGCTTGGCGTCACGCTGGCCAGTGTTTGGGGGACGGCTCTCGTCCTCTCCCGGCGGCAAGTCCAGGCCCCGAGTGTGGGCTCCCAGCGCCTCACAGAACTCAGGCCCCTGGACGACTAGGGAGGCAATGGTGTTAAGCCCCGGCCCTGTGTTGAAAACGAAATAAATGGGACCTTTTGTCGCTGTCAGACTTCCCCCGGGGCAAGCCCTCTCCATCCACACCCACAGGGCGACCTCTGCTCCGACCCCCACCCGAGGACCTGGTGTGTGGGCTCCCCTTTGAGGCCCGTGTGCTAGTTGGGTCCCTCCGAAGCCACGCTGAGCCTGACGCTTCCTGCTGGTGCTTCGCTGGGAACGTGAGCCCGGGACACAGGGAGAGCAGCCGGTGCGGCCAGCTGTGCCCATTCGGCTCCTGGTGTGGCTCCGGCCGGCCCACCTCCCGGGGGCTTTACGGACTGTGTCTCCAGGGGAGGGAAGTGGGGGCGTGCATCCACCTCCATCGCCGTGTGCAATGGAGGCTCCCACAGGCGTTAGCTCCCCCGGTTCTGGGCTGGGCATGGAGGGTGCAGAGTGGGTGGGCTTGGGCATCCCTGCCACAACGGTGGGGAGGCCGGGCAGGAGGTGAGAGGGGCCTGGGGCGGGACCGGGTGAGGGGCTGTCAGGTGGCCCCTGCACCAGGCTGATGGCAGCCCGTGGGGACTGGCCGCTCCGTCCATGGCTGAAGGCAGAGGTGGGCCTGGGCCAGTCTGAGGGACGCAGGGAAGGCACCCATGCAGACTCCGCTGGGGACACCTGTCTGTGGAGGGCGGTCGGGCAGAGGGTGACTGACATTTGCTCTTGCAGATGCGGCCGCTAGCCCTCGATAGCCTGAACCCCATGTCAGCGACGGAGGCGATCCCGCTGGACGCAGCCCCTGGTGAGTCCTACCCAGGTCGCCCTGGGGTGTCCACACAAGGGAAGGTGTTCATCAGGGTTCCTCCTTCCTCTGCGGGGCTGGGAGCCTCTGTCCCCAGGAGCCTGCCCACACGGCAGCTCCGCCTCTCGGCTGTTCTCTCCGAGGCCAGCGACGGACCCCGGAAGCAAGGGCCCCTCACACAGGCCCACCTGGCTGACCCGGTCCGGCTGCTTCCCGGTCGGTGGTCCACGGGGCTGCTGGCTCTCCGAGGCTATCGAGCGGGTCTTTGGCCACAGTTTCTAGTTGTTTTTAGTGGCTGAGTTTGTCCACATTACTTTCTATTGATTTTACATAAACAAAGTCACCTTTTAAGCAAAAGTCACGAACCAGCAAACCTCAACATAAGTTACCAATGGGAAGCATTTGAGAGATATCAGCTTCCTCTTCATAAAAACATCCCAGTTAAAAATGAGATGGTTTGAAGCGCTCCGGCTCAAAGATGAAAGAAATGACGGTTCCAGCTAGAGATGACCGGTGCCATCAGATACTGTGAGAGGGTCAGGCCGGCCTTCCCTGCAAAGAACCTTGGCGATGTTGTTAGTAATAATGGTGTTACTGTTCATACATGTTGACACAGTAATTCTACTTCTGAGGAATCCATTTCTTCTAAGGAAATAAGCTGAAATGTGAACAAGTATTTAAGCCAAATATATTCAACCTCGGGTTGTTTTTCATAAAGGAAACACTAAAAATTCCTTACAATATAGTCAGAGACAATTAAATCACAATCTGTGAATGTTACTTTTAAAATTACATTTACCACCCTAACCAGTTTGGCTCAGCAGATAGAGCATCAGCCTGCGGACCGAAGGGTCCCGGATTCAATTCTGGTCAAGGGCACATGCCCAGTTGTGGGCTCAATCCTCAGTGGGGGGCGTGCAAGAGGCAGCCGATCCATGATTCTCTCTCATCATGGATGTTTCTATCTCTCTCTCCCTCTCCCTTACTCTCTGAAATCAATAAAATAAAATAAAATAAATTACATTTACCAAGTTGCCGTCTGCCTTCAAATAATACTGGTTCTCAAAGGCAGAGTTTAAAAGATGTACAATCTGCATTCAATCACTCTAAAAAATGCATCGGGAAAACTCTTTAAAAGAATCTCAGACATTAATATTGGTTTTCTGGGTGAGGAGCTGAAGATATTTCTTCTCTGCGTTTTTATAGTTGTAACTGTTTCCCAAATTTTCTGCTGAGTACGCTTGATTTTTTTTCATTAATTTTCTTCACACTCCATGGCTAACAGTATCTCATATACTTTACAAATGTGGCTCAGACTCACAGGAGAGCAAGTAACTTTGCCCAAGTTTTCTGTGAAGTGTGGAGCTGGGCTCTGAGCCCAGCCTGCACTCAGCGTCCCCCTGGTCTTGTCACCGCCCCCCCTCTCTGCCCCTGTCCACCACCCACCACCCGGCTCTGGCTCCCAGCACAGTGGGTTGCCAATACTGGGGACCGGTAATTATTTGTTGGTTTAATATAATTTGTTTAGCCCCTGAGGATGGCTGATTTGCATTTCCCTCTTTAGATGGATCTGTGACACACTCTGTCCCACCCCCCCGTCGGGGGTGGTCGGGGGTGTTTGGGCACGGACTTGTTAGTGTCACTTTCCTGTCCTTTCAGGGGCTCTCGCCCGCCGGGTTCTCTGGCAGCCACCTCCCATCACTATGGCGTCCCCCTCAGTGTCGAAGCGACATCATTAGCAGCTGCACCGCCGCCCTTGTTCAGCTCAATGAAAGAGCACAAACGGACTTAGACTTGGCATTGAGCGCAGGCCAGGAGGGACCTGCTCCCCTCCCAGCCGCGCTGTGCACAGGCCCCCCCACCCCCGCCCCTCACCCAGCGACCCGTGGGCCTGGCGGCCAGCCAAGCCATGAACGCCTTGAACTCGGCCCTGGACTCGATTTCCTACTGAACTGAGAGAGCAACAAAACACAACCAGACTAAACATCCAGGGCACCAGAGTGGCGCTGCGTCCTGGTCGCCGCAGCAGCAGGTACACTCTTTGCCCCCCGGGCGCAGGCAGGAGGGCCCGCCGCTGCCAGCACAGCCCCGGAGGCTTCCTAAACCTTTTCCGATCCCTGCCCCATGAGTCAGCTCAGCGCGGGGTAGTTTTGTGAGTCATGTCAGCCTGGCCGGGTAGCTCCGGGTTAGAGCGTCCGCCCCATACACCAAGGTTGTGGGGTTCAATCTCCCGTCAGAGTACATGCAAGAACCAACCAATGCATGCATAACAGCAAACCAATGTTTCTCTCTCTTTCTCTCTCTCCCTCTCCCTTCCTCTCTCTCTCACACTCAATAATCATATCCTCAGGTGACAATAAAAACAGGAGTCACACATGTGAATGTGAACAGAGCTAGAGGAGGCCTGAAAGCAGAGAGCCACGCGTAGAGGGAAAGCGAAGAACTGAAAACCCAGTGGCTTTGGAAAATGAAAAGTTGTAGACCTTCCCAACCCGCTGTGTGTCATAGCACACACACAAAATTAAAGCTATGGATGGGGCACCCGAGGGTGGGAGGCGGCTGGCAGGTGCGTAGATGTGGGTCAGACCTCACGGTGACTCTGAGATGCTGGGTAACCTGAGCCCCCTGCCTCTGCCTGTCACAGGCATCACCATGTGTGTCACCAGACGCCGTAGGAACAGAGGATGGTTTGGAGCAAATCGCTGGAGAAATAAATCGGTCTTTCCCTGTACACGCAATATATTTATCTTCTTTTCGTCTGTATATTGTACTGTGTGTTCTCCACCCAACCAAGTCTCCTTCCATCACCATTTACCCGCCTGACCCTCTTCCACCACCCCACCCCCTTCTCTCTGGCAATCGCCGTGCTGTCATCTGTCTGAGTTTGGTGCGTTTGGTTTTTTGCTTAATCCTCCCTGCCCAAACCCCGCCCCTCTGACAGCTGTCATCTTGTTCTCTGCATCTATGAGTCTGTTTCTATTTTGTTTGTTAGTTTATTTTGTTCATTGGATTCCACATGTAAGTGGGATCACATGGGACTTGTCTTTCTCTGAGTGGCTGATGCCACTCGGCATAATGCTCTCCGGGTCGCTCCGTGCTGTGGCAAAGGGTTAGATTTCCTTCTTTTTAACAGCTGAGTGCTGCTTCACGGTGTGAGTGTCCCGCCGCGTTTTTATCCATCATCTGCTGATGGGCACCTGGGCTGCTTCCAGATCCTGGCTATGGTAAATAACGCTGCAGTGGACATACAAGTGCACATGTTTTATGGAATTAGTGTTTTGGGTTTCTTCAGATATATTCCCAGAGTAGAATCGCAGGCTCACAAGGCAGGTCCATGTTTAATCTTTTGTGGAAACTCCATACTGCGTTCCACAGCGGCTGCACTGATCTGCGTTCCCACCAACAGCGCACGAGGGTTCCCTTCGCCACGTCCTCACCAGAACGTTTCTTGATTTATTGGTGGCCATTCTGACAGGTGTGGGGTGATAGCTCACTGTGGCTTTAATTTGCATCTCTCTGATGACTAGTGACTTCAAGCATCTTTTCATTTGTCTACTTCCCGTCTGTATGTCCTCTTTTGAGAAGTGTCTATTCTGGTCCTTTACCCATTTTTTGAGTTGGATGGCTTGGGGTTTTGGGTGCTGAGTTTTATAAGTTCTTTATAAATTTTTGATAGTGGCCCCTTATTAGATGCATCATTGGCAAATATGTCCTCCCCGATGTAGTGTTTCTAAGGCAAAGCTAAGCACAGGTTTTATTGGGGAAGAGAAAACAGGTGTGGGAAGGAGGTGATGCTGGCGGGACACTTGTCGTTTCTTATCTTCCATCTTGAATTTTGATGGGGGGGATATTATTTACCCACATAGATAAATACAAAGTGCACACTTTGTGGGGTTGTGGATAAAAGGGAGCAGAGATTCACTATCTCTTTAATTATGGAACAGTCAGGGCTCTTGTACTATTCTGTGTCCTCTGATGATATTATCGAGCATAAGTGCAGCCTTAAGCAAGTTAAATCAGTCACGTTTTAAACAGTGGACTGGACTGTCTAGTGCTATTTCGTATGATGCTTATCTGTCACGCTCATATGTACACACATGTTAATCACGGTGATCGGGACCAGCACCCTCAAAGGCTCCAAGCATTGGACCGCAGAGTGGAAACGCCTTCGCATCTGGAGAAGGGTTTTGACCTCAACAGTTGTTGTTTTTTTCAAACTTATTGGCAAAATGCCATGACCAAGCCAACACCAGAGAGCCCACCTGCTTCCCGGGAAGCAGGCCAGGAGGGGAGGCAGCGTGGATTGGCGAGCGTCAGGACAGACCGGCCGTGTCCAGAGAGGAGGGAGACGGGGAGCGGGTCTTGGAGGAAGTTGCAACATCATCCCCCGCCTGAGGTCATCTTGTCCTCGGATCTCAAGGTCATTCTTCCTGCAGAGCTGAGGCCGGGGGGCCGGGGCTCCCCCAGGGAATCGTTGAGCGAACATCATAGACGCTAAAGAGGGCCTCATTCAATCTCTTCACTTTGCAGCTGCAAAAAAAAAAAAAAAAGTCATGGAGGTTGAATAAATCGCCTGGATTAGTTGCCAGCTAGCCTAGAAGGCCGGTCTCTGCATTAACCCTGCATTTATGAACTCCTCATTGGACAGTCAAGGCCCCAAGATTCCAGGACCTGGAGAGAATACGGACTCAGGAGAGCCCTCAGCCCACAAGGTGGAAGATGGCCCTTGAGGACAAGGTTCCGTCGTCCTAGAAGTTTGAGAATCGATTGAATTGACCACGTGTCCGGTACTATTCTGGGTCCTGGGGATCCAGCTGTGAACAAAACAAGAACCGCTGCCCCTGGGCACTTCCATTCTACGAGCATGTAGAGGCGGGGAAACTTTTGAAAATTAATAAGCACGCCTATCGGCCTATCGCACAACGTTTTATCGCACACAGGGCGGGTTTCTTATGCTACGTCGGGGTGCTCACACATTTGTCTCCTTTTAAACTTGTTGAGCAGAACACCGACCGTACCAAGTCGGTCCCGGCTGTCATATCGAAACCCCGTAGACGGGGTGGCTTAGCCAGGAGACATCCACCGCTCACTGTTCTGCAGGCTGCCCGTCTGAAGTTGAGGTGCAGCCAGGGAGGTGGCACTCAGAGGCCTCTGCTCTTGGCTTGAGGAGTGGGTTGGCGAGGCCCGGGGGATGCTGAGCCTTCTCCCGGTGCATGGCCGGAGGAGGATGGCGTTTCGTGGGTTTGGCGCTGGTGCCTGCGTTGCCTTCAGGAGGCCCTAAGCGTCTCAGGTCAGCGTTTGCCAGTGGATGACACCAGCTGGGTGGCCAGAGCTCTTCACGTGTCTACCCGGGACCTGTGAGCATCCCATTTGCCGGTGACGGCACCTCTGCCTCTGAGTCTACGCAAAGGACTGGAACTCTCGACTGTGTGTCTCCTCCAGTCAGGGGCAGAATTCCCAGGAAACATGACAGTGTGCTCTGCTGAGGCACACACCACACCATGCACACACACACCACACACACACCATACACACATACACACATACCATACACCACACACACACCACACACACATACACACACACATACACACACCTGCCCGCACGGGAAGTGGCTGTTCTGGATGCAAGCGGTGACGGAGCTCTCGCTGCGCCCAGCACGGCCAGCTCCATGGACGTTTCTCCCCGGAGCCAGATGGGCGGGAAGGGCCTCTGGAGACCGAGCACCAGGGCTCGCCAGCCGCTCTGGGCCAGCGTCCACGGGGCCTGCAGGTGGGTCCGGCCCCGCCCTCCCTCCAGGCGCCCCGAGGGTAACGGAGAACGGCCCTGGGGTCACAAGCTATTCACTCATTTTCCTATGACTGTTCACTCAGGTCCTCCGTGAGCACACGTGCTTCCCAAGCTCGTTCCAGAGCTGAACACAGCACGCGCCACGCGCACCAGGGGACACGTACAGTCACACGTCAGCGAGGAATACGCAGCTCTGGTGTCTGCATAGAACGAAAAGTTAAGAGAAAAACTCTCTAGAAGAAACTGCAAGGGACTGTGGGCAGCTCTATAAAGTCACATATCATCTAGGTCTGATGTGTACCCTATGAGATCCATCCACAAGTGAAAGGGAAAATAGGGGGAAACACATGCAATCCTTTGACATATCTGTGGTGTCTGTAGAGAAAGGCGTGCCCACGTGGTGAGGAATCGGCGAGCCTCCCCTTCACCGGGCACAGCGGGCATTGCCGCCCCTGCAGCGGGACTGAGGGGCCACGGAAACAGCTTTCCCCTCACCGCACAGCCCGCTGCCCGCGCCGGAGCGTCCGACATCCTGCCCTGGCCTCTGCCTGCCGCCTGGCTTGTCCACGTCCTCACCCCATGCTGATGGATGATGGTGGCTTATCCACGTCCTCACTCCATGCTGATGGCCAACTGTGTCACGCACTCATCTAGTGAGGGACCTCCAGTCATGTTCAAGGCCATCTCTTCCAGACTGTGGGTCCCATAGACCTTCATCATGCAATCACACACATGGGCTCACACACACATACATGTATATATAGCAAATCTATGAGCACAGCGCCTGGCATGCATTTAAAGTTCAAATAAGTTCCTCCTTGTTTCCAGCGTTGTCTTGGGTGAAAGTCCTGTTCCTGCAGAGGAGAAACCCCTGAGGGCTGGATGGAGGAGGAGGAGTCAGAGGTGAGCTCAGCTCAGAGGATTAGAGACGGCAAATGCCACCAGGCTCAAGGCAGCTGGGCCTACAGACCGGAGGACGAGAACACTGTCTCAGAGCAATGGAGGGAAGGTTCCCAGGCAGGGCTGTGGGGCCAGACCCGTCCAGGGGTGCCGCTGGTGCCGGGGAAGGCGCACGTGGCCGCCATGGACAGATGTCACGGTGCCCACGATGCCCACACTGAGTGGAGGCGCAGCGGGAAAGGCCAGGGAGGGGCACGTGGCCCTCTCCTCGGCGGTGTCGTTGTGACTTCATCTTGACATCTCACGGTCCCGCAGTCCGCAGGGATGGTCACGATGTGGGCAGGGCCACCCTCGCCGGGAGGGTTGGAAACGCGCAGGAAGTCTCCCGCCCACCACCAACCAGCCCCCTTCCCACAGGAGGCCATCCAGCCTGGACTCAGCTGACCCATCCGCGAACACATACTCTTGGCTTCGCTCTAAGAGGCGCAGGGTCAGGGTCAGGGTCAGGGAGACTCCGGGACCCACGTCATTCGGGAGTGACGGGCTGTGGTGTCCTCGCTCACGGACAGAGCAGGGCAGGGACACAGATGTTGCACGCGTGCAGGGCCCGGGAAACGAAGGATTTACTGCCCGGGCTTCCTACTGGAACAACAGCACAATGAGTTCCACATGTGGCCGAGAGGACACGGTCTCTCCTGAGACGCGAGTTCGGGGAAGACGGTCAGAACAGGGAGCGATGAGCACGCGGAGTTTCACAACCGTGGGAGGGCCGGGTGCTCCGGGCTGTACAAAGGGGAACTTCCTAGATAATCATCCACAGCGTCCCGTCCCTTCTGGCCGTCTCTCCACGCCGACATGCCCGTGAGTCAGGCCTCGTCTCCACGCCTCCGCGGTTGGAGACCCACCCGCGCTGGTCTCGTCAGTCTCCCGTGAGAGAGAGGTTTTCTGCCTCCATCCACTAGGGCAGTGGTCGGCAAACTGTGGCTCAGCAAACCACGGCTCGCGAGCCACATCAGCTCTTTGGCCCCTTGAGTGTGGCTCTTCTATAAAATACCAACTTCTGCGCAGGGGCCACGAAGTTTCAATTGCACTGTACGTGCGCACGTACACGTGGTATTTTGTGGAAGAGCCACACTGAAGGGGCCAAAGAGCCGCACGTGGCTCACGAGCCACGGTTTGCCAACCACGGCCCTAGGGGAAAAGAGTTTGGCCAGTTAAAGCCCACCTTTCTGTGGCAGAAATGGCTCCATGAGCAGCAGCCACACAGCTAGCAAAATGAAAGGCCATAGAGGCTGCTGCTCCACTGTCACAGCGTGGCACCAAGTGACCTGGTTAATTACAAAACGAAACTAAGGCCCCGTTCAAATTCTGGCCCGCCTTCCCTTCCGTTCCACGGGAACATGCTTTCTGCACAGCGCGGCTGCGTGTCTGAAGCGAGAGATCGGGGTCCATGAGGGCCCAGCGCTAACATCGGGACAACCTCCCCTTGGCACTTGCCACAAGTCCCTGCGGGTCTAGACGAGGGCTTCTCACACTAGCTCTTTGGGGATTTTAAAAAGACTTTGATTTTCTAAATTGTGTTCTCGAATGTGTGGTGCACAGAGAAAAGGAAAGCATCAGATGAGTGCGTGTTGGCGTGTGTGTGTGTGTGTGTGTGTGTGTGTGTGTAGAACAGCAATAGGACTCCATGTCCATGTCACCTGGTTTAGGAGCTGGAGGTCCCCAGCACCATAGAAAGCCCCCCTTCCCCGACTTGGTCTCAGCCCTCTGACCCCTCAAAGGCGACCACTGTGCTGAGTGCTCCGCGGAGATCCTTCCATGTCCGCGCGTGAGCGTGATGGGTGAGCCTGGGGGTGTTTCTCGGGAAAGGGCCATCTCACCAGGGTTGGTGAGGCGCCCGGATGAGAAGGGCTGCCCTGCGTCCCTCCCTGGGTCGCAGTGTGGCTCCCCTTTCCCTGAGACACAGGTGGGAAGTGAAAAGTTGGAGCTTCCAGAAAGTCTGGGGTGCGTTCCGGCAGGAACATGGCGGGCGGGGGGCAGGCTGTCTCTTCTTCTAAGCTCAGCATAACCAGCCTCCAGCTCTGATTCGGAGAAAGCGCTTCTTTGGGTGACATGAGTGAGCTCAGCGATTCGGGCAGCAGGACGTGGAAGGCAGAGCAGGAAAAGTCTGGCTTTCTTCTCCCCCGGCTGTGATTGAAGTTCACTGTCATCTTCAAACCACCCGGGGGTGCCTGTGCTTCTGTCGTCTGTGGTACCTTCTCTTTCCTAGTTCCCGCGTCTTCTCCGGGTTCTGTTTTGTTGTTGTTATTAATCCTCACTGGAGGATGTTTTTCTGACCAATCAGAACCAAATCTGGGTCAACTGTGAAGAGCCAATGGCTGCGTAGGAGGTGGAGCTTTTGACACTGACTGGCATAAAAACTGACCAATCAGAACCAAATTCACCAGCAGAGGAGGGCAGTTGGGGGCCAGATCAGGCCAGCAGGGAAGGTCAGTTAGGGGCAATCAGGCACGCAGGCAAGTGAGTGGTTAGGAGCCAGCAGTCCCAGATTGTGAGAGGGGTCCCGATTGGAGTGGGTGCAGGTTGGGCTGAGGGAACCCCCCTCTCTGTTCATGAATTTCGTGCACCGGGCCTCTAGTATCTAAATAGAGGTTTACATGATACAGATGATGAGTTGTATGACCTCCTTGCTCAAAATTGAGTTAAGAAAGTATGAAACACAGAATGTCATCTTGCAACTATGAATTCCAGCGATGCGTTAGCCTCTGTGGACACCACCCATCACTATGAGTCACGTTGCTTTGGGTCGTTGTGCTATTTACTGAGTAAATGTGCTTGAGTTTACAGCTGCATCAGAACTATAAACGTAAGGCATGTGCACGTATGAAAACAACATAATGGAAATAACATGTCAGCATGGGAGACCCTGGGGGCTTTTCCCCATGAAATCAGGGCCGCGTTCCTGTGCTTTCGGGAGCCTCGCTGGGAATCACGGGCATCGCAGCTCTGGTTGCTCTCGGCGGCACCTCCCGGCCGGGCTCAGGGCGCGTCTTCCCGAGCATCTGGTGAGTCTGTGATAGAGACGCACAGGGCCACCTCCCCCACCCTGGGCCCAAGGGTCTGAGCTCAGTTTATTTCATTCACATTCTCCCTTTCAGATGAATTACTTCCTGTCTTGTCATTTCAATGCCTTTCACCTCCTTTCCTGCAGTTGGTTTGATTTTTTTCTCATTTCTTATGATACATACTTAAGTGATTTGTATCCGTCCCTTTAAAACATATTCAAAGCCCAGCCGGTGGGGCCCAGTGGTTGAGCATCGACCTGTGAACCAGGAGGTCACAGTTCGATTCCCAGTCAGGGCACAGGCCCAGGTTGTGGGCTCGATCCCCAGGGTGGGGCGTGCAGGAGGCAGCCGATCCATGATTCTCTCCCATCATTGATGTTTTTATCTCTCGCTCCCTCTCCCTTCCTCTCTGAAATCAATAAAAACATCTATACTAATAAAAGGATAATATGCTAATTAGACTGGACATCTCCGGACATCCTTCCAGACAAAGCCACGGTGGCAGGGGCCAAGGCAGAGGCAGTTAGGGGGTGATCAGGTTGGCAGGAGAGGTCATTAGGGGTGATCAGACTCGCAGGGGAGCAATTAGGGGCAGCAGGCCAGCAGGGGAGGGCAGTTAGGGGCAATCAGGCTGCAGGCAGGCAGGCAAGTGGTTATGAGCCAGCGGTCCCGGATTGTGAGAGGGATGTCCGACTGCCAGTTTAGGCCTGATCCCACAGGGACATCCGGCAGTTGGACATCCCCTGAGGGGTCCTGGATTGGAGAGGGTGCAGGCTGGGCTGAGGGACCCCCCCTCCCCCCGCACAAATTTTGTGCACTGGGCCTCTAGTAATAAAAAAAAAAAAAAATCAGATTACTGAAAGCATGGCTTTTACATTCCATGTTGAATAGTTAGTATTTTTCAAACGCCTGTTTCCTGAGCCAGCTGGATTGGAGTTTTAATTTGGTCTTTGACATTGGCTGCTTCAGGGGCTATGACTGGGCTCCCAGCAGGAAGCTCTGGGTCCGGGATGGGGCTGTGACCGGCAGGACGGGGCTCGGTCCATCACACAGTCCGCCGCTGCTTCCTCTAAGCTCCCGAGTCCTGGCCAGACCCTCCTCCCAGGCTCCACAAAGCCCCTTCCCTGGCCCCGCTCCACAGCCTCGCCCTGGCGGAGACCAAGCAGACAGACCCCGACGGCGGGACGCCCAGAGCTGTCAGACACGC
>NW_006285997.1:60440-60828 GCF_000327345.1 Myotis davidii
CGGCGCCTGCACCGGTCAGCACACCGACTCCGGGCCTGGTGCACCGGGCGTGGGGGTGGCCAGTGGCACCGGCCGCTCCATCTGGTCTTGGCAGGACACACTGGTCAGAGCGGCGGGCACATGGGGAGGAGCCTCGGACGTGTCTCCATCACTAGATGGGGGGTTTCCTTACGCAGAAAAATCGAGAGTTCGGTGTCATCCTAACATGCGGTGACGATCGCGACCTCTAGCACTAAGCCCGCAGGGCCAGGCCTTCGTGGTGAGCTGGGACGCCTTGACCAGCAGCCTCTGGGCCCCGCAGCCTCCCAGTGAGAGCGGCCGGAGGGCCAGTGGCTGTTGCCAAGTGTGGCCAGAAGGTTGAAGGCGCCTTTGGGCAGCGGACGGCCCA
>NW_006285997.1:60980-64870 GCF_000327345.1 Myotis davidii
GCCCGTGAGACCTCAGAAGCTAATGACGGGGCAGGACAAATTAAAATGCGATGAAAGACACAGACTGCATCGGACTTCATTGATTTCCGGAGGAGAAAGCCAACCTCTGTCCTGGCTCCCTGCACCAGGGTTTTGCGACGGGCAAGGCCGATGTGTGCCAGGTGGTTCAGTCGTCAGATGCCAGGATGCTGTCGAAAGAGCTCAGCGCAGAGTGAGGTAATGAGAGGACGGAGGGAGATCGGGGGCCGGAGGTGGTGAAGGTGGCAGCGCGGACCCAGGAAATGGGGGGTGGGGGTGGCGACGACAGGAGGGACTGCTGGTGAGAAGGAGCTGGCGCTGGGCAAGGGCAGTGGCCGGCCAGCAGGGGGGTTACTGATTAGAACCAAACAAGGTTGGATCGAAGTGCGAACATATTGGAGCTGAAGGGGCCTGGGGTTGCGAGAAGTAGAGAGACTCAGGCCTCGGGGAAGGTGAGGATCTCTGTGCACGGGTGCTGCATCATAAACGACGCCCGCGTTGCCCTTGGGAAGGAGGGTGGGGAGCTCGCTCGCCCCCCGGGCGTGAGGTGCACCCACTCAGGTTTGCCTGGGAAGGCACCGGGCAGTGAGGGTGACGGGAAGGACCCTCAGCCCCAACCACACGGCTCCACCTGTCACACCTGGACACAAAGGGCTGGGAAACCTCCCCCTTTTGTGGAGCTGACGACGCCTCCAATCTCTCCACGGGAAACAGTTCTCATTAAAAAAGGGGGTGGGGGGCTAGGTGACAGGGAAGTGCCGGTAAGAAGAAACAAGGCCGCCCAGAGCGGCTGGGAACAGTCACTCCGGATTGCAGCTGAGATCAGCCTGGGCCCTGCCCTGCGCATACCTGGGCTGCGCCTCTGGAGGGGGAGGGGGGCGGGCGTGGCCCTCAAGGCGGGATAAGTCCAGGCGAGACTCTCCCTGTGTCTGTCCAACTTCCTGCTCTAAAAGCTCAGGGTGATGCCGGGGGGCATGGGCCAGACTGACATACCCCCGTGTGGGGCTGGGGGGTGAGAAGAGAGAAACCAAAGAACTTATATGCCCATATGATAGCCCATGGGCATGGGCAATAGGGCGGTGAAGACCTCGGGGAGGGGCTATGGGGGGGGGGAGGGGAAATATCTGTAATACTATCAACAATAAAACCATGTTTCTAAAAATTTATCAATTAAAACAATAGCTCAGGTATGAGCCAGATCCCCTCAAAGGAAACGCAGTGTCCCCCCCCCCCCCCCCCAGTTGTCCGTATCCAGGGAGTTAATCTCTTTCTGTGAACAACTCAAGATGACCTGACAGTACAACTGAAACAGGCGCTGGAACTGGATAAAGGTGTTCCTTGTCTGTGTTCCGGCCCGAAGACACGGGACCAGCTGTGTATTGTGACTTCATCCCTGTGTGTCCGTGTGTGCGCGTTTTCACTGACAAGAGAAGCAGCAACGTTTAAAACTCTCCCTCTCGTTCAGAGTCACATCACCCTGGGGGAGGAGCGAGGTCGGGAGAATGTGACCCGGCCTCAGGGGCTGTGCAGGAGCCTGAGGCCCGCCCCGTGGCTGTGGGCGCCTCCGGGGACGCCCTGTCCCTGTGGCGGCCACACCTGCGCCCTTGCGATGTGCCCATTCTGGAGGGGGAGGTGTGCTGGGGTGTCGGGTGTCTGTGGGTGCAGTTCCGAGCTCGCTGGCTTTGACCTCGCCTTTCAATCATCCACCTCAGTCCTGCTCATGTCCGGGGACACCTTCACCTGTGGCTGCTGGGGTGCAGGAGCAGGTGGGTAAGCAATAGGGTAACCAAAGGGCCTCAAAGGTAGCTCTGGGAGGGGGTGCCCACAGGAGCCGTGTGCAGCTCCCGCGAACCCCACAGGCGATCGATGGCCGTGCACACGCCCGGGAAAAGCTGAGGAAACCCTGAGAAATCACTTCCAGCGGATTGTGAGGCTTTGCCCAGCAGGACGCAGCGGACAAGGCAGAGCTGCAAGGTACCTGGCAGAGCATGGAAGCTGTGCGCCAACACACACACAAAACACACACATGCATGAGCACACATGTGCATGTATGCACACATAGATGCAGATGCATACACACATGGATGTGTGCACACACGCACACATAGCCCCTTGGAAAAGACGGGGAGATGCATACTTTCCAAGCTCACCAAGCAGAATGCAGAGCCCACACATTCGCTTCGGTTTGGGTTGGCATGTGACTGGCACATGACATAGGAAGTCTTTTTCCCACTTTCTCAGTCAGACCACCAAGCAGCCCTTTACAAGTAGCACACACACGGGCCGCTGCTGTATTTGCTGTGGCACAAGGACATGTTCAGTTTGCTCCGTGAGGCGTGAGGGGAGCCACCCCAGGCTGGCCTGGCGAGGGGTCGTGCTGGGGTCGCCGACAGGGTGCCCGAGGGCCTGTACCACGGCCTGAGCAGCCCGGGGCAGGGGAGTCTCGTCTGCCCTCCTGGAAGCAGGAACAAAGGGCCATCCAACGCCAGGCCTGGCTGCGCTCCTCTCCCGCCGGCACGTTGGACGGCAGTCAACCCGGCAGCTGGCGTCCCGGGAGGCGGAGGAGGTCGGGCCGGAATCCTGGCCGTCCCGCGGCCCTTCATCTGTACCCTCCACACACAGGCCGCCTGACGGAGCCGAGAGCCCGGGTCTGCCTATTCTTCGTTTGGGGCAAGATCCGTCTTTGTTCCCCGCAGACAATGGCTGTGCCCTTCCCCGGGGGCTTGGCAGCCAGCATGCAGCAGGCCATGTGCCTCTGTGGTCTCCGTTTCCCCCCCCGCCCGCCTGCTGAGAGCTGAGAAAACACGCTCTATACAGTTACTGTTCTAAGAATTCTCAATACTAAACACCAGGACCACGCGAGCTGTGACACTGTGAAGTCAGGGAAGACGGGATCAGCCCGCAGTTCCGTGAAGAACAGGTCAGAATTGAGCAGGTGTGTGCTGTGCGCCTACTACGTGCCAGGCCAGGATCAGTCACCTCGTCCTTGACGCCTGTGTTTCTCTCACCACGTGATGTCAAGTCCGCCCGCTCTGCCTTCACTGGTCGTTCAGAAGTCACGCTTCTCATCCTGGCTGCCCCCGCCGTGAGCCAGCGACACTCCTGAGCTATCGGGAGGACCCCCAGCCCATGGCCTCACCGCCACCTGTGCCTCCGCCCGCCCACCCCGCAGCCCACACGGTGCTCCACACGTGAGTCAGTGCGGAGATGCCCTTGCCCAAAGCGCGCCAATGGCTCCCAAAGGGATGAGACATAAAAGCCGAATCTCATCGGTGGCCCGCAGGCCTCACAGGATTGAGGTCACGTTCCCTCCCAGTCCATTTCCTGTTGCTCTCAGCACTCTGCCCTCCAGGCACCCCCCTCCCTGCCGGCCTCCAGCAGTCCTCCACAGGGAGCCCCTCAGGGCCCTGCCCGTGCGTGCGTCCCGGCACCATCCGCCCTCGGACAGCACACGGCTCAGCCCGCGGTCACCATCACTCCCTCCAGGAGGCCTGCTCGGCAGCTGCAGAAACCCCGTCCCATGGCCCTTCTCGTGTGACCCATATCCTCACCAACACCCCGACCTGGATTATTTTGAACTAAATATCAGCCATTATCTCTTTTCACCCTTAAATGTTTCAAAAGTTAAGGTTTTTGGGATTTAAAAAAATAACCACAATACCTTTATCATAGCTAAAACATTAACAATTTCTTAATGTTATCCAATATCCAGTTAGTGTACACATACCCCCAATGAGCACTTGAACAATACTTTTTTTATGTTTGTTTCAAGAATCTCTTTTAAGGTTTATTTCAAATCTATTCTCTCTCTCTCTCTGTCTCTCTCTCTCTTGCTGTCTCTCTGCCTCTCTCCCCTTCCCTCCCTCTCCTTG
>NW_006285997.1:64936-69292 GCF_000327345.1 Myotis davidii
TCCTCTTCCCCAATTTATTTGTTGAAGATAGTGAGTTGCTAGTCCTGTAGAATTGAACATATTCTAGATGTTGTTGACTGTGCACTATCCTCTATATTTCCTAGAAACTCGTAATTAAATCTAGATTTTTGATCCAATTCAATTCAAATATTTTTAGGTATGTTTTTATTGATTCTTTAGAGAGAGAGGAAGGGAGAGAGAAAGAGAGAGATAGAACCATCAATGATGAGAGAGGATCATTGATCAGCTGCCTTCTGCGTGCCCCTACTGGGGATTGAGCCCTCAACCAGGCATGTGCCCTGACCGGGAATCAAACCACTGACCCTTTGGTGCATGGGTTGATGCTCAACCACTGAGCCACACCCGTTGGGCTCAAGTTCAAGTTTTTATCAATAAAATACATGGGCGATGTTATGTAGTTCCATCGCCAGGCACACATGTCAGCCCGTCTCCCTTTGGGGCCGTTGGCGGACAGTAACGTGACAGTTCCAGCGAGGCCTGGGCCTGTTACTCATCAGGGGCGGAAAGACGTTGATATTCAGCTCTACGTGTCCTTCCTCAGGCTGTTTCCTGGAAGAGACAGTCAAGAAGCAGTCGTCCAGGTTTGGATGAGGTCATGGGGAGCGGGGGTAATGCAGACAGCCTTGGGGATACCAGTGCTCCAGGAGAAATAAATGAGAAGCCGAAAAGGAACGCGAAAAATAAAAGTCCTCAAGGGGAGAGAATGCAACAAGAAAACCAACACACAAGACACTTTTCAACAGCGGGAAGAGGACGCAGTGTCAGATGTCACCAGATATCCAATGAGATGAGGGACAGAAGAACCATCTAGAAACAGCAGCAAGAAAGTAGGCGCCTTCCCACAATGCACTGTTGCATTTGAAGAAAGGAAAGGGATTCATGTTCATTGACCCCTGCTGTGCCACCTGCCGCCTCCTGGCTGCCTCCTGTGGGGTCGCTGCCACGGGGAAGCTGACTGTGGGCTGCTGGGCAGGGCCGGTGCGCTCTGCCCGGAGGGCTGCTGTCCGAGTAGAAGGAGCCGTGGGCGGTGGGCTCTCGCTGTCCCGTGACGGACCCACGGCCAGGACGGCGGAGCCAGGATGTGGAGACAGGTGAGCCCCTGGAAGTCGCCATGGGCGGTGCCGGGCGGTGTGAAAACTGCTGCGGAAGGACAGTTGTGCAGCAGAAAGGAGCAAAGCTGGTAAGAAAACCGCCATTCCCTTTCTCGTCAGTTCACGGTCAGACAACAACATGGACCTGCTCCCGCATGGCAAGGACAGAGAGGGCCCAGCCCCAGCCTGCGTCTTGCCAAGTGGATGAACTAAGGCAAGTGACGTAAGACCCTGAGCTGTTATCGTTAATTATTAATTATTATCATTTGCATAAGACCTGTAGAGTAGAGATGGCATTTCCCATCTCAGAGCTTGTGTTTGGAAAAAATAGCTATTTTTAAAAAACGATCAAAGGACCACATCTGAAATGAAAGCTCTGATCCCAGAGCTTTTAGAAGTTTAAACAACCGGCACAAAGGTCACAGCCGGGTGGCGGCTGGGCAATGAGTCGGCTCCACTCCGAGTGTCCATCCGGCACCAAGCCCCTCCCCCCCAGCTCCCTCCCTCTCATGCTGCCCCCTTGCCCTGGGCTCAGCGTGCAGGGCACAGACACAGAAACTGCCCCCAACCACCGGCAACTCCCCGAGGCCGTAGCACCATCTCTGCCAGCTGGACAGTGAACTGCGAAAACAGAGCCCTGAGCAGCCTGGAGCTCTAAGAGAGACACACGGCTGAAAGACCAGCGATACAAGGGACACGTCTTCTTCCTCTCGCCCAGCCTCTCCCTCGTCAGCGGCAGCTCATGTAGAATCTCCCACCAGAAAGCGGTCCAACAGGACTGCGGGCAGAGTCCCATCGGTGCTCACGTTGTTCCCGGAAGCCACGCTCTCGCCTGGAAGGTCTCCCTGTGCCCTTTATCAGAACGTGGGTTCAGACTCGGACAAAGACAGTCCCAAAGTGGTGGAACCCACTCTACAGAGGTAAGACCTGGAAACAGCCCCTGTGCCCATCGGCGGACGAGTGGATGAAAAAGCTGTGGCACATTCACACCGTGGAATACTATGCAGCAGTGAAAAAGAAGGGTCTCCTATCCTTTGAGACAGCCTGGAGGGACCTGGAGAGTGTTATGCTAAGAGAAATAGCCAGTCAAAGAAAGGCAAGTGTCACATGATCGCACTCATATGTGAAATCTAAATAGCAAAATAAACTGATGAACGGAGTGGACCCAGAGACTCGAAGCATGGAACAGAGTGCAGAATCTCGGAGGGAAGGCGGGGGAGGGTGGATGGGTGGGAGGCGATCAGCCAAAGACCTTGTGTTCATATATGCATGGCCGATGGACATAGATAATAGGGTGGTGAGGGCCTGGGGTGGGGTGGGCTGGAGGGGGTCAATGAGGGACAAGGGGGGACATGTGTAATATTTTCAACAATAAAGATTTTTTTTAAGGTGATGGGACCTGGTGAGCCAGCAAGGAAAAAAATTCCTCCCAAAGACCCTGGACTCGGTCAGAATTCTTAGAGCCATGGGGCTCCGGGGACAAAAGGGACTCAGCAACGAGCACCCGGGTGGGAACTGGAGCCCACACAGCATGACGGCGGGTGAGGTTTCTCATGAAAGTGTATCTGGAAGGCAGGTAGGTGCTCTTGAGTCTCACAGCTGCTAATGGCAGGGCACTGCGTTCCGAGGTCTGGGCTCCTCTCCCCATGATGGTCACTGTAGGTGTCCACTCGCCTGGGCCGCGGGGCTAAGTGTTGTTCCGGGGCGTGGCCCTGCGGGTGTTGCTAAAGGAGATGAGCATTTGAACATGAGTAAGACTGACCTCTGGTTCTGCCCGCGTGTCCATGCGCTGGACACGGTCTCCCACCTTCCGACGCTGGGCGAGTGGTCACTGGATGACTGAGCAAAAGTAAACGAGGTTTCTTCTGACACTCAATCCGGGTGGCTGCATGGGCGTGCTTGCTGTGCAATTGTTTGCATTTTCTGTATGTGTAACTGCTTCCATAAGGTGTTAGAAAAAATCGCATCTTTATGCAACAGCAACCAGTGAAAAATTCAACAAGGTACCATCTGCAAAGGCATTGAAAAACGTCAAATACCCAGGAATAAGTCAAACAAAACATGTGCAATGCCTCTACAGAAAAAACTGCAAAGTGTTGTTGTTATAAAGAGTGATTTATCGTATCCGTGGACCAGAAGATGAAATATTGTAAACATGTCTCCGTTTCCCTCCAGGCGATCTATCGCAGCAGTGAAATCCCCGCAGAACCCCAGCAGGTGTGGGAGCGTGTGTGGACGTTGACAAGTTGATTCTAAAATTTACTTGGAAATACAGAAGGTCAGGAGCGGGGAAGGCAGCCTTGACGGGGAAAGCAGGGGCGGAGACGTGGCATCGCCCGTGGTCAAGGCCCAGGACGCGGCTCACAATAAAGATAACGCGACGTGATAAAGACGGGCAGCTGGCCGACGGGTGAGCCCAGAAACAGACCCCAGGAACACAGCCACCAGGGCGGGTCAGTGCCGACCCTCACAGAAACATGTCATCCTGGCTCTGACCTCATCGCACAGATTGAAGATCAGTTCCAGATGTCTCGTGGAGGAGCATGGAGGGCGAAACCATGAATCTCGTAGGACATCTTCAAGATTTATGGAGGCAAATATTTCTTACACAGGACACCCACACAAAAACAATGACTTGGACCACATTGACTTAAGACAATCTATTGCTAGGGGTTGAGAAGCACGGATTGGTAATTATACCATAGTCCCGGGGATGCGCAGCACAGCACAGCACAGCACAGCACAGGGAATATGTCCAATAACCGTGTAATAACGACGTGTGGTGCCAGGCAGGTACTTGACATGTCAGGGGACCACTTTGTGACGCACGTGGTTGTCTCAGCTCCGTGCTGTGCACCGGACATGCTTACAAAATAATATTGAGTGTCAACTATAATTGAAAAATAAAATTTAAAAAAAGAAAATCTATTCTTCGAGGTGCCATTAGGGGAATGACACAGAAGCTGCAGAGAAGAGATGCTTGTATCACATATTTCCAACGGAGAGCTCGCGTCCACAGCATACGGAGAACTGCAGGTCAGTGAGGAAAAGACAAATCCCGTTTTTCAAAATGGGGGTAACATTTGGTGCGGCTCCTTAAACTCGCTCACTCTTGTAGGTTATGTGACATGTTGTTAGGGTTCTAGCCTAGAAGTTCCCTTCTGTCCCTTTCCCTTGTTCTGTTCAGCAAAGACTCCTCGATGAGTGGTCGTTTTAGTTTCTTGCCTATTAACTCACCTGCTGT
>NW_006285997.1:69599-74073 GCF_000327345.1 Myotis davidii
GGTGGTGGTGGTGGGGGCGGCAGCGGCGATGGCGGTGGTGATAAAACAGCAAGCAGTGTTAAAACCTGGGCCCTCAGATAAAATGCCGGGGGTCTTGGGGGCGTGGAGGCACCTTTCTGTTCTCTGCTTTTCCAGCACCAAAGAGAGAGAGGCAATAACTGACAGTCACCTGATCTGATGGCCCTTCAGCTCAGAGCTGCAGTCACTTTGCACCTGCTGGTGTTGGCAAGCTAGGGGAACCACCTCCTTAAAGAATTCCAGATAGTGCAGCCGCGTGGCTCAGTGGTTGAGCGTCGACCTAGGAACCAGGAGGTCATGGTTCAATTCCTGGTCAGGGCACAGGGCTGGGTTGTGGGCTCCATCCCCAGTGTGGGGAGTGCAGGAGGCAGCCGATCCATGATTCTCTCTCATCATTGATGTTTCTATCTCTCTCTCCCTTTCTCTCTGAAATCAATGAAAATATCTATTTTTTAAAATAAGTAAATCTGGCCTGGAGACCTGGCCTGCCCTGGGCTCCCCTCACTGACTCAGGAAGGCCGGGCCCCTAGGACCATGGCGTCAACTGAGTCCTCTACCTCATGAGACACGATGGGAACATGCCAGCGTTGGGACAGATACGAGGCAGGTGGCGAAGACGCGTCCGGGAAAAATCTCACCTGGCATCTGAGCAATGCCACCCAGCCGCTGACGCCCACACCCACCTGGCCCTGTAGTGGCAGCTTCCCTACCGGGCAGCGGAGGCAAGCAGAGGGCAGAGGACGAGACCCAGGGATGGAGCTCTGAGAAGAGGGTACGTCGGCGCTAGGATGCCGGGCCGTCTGCTTGGACTTTTCCAAGTTTTGTTTGTCCACATTGGTCGTACAGCACACAGCACGGGGGTTAAGGACACGCGTGGGCTGTTGGAAGGAAGCTGTCTGGGGTCACGGTGGAGCCGTGCAACTTACCAAGCCCGGCCCTTCCTCAGGCCTCTCCGGACAGGGCCAGGCCCCAAGCCCCTGCCGTCTCCGCTCCCCAGGCTGTAACTGACACACATAGACATCGGAACTGTGTCCGGGGGTTAACTGAAGTCAATTGCTCAGCTCAGGGTCTGGCCCACGCTTACAGCGGTTGTTAGAAGATTAAAAGAATAAACGAGACAAGTCCGATCATGGTAGCTCACCTAGAACCCTGATTAGTTCATTCGCTTGGGGGGCAGGGGTTGGGGCACATTCATTAGCTAAGCGGGGAGCCCAGGGAAAGGGGTTCCTGAGGTGCCTGAGCTCTGCACTGCTCGAGATGATTCTAATCCCGTTTCGATGGGTGGTGACAGCCCAGGCGACTGCACACCTGAGCGTGTCCTTGGAATGTGCCGACCCACCGGCAGATGCCAACTATTCCAGCTATGTCTCCACAGTTCAGCACGGCTCTCCTCGCCAGCGCGAACCCACACCGCCCGGCCCCAGGGCGGGACACACACGCCCGGGAACCTGCGCTCAGGACGTCCTGCTCCGTCTCGGGTCGGGCGGCGACACCGACACACACGGGTGAGTCGGGCGGAGGGCTGAAAAACAGGCAATTACACACCCAGAAGCCACCCTGTCCGGGCTGGAGTTTTTAGAAATGGCAGGCGGAGCAGTAGTTGGGCCTCTTCATAAGGAGGCCAATGATTTCCAAGAGCCTGCACATGCCCAGTGGACACGGCAAAGGAGACCCTGCCCCACACACAGGCAGAATGCGGGGCAGCTGCCCGGATACCCAGGTGTCTCACAGGCTAGAGGGGTGGGGAGGGCAGGTGGCAGTTTGGGGTTGGGAGAAACTGGGACTGACATTGACAAAGCCCTTTAATATCACCCGTGTCAGTCATAAGTATTTCAGTATGACCAATGCAACATTCCATAACAGTACATTGACAATGGATGCTTCTTCTATTGTTGTTCAGTTAAATTGATGCTACTATCCCAATATGACAAACGAGTTCCATTGTTTTGTTGCAGAAAAGAATATAACTTCTACGGAGTTATATTCCTGACACAGACATGAGTATGGCATTTGCTTGTAGCTCAAGCACTTGCATGTTGCATAAACTCCACAATTACTAAGTTCTGCATCCTATAACTTATTTCCATTTTAATTTTTTTTTCAAATATTGAGGTTGATAGCAAAATGTTGCTATTATACAAATACTACAATAATCATCTTTTTACTTTTAAATAAAGGCCTCACTTTAAATTCCCAGAAGGAGAGTTCTGAGCAAAAGGTAACTGTGTCTGTCAGTGTGCATGTCTGTCTGTTATGTCTGCCATGATCGATGCTGCTGAATTAATTGCGGGAAGCACTGTGTTGATGTGCATGACCCGAGATGGGTGAGTGGGGCCCCTCATCTCCAACACGCCGGCTGTTGTACCATCCCACGAAGTATAAAAGGCATCTCATCGGTCTTTCACGTGAAATTTTATTTGGGAATACCGATGTTGACCATCGTCCAATGCTTGCCTAGGAAAAATATTTTCTTCTGGGAAAAATTTCTACAGTGAAGTTTGGAGACCTCATTGGACCCTCCTTAGTTTAAATAACAAATACATTTCCCACAGAACCTAAAAACATTTTCCAACTTATTTACTCTTTTGTCAATTATTTTGCTTGTATGTTTAATTATTGTTTTACTAGAGTCTCCACGCATGACATTTGTGCACTGGGGGTTGGGGGGGAGTGGTCCCTCAACCCAGCCTGCACCCTCTCACAATCCGGGAGCCCTTAGGGGATGTCTGACTGCCGGCTCAGGGGAGCGGGCCTAAGCCATCAATCGGACATCCCTAGCGCTGCCATGAAGGCGGGAGAGGTTCCCACCACCACTGCTGCCCTCGCCAGCTGTGAGCCTGGCTTCTGGCTGAGTGTATACCCCCTGGTGGTAAGTGCATGTCATAGCAACTGGTTGTTCTGATGTTTGGTCGATTTGATATTAGGCTTTTATTATATAGGATAGTCTCATGATTTGCAAGTCAGCAGTGCCAGCACTCCCACTCTTGAAAAAGGCCTAAAAAAAAAAAAAAACTAGTGAGAAATGAACAATGTGACAGATAATTTGAGGAACATCAGAGAAATAAAACTGAGATAGTATCAAACTGCAGAAGGACAAATCTACAATCTGTGATAGAAGGAACCAGATCTAAGGGAAATTAAGGGAGGCGGGGCCCTGTCAGTCCCTACAGAAGCTTGCCCCTGGAACAGGTGCTACAGTGAGCAAAAGCCAACGCCTCCATAGCTGGTTGGGAAAGAACACCAAAGGGAAGCCACAGTCCCCGCTAGCCGACCTACCCACGAACGTCCTCCTATGAATTACCGTGGTTTGTTCATCCATTCTGCTCTCGATGGCGGACGTTTGGTTGTTCCTAACTTGGAGCTATTGCGGTGTTGCTGCAAATACTTTGTGTCTTGTGCATGTGGGCATGAGTTTCTGTCAGGTCTAACTCGGGAAGTTACATTACGGGTTCACGGGAAATGCCCTTTCAACATTAACAGCTAGCTCCCACTCGCAACGGCTGTACCTTGCTGATTCCCACCAGCAGCACACAAAAGCAGTCCCCTCTTTCGTTTGTCTATTCTTTTGCTTAGCATTTGTCAAGTTCAACAAGGACTTGGTTAAATATTTGTACCTAAGACAAAAGGATTTCAAAATTCTAGACTTCACAACAATTTGCTATGATTTTACCAGTATCCTCAGAAAAGAAGGGCCCACATATCATACCTTGGGTGCCCAGTTCTGTGTTGAATACAAAGAACAAGATCAGTGAGAAAAACCCCAACATTATCCTGGAAGTCCTTGTATTTCTTTTTCCCCATGAAATGTAAGAGTAATTACAAGAAAACTTGACAGACCCCGGAAGCTTAATGCGAATAGCTATCTTCTTACAACCAAAATCACCGGACTGTGACGACCCTTGTATTTCAGCCATCTTCCCAGTGGGAATGGGTTGTTCATGACGCCTTCACTTGAGTTGTGTGTGGGAAATTCAGGAAACAGTGGCAACTATCCAATAAGTTCTTCGTGGCCACTCCATCACGGTGGTCCGAGCCAGCCTCGGTCACTCCTTCCGCTGATTGTAGCCGCAGTCATTCCGATGACCTCCGCCTCGTACGGGGCGTTGTAATTTGTTATCCAACTCTGTGTCAGCACCCTGCCGGAGCAGGGGGGCAAGGCGACGACAGGGTCATGGGCACTTTCTATTAAAGAAGAAGTGCCTGGCATTTTGCTCGCTTCTCCTGCCTCAGACCCTTCAAAAGCCACCACAACAAGATGAGAGGGGAAGGGGGAAACACCATTTTATGAGCCAAAGTAATTTCCAAATCCCATATGGCAAGCAGTGACACATACACCTGCTGAGTCCCTACACAGTCTGGGCTCAAATGTGGGTCCCCATGAAGACCCACCTCAATGTAGGGGACCCCTGGGGGAGAAAGACTATCAACTGGCCATCGCTATTGGCTCTCATAGAGA
>NW_006285997.1:74325-86428 GCF_000327345.1 Myotis davidii
AGAGCAGGAAGAAGTAACAGACAATACTCATGGTTCAGCAAAGCTTTTCTGAAATAAAGAAATACTTGATTATGTAGGTTGTCCCAGAATAAACACATTCAGGAAAATGCACAGCAGGACACAGCCAGTGAAATTGCTGTACTTCCAGATAGGGAATCATGAAAAATCCAGGCAGAAAAAACAAGTCACCTGTATGAGGGGTGGCGGTGGAGAGTCAGGTTATCTACAATAACAAGAAATGCCAAGGACAGGGGACCAAAGGCCCTCAGAGCTGGCACACGCTCAGGTTGTCCTTCAAATCAAAGGCCAAGAATAGTCCCCGCCAGGTCAGAATCGAGAGACTACTTCACCCACAAGGTATTTTAAATGAGATGTTTAAACAAAGAGTGCTTACGGAAATCCATCTACCAGTCTAAACATCGCATCCACGGGTGTTGAGTAGCCCATGTATTTTCAGTATATAACTATGGGAAGAAATCATTGTAGTAAATAGTGATTAACGGAAAAGATATAAATGTTATTGCCCAGGACATGTAACCCCTTTGTGAAAGGTGAAAAGTGGAATAATATGGACCTGGTGACCAAGATGGTATTTATTTTAATGAAAAATGTTTTTAATACATAGAACCTTACTCAACTCATTTTCATCAATTCAACAGTCATTTTTTAAAATATATTTTATTGTTGTTGTTGTTTTTTTTTTACAGAGAGGAAGGGAGAGGGATAGAGAGTTAGAAACATCGATGAGAGAGAAACATTGAGAAGCCACCTCCTGCACACTCCCTACTCGGGATGTGCTCACAACCAAGGTACATGCCCTTGACCGGAATTGAACCTGGCACCCTTGAGTCCGCAGGCCAATGCTCTATCCACTGAGCCAAACCGGTCAGGGCTCAACAGTCATTTTCTTTACATCTTTGTAGAAGATGCTATTGAAGTCAAACACTGCAGGGTGCTAGTAACCTAGGTTTTCATTTATGTATCAAATAAACAAGAGCACAGAGATGTTTAATTTCTATGAGTAGTTGGAAATTTTCCCGGTCATTAAGAAGCAGACATTAATTTCTCACCTTATCTTAATCTCTGCACATACAAACTCATATATATTTTCACTCTGGACTTGGCGCCACACCAAAGACTCTTGTATTAGCAGGGATACCTAATCTACATCTTTCATTGAATCTATGTCTAATATTTGTACAATTGACCCGCGTGTCACCATCTATTTACATGGCTTAATTGTGTAATAACATAACTGACCATCACAGAGTCCTGGAGTTGGCACCCACCAGCCCAGTCTTGCCCACAGTCCTAGCCATCCTGGGGTATGGTCGCTGGGTTCCTGCAGAGGCACCTCCAGCTTCAGGTAGGTCTCCATCGCCAGGTGGTCTAATCCCCATGATTGCCAGGTTCTTTGCAATCTGAACAGGTGGTTATGGATTGACCTCGCTGCTCCGTAGGCATACCGTGTATATTGTATGCTAATCACTTCTTGTGTTCAAATCACCTGTGAGGTTGCGAATGACAAAGTCTATTTTGATCACGTGTAAGGAGAGGGAGTCCTGGGGGCGCTTCTTGGGAGGGATCCTGAAATAAATCGTAGAGCCCAGGAAATACTGCCACCACCAAGTAACCTAAACGGTCCTTGGGGTTTGTGCTGCTCCCTGGACCTCGATGTTAGGGACTTACGGGTCTTCCTCTCTCTTCCTCTCTGCGGCACAACCATCAACCCCCGACTGACTGCACATTTCTCTCGTTTCAGTTCAAATGAAACAGGGAGATTCTTCAAGAGCTCACTAGCCTCCGGGAAGCTGGTGGCTGCACAGTGAGTACCGGGTGAGAGGTAGGAGTTCCGTGGGAAGAGAGGTGGGAAGGAAACCTCAGTATATTCCCACTAGAGGATCTATTGGGATACCTTTAATCTTGCTCACTCCATTAATTTTCTCTTTCCCACTGTTGCCTCACGGACTATTGGTTGCTTGTGAGCTGCCCACGGGCAATGCCTGTGTTAGCGCTACGGCTCTTCCCCAGGGTCCGCAATGACACACCACACATGTGGGCATTGAATGCCATTTTTTATGACAATGAAATATGGCTTGAACCACTCTCACAAGTTAATAACGCACAAGCATTATATCATTGCGAGATTGCCCACACACCACATAAAAGAAATATCATTCTGAAGACGATATGGGATGATGTTTGTGGAGTACTTAATCCAGAAGACACACCCCATGGCCAAGTACTGTTTATGAAAGCCTCATGTTGTGTTTCCTGGTGTGTGTGTGTGTGTGTGTGTGTGTGTGTGCATCTGTGTTTTGGAACTTATATGCTTGCGCTTTTTTATGGTTTTGAAAAATAAATAGAGTCGAGTGGGAACAGAACCAGGGACCTGTCTCACCCTGAAGTGACCGGCGGCTGAAAACCACATTTTTATACAAATATTATTACAGAAACTTGCTGTGTTTGTTCAATAGGAACAATATTTGAATTTCATCATCCCAAGTGACTACTGTGCTCCCAGGAGAAATTCAATGACTTCTCAGTTAGGAGACAGACTTGGAAGCTAATCCGAGATGCTGGGGTTCTCTCCCCGACCAGCAGCGGGTGTGAGGTGTGAGGTGTGAGGTGTGAGGTGTGAGGTGGGGGAATTGCTCAGCCTCTCCGAATTGTACTTTCTTTGTCAGGAAGAAATAAACATTCACTCTGAAGAGTGAAATACTCTCCTGTGTGACAAACACTTTCACTGACTAGTACACCATGTCTGGACCTCAGTACACAAATCCAACTGTTCCCCAAATGTTCACCAACCTGCAGATAGGATTTAAAAATCAAGGTCCAATGGCTCAATAGCTCACATGGGATCTCAGCTACCAACACCTCCCTACTCACCTCCACCCAACTAACTCAGGGAGGCCGCAGGGGCATCCAACTCTCAGGACCAAGCATGTGCCACCTGATGCCAGCCTTCATATGCCCATGGCCACCTCCACAGTTGCCCTGGGCTTCGCTTACGCCCCATCTCCCTGGGTGTCATAGGCCCACTGGCCCTCAGCTCCTGTCCCTCTGAAAGAAGGTGGTCCTACCCGGGACATTCCCCCAGGACCTCCAATGGGCAGACTCTCAATACACCCAACCCTCTACACCAGCGGTTCTCAACCTTCCTAATGCCGCGACCCTTTAATACGGTTCCTCATGTTGTGGTGACCCCCAACCATAAAATTATTTTCGTTGCTACTTCATAACTGTAATGTTGCTACTGTTACGAATCATAATGTAAATATCTGATATTCAGGATGTATTTTCATTGTTACAAATTGAACATAATTAAAGCATAGTGATTAATCACAAAAACAATATGTAATTATATATGTGTTTTCCGATGGTCTTAGGCGACCCCTGTGAAAGGGTCATTCGACCCCCAATGGGGTCGCGACCCACAGGTTGAGAACCGCTGCTCTACACGCATGTCAGGTGTCTTCTCCAGCCGCCCCCCACGCTGCCAGGGAATTGCCTTGTAGAATTTCAGTTCTGAGTTAGAGTCGGTATTTCTCTCTCACTTGCAGAGACGATTCTCAGAGAACACATACAAGTTCCTTAGCAGAGGACGCACCATGCCCGTCACGACAGGACCCCGCCTCCCTGTCCGGCTCTGGCCCGCGATGTCTGTGCCGGGAAACTTGGTGCTGGCGATGCTGAAGCTCACGGGCCGCGCCCTGCATCTGGGCCCGGAGCAGGCTCTTCTCGCTGCCCCCAGCCCGTTCCCAACGCGGGGCCGGTCCTCACCCCCCCACCCCCCGGGCTCACCCACACGAGAGGGTCTCGGAGGGCTCAGCTCTGCTCCGCCCTCTATGGTTCACCGCACATCCCTGGCGCGGCCTAACCGACTTCATGGTGGGTTCGCTTCGCTTTTACGCTGGGTCTTCCGTCCTAGTCTTCCCTTCAGAGGCCCCGCTAGTTCGTACATTCCTTTGAAGTCCCCGCTGCCTGGCAGTGGCTGGCACATTTCTGAGATTCGGTGAACAGCTGTTGAATGAATGAATAAATGAATGATATTCATCAGAAGAGCCTGACAACAAGGTGCCCATCGCCACAGCTCTGGGCAGGGACGGCTGAGGGGCCCCGCGGAGCAGCCCGAGCTCACACGGGACCAGTGTCCGAGTGCCGGGAGCCCTGGGACCCTCCGTGTCCCCCCGAGGACAGCGCTGGGCGCCCCACCAGAGCCCTGGAGCCAGAGCCTCTGGGGACTCATGCCGCCAGGAGCCAATGGGAACTGTCGACGCAGAAGCAGACATGGCACTCGCTGGGCAACAGCTGCAACTGTAAGAAGTGCCCAGAGGCCCTGCTGGGTGGGAGCCGGTGACAGCGCCCGCTGCCAGCTCGCATCACGGAGTTTCCATGAGGAGCGCGGGCGGAACGGGTCCAGCTGGGCCGCGTCGCTGCTGGGAGCAAGGCCCTCTGGCCCCCAAAGGCGTCTTCTCTGCCATCCCCATCCCCATGGGCAGGAGAGAGAGAGAGAGAGAGAGAGAGAGAGAAAGAGAGAGAGAGAGAGAGAGAGAGAACACAGAGTCCCACCAGAAACCAGGCGCGCAAGAAGACCTCCGTGGGCCCCGCAGCGATCGCCTTGGACCTGAAATCGGATCTTCACGTTTGGGTGGGGGCAGGGGCAGGGGCAGGAAAAAGGGTTTGAACTAAAAATAGAATCAAGGAGCTGACTCTATCTGAACTATAGAGTGAGAGAAGTGTTGAACAAGAACCAATGTAAATAACGAGAAAAGCTGAGGAATTTCAAACCAAGAGGAGGGGTTAGTGAGCCTTTTATTGCTAGAAAGCCTTTTATTGCTGTGTCCTTTTTCCAATTCCTCATCCTACAGAAGAAACCGGGGTGTGGAACGCCTGACACCGAAATTCCAGCGAATTGTCTTAAGTGCTGAGTTTCCTGAGTGTGAGGATTTATTTTCCAAAAGCCTGATATTTCCGAAATTCTGCTAAGTTGAAGCCTTTTCCTGCTTTCTCTCCCTGTTACCACAGGGGCCGATGGAATTCACACAAGAACCTAAATGAAAACATTTCTGCAAACCCGAGTGCTGTCTTTGCCTCAGATTGTTCTGTGAAAAGCAAGTTTTTGCAGAGAAAGTCAAAACCTCATGTATAGCTGGGAAGCATTTCTTAAGACTCGTTGGATTGGCCGACGTGCGGTAATAGTTTCACCACTATTATTGTTGGACGTAAAAGAAGTTCGTCTTGTTTTTAGGTACGAAATAGTTCAAAAAAACTATAGTTCACTACAGTGATCATGAAATGGTTACTACTCAAAGGAAAACATAAAGCTGCAGAGAAATGGGTAAAACGCACCTTAACTCCATCATCCACACACAACTACGTTTTCACAGGAGTGCATCCCATCCCTTCCCAGGCTTTCACCTCCGTATGAAGGGGCTGTGTTTCCAGTCATCATCGACCTTGTGCATAAATTGTTATGATTTTATATGAAACATCGTCATTTCAATTATAATCATTTAGATCATAAACACAACAACAGCAATGACAGTGACTGCAGTGGGGAACGTCTTCCCGTAACAGCCACACGCGAGCACACACCACCTCTCATCCGCCTGCCCCTCCGCCCTGCTCGATGCAGCCCCGTATAAAAAACCTAAGTGGATTTTTAGGACTTCAGCTGGTTCACTGTAGATGTAGCTGCTCCTAGAAATGCCTTATTTATCCCCCACGGCAGTATAGCCAAGGTGGAAGAGAGCCCATAACAGTTATTAGAGTGCAACTGCATTTTAAAATGAGGAAGTCGGGACCGAGAATAAATGATGTGATTTTCTCAGAGTCATACAGTGACTTCGTCTCGGGGTCACCCATGGCCCCTGGGCTGCCTGGTGGCTCTCTGGGGCTGTCCACAACACCCACTGCCTGTCAATCAACTGTCACCAAAATTAGTATCCAGTGGGGGAGGCTCTCAGAGCCCTCCCGGCCCCTCCCCCTCTTTCTCGGTTTGGACAGCAAGGACAGAAAGAGTGATCCTACGACTCTTGAGCCCTCTCTGCGCCCGAGCTCTTCATCTTCTGAAGAGGGAGACGTATATTGCAATTCCTCTGTACCACTGAGGAGAGCGTTTCAGTAGCAAAAACAAAATCTCAAACTCGAATCTATCCTTTGCCCCTGTCTGTCCGGTTGGCCTGATGTGGAGTTCCCGGGATCAGGGCTGCTCTTCTTGGAGTCGGGGAAACAATCCAGGAATAAGAAAAAATTACCCTGTGAACAAGATATTGCAACCAAGGGGCCAGGCGCCGCCTAGTTCCCACTTCTCGTAAAGACGGAAAATCGGTGGAGGGCGTGCTTCCCTTTTCACTCGCCTCCCGTCGCCAAGCTCTCCTGAGGAGGGATGTGCATCCCGGGGGAAGCTGTGGAGACCCTGGAAGAGAGGTTGCCACGCGTACATTCCTCCCAGTCTCTCTTCCACGGGCCTAGTCAGCCTCAAATTCAAATCCACAGACGGTAGCTCTGTGTTTCAAAGACAACCTTCGAGAGCGGCCATAAACCTGACGCAGGTGGGAGGCACGTGGGCAGCCCTCCCGCCCTGCTTCTTACTCCAAACACGGTTCTAACCCAGATTAAACTGTGTGTGCAGAGGATGCAGAGGTGGCGGTCCTGGTGAGGGGACAGCTTATTCTGTGGCACAGGTGACAGCCTTCAGCAGCCAGACGGAGAACCACCACCTCCGTGAGGGCACGAGTCGGTCTGGTCTGTTTGTCGAGGCTCCCTCCCAGGTTACAGGTAATCCTTTGGCTCAGAGGGCAGGAAGCAGACTCAGCTGGTCACTGAATTCACGAAGACAGCCCGTCGGGCCTGTGAGGAGGGCACAGCATCACCTGTCTTGTCCCGAAGTCACTTACCCCACCCCCACTGTCGGAGCTTCGCCAGGAACCCAGGAGCCAACGTGGCCCCCAAGAAACCCTATGAGCTGGTGTGAAGTTCAGGGACTTGGTTCATGGGAGAGGCCTCCTCCAGAGTCAATTCGTTTTCATCTTTATGTGTCTCTAACCTGCATGATCCTAAGATTTCTCCTCCCGCACAGAGATTAGAAACAGCAAATGTTTAAAGATGGTTGACTTGATCCACTGAAAGACGGTGAAGGAGAAATAAAAATACTCAACGTTCATAGAAGTTAACAAATGCACAGTCACCTAGGTGTGGATTTGGTGAAGAGGCTAAGACACCAACACACCTCATTATACGGCCCAGCCTCTCAGTGAATGCCAAGAAGGGTGCGTGACCTTGTTCCTGCATGCCCTTCAGATGGCGGCTTACACCTCAACATCTCAGAAAGGCCTTCCTCCACGGACTCTTCTGGAAGCAGCCCTAACCCACCGCTCCGCTTCTCCTCACCCTTTATGTCTCCTGCCCAGCACCTGCTGCAATTTACAATCACATGATTTATGATTTGACTTTTCTGTTACAGTTGTCTGCCGGCTGCAGTGAATTTTGAGCGCCATGCTCTTCCTGCTCATCACCAGCTGCCCATGAAAGGTGCTGAATCAGCAAATGATGGATGAGTCAAGAAATGTCAACAGGGAAGCAGCTACATTCCTTGGTGACGACATATCCCTTTAGAAACTTGTATTTAGATTTAGGAATCCACCTTAGAAAGATGACTAAAGGGATGTTGTATTTTGAGAAGGCAGGACATTTGGTAACCACCATTGACTGGGAAACCATCATGTACCAGGAAGGATAATCCTCGCGATGACACAGTCCAGTGGATATCAGCCCTCGCTTCACTGATGAGGAACCTGAAGTTAAGCAACTTTCCAATTGTATGCAATTCGTGGCCAAGTGTGGATGCAAGCCCGAGGCCCGCATCTCATTGCTTGAATGGGCACAGCTTCAATCATCTTCCTTTGCTGAGGAGCTCATGCCTTGTCTGGGTGCTGCACGGGCCTGAACCAAGAGCTGTGTTCCAAAGGGACTAATGAGGCAGGGAGGAAGGTCATGCAGATTAGGGCTGAGTCAAGTCTGAGAATCAAGACAGGGAGACCAGGTTCAAAGGGCAGGCCTGGAATTATAAAAGAATCAGAAGTCAGGAGTCCTTTGAAAACAGGGTCTGAGTCATTCTCCAGCCCACTTAAGTCTGGCTTCCACCCCCCTCCTCCTCCCCCCCTCAGACTTTCCCAAAACCGCCCTCACTAATGTCACCAATGACTTTGACATTGGCAGATCCATTTATGCTTCATCGTGCCTGGCTCCTCAGTAGCATCTGACATCTGACCATTCACTTCCTGCTTCGTGAATCATTGTTTAGCCCTGGCTTCCCTCCCACCCCGCTCTCGCCTGCTCTTCCTCTCACCTCTCTGTCTGCTCTATCTCAGTCGCATTTGCCATTTGATTCTCCTCCACTTTGACGATAAATGTGCGAGTTTTCAAGATCACGGTGAGATTTCCTATCTTCTGTCTTCCCATCTTTATTCTCTCTCTATGTCAACTCTTCTAATCACTTTGCAATCCCATTCAATTCCAAGCAGCACCTGCTCACTGATGATCCCAGCTGTTATCGCTTGCCTGACCTCTCTCCTGACAGTCAGACTCCAGTCCAACGAGCTGTGCACAATCTTCATATGAAACGCAGCAAGTCAAAACCATATACCCTTTCCTGTACTGGTGTCTGTGAAGACTGCCACAGCCAACGTGCTGATCAAGGTCATCCCCGCTCTCGTCTCTCTCTCACACACCACATTCAATGCCTCGTACATCTGGAATCGGACCCTGACCCACCACCTCCAGGGCTCCAAGCCAGGCCCACGTCTCACCAGCCTGTTGTAATGGCCCCTCACCTGCCTTCATTCCAATGTGGACACAGCTGTGAGAGGGCCCACAAAAGACCTAAGTCAATCATATCTTTGTTCAATCTTGTAATATCCCCCTGCCCCCTAATTTCTAGCAGAAGCTGAAGCCCTGCCTAGGCCCTGCAGCCCCTGTCACCTCAGGACATGACCTGGAAGGGGGAGGGTCAGGATCCCCTTGGTGGGGCTGGGAGCTCCAACCCCTGCTCCAACAGAGAGAGGACTCCCACCCCTACCCCAACCCCCTTCCACCAGTTTCCCTGGAGACTTTCAGGACCTCCCTTTTCTTGGGCAAAGACACTGCAGGAAATCTAACTAATGATTTGAAAAACGCACTTTAATTCTTTTTTTATTAAATCGATTGGGGTGACGTAGGTCAACATAAACATATAGGTTTCATGTGTTACAGGTCTGTGTATCACACACTTTAGCAACGCCTTCAAGTCCCCAGGAAGGAGGGCCCTCCCTCCTCCTGTGACATGGGAAACTCAGTCCTCCAGGTCTGGACCTGCCTCCAAGTCCTCATTTAAAAGCAAAAGATCACAAAACACACACACAAACAACAGAGTTCAGGCGAGGGGGGGAGGGGGAGGGGGGGTCAAAAAGAGTAAAAAGAAGCCGTTACAAACAAATCCTTCTTAGCGAAATCCAGGAGAAGGGCCTGGAAAAGTCAGAGGTAAGCACGGGGCCCGGCTGGGGCCCAGAGCCAGTGCCAGCTCCTGCAGGCTCAGGAGGAAGGACAGTCCAGCCCGGGATCTGAAGGCCGGTTCTCCAAGCGCTGCCTCTGGTCCCCGCAGAGGCCCACAGAGCAGTGGGGGCCTCCGCCCACCGAGCTCTGCACTTGGCCTCCCAACCCCAGTGCGCCTCCCCAGCTGCTCCGAGACCCCAGTCTCTGTTGAAATCAGCTTCTTCTCCCACCCCTCCCCACGCAGGGCTCAGAGCGCCCGCCCTGGGAAGAAAGGCCATGGGGAGCTATTGTGCGCAGGGAGGGCGGCTGCGCACAGCCCGCAGAGAGCCAAGTGCCAGTTGACAGACGTCAGGGCCCCTATTCGCCGAGCATCTGCAGGCCGCGTGGGCACGGGCGGTGGCGCCAGCGCCGTGGCCATTCACTGCCCTTTTCTTCTTGCAGCTGCCACAGCAAACAGCAGCTCTTGAGAAGGTAAGGAGCCAGGAGGGCTCAGCACTGAGGATTAGACACCTCACCCGACCGGGGGAATGGCTGTTGGCCTGTGGGTGGGGGGCCAAGGGGCTTCTCTCTGCCTGTGGCGTGATCCATTGTATGTTTGGATGGTTCCGTGACCGTGAGGCTGACGAAGGACTCGCCGAGGGCTCGGGCTGAGCCGGGAGCTGGGCTTGCTGCTCCGTCTCCTTAGACAACCTCCCGGGAAGAGAAAGAACGTTGTCGCTACACCCGCTCCCAGGCACAGCACCCGGAGTGCTGACCTGTGTGGGTTCAGGGTATGGCTGTCCGAGGCGCACCCACTCCTGACAGTCACAGAGGACACACCAGCGCTTTAGGTTGGAAAGATTGAAACTGTATAAAACATATCAAGGTCACCCTGAGTTCATGGCAGTTTTTAGATCTCTGTTCATTTGGTTACCTCTGCTGTCCCTTTAAATGTGTGTGTGTGTGCATGTGTGTGAGTGTGTGTATGAGTGTGTATGTGTGTGTATGAGTGTGTATATGAGTGTGTGTATGAGTGTGTATGTATGAGCGTGTGTGTATGAGTGTGTGTATAGTGTGTGTACGTGTGTGTATGAGTGTGTGTATAGTGTGTGCATGAGTGTGTATGAGTGTGCGTGTGTGAGTGTGTGTATGAGTGTGTGTCGTGGTGTGTGTATGTGTGTGAGCATGTGTATGTGTGTGTATGAGTGTGAGTGTGTGTGTGAGTCTGTGTGCGAATGTGTGAGTGTGTACAGTGTGTGTATCAGTGTGTGCATGTGTGTGAGTGTGTGTGTAGTGTGTGTGTATGAGTGTGTGTATGAGTGTGTGAGTATTATATAGTGTGTGTATGAGTGTGTGTATGTGTGTATGCGTGTGTGTGTATGTGTGTGAGTGTGTGTGTAGTGTGTGCATGTGTGTATGAGCGTTTGTATGTGTGTATGTGTGTGTGTGTATGTGTGTGAGTGCGTGTGTAGTGTGTGCATGAGCGTTTGTATGTGTGTATGTGTGTGTGAGTGTGTGTGTGAGTCTGTGTGCGAATGTGTGAGTGTGTACAGTGTGTGTATGAGTGTGTGCATGTGTGTGAGCATGTGTATGTGTGTGTATGAGTGTGAGTGTGTGTGTGTGTGTGAATTCTTTATACACAGCGTCAGTTTCTGTTTTAATGGGAAAGCGCCTCAGCTGAAACACAGAGAACATTGAAGGTTCCGAACACACACCCTGCTGGTGTCCTCGGTGAGAACGCTGCCCTGGCCCATGGCCTCTCCGGGCAAGGGGCCTGCGTCCTGGTTGGAGAACATACGCTGGGCCGTGGGTCCTCGCAGCGTGGCCTCATTACAGCGGGGGGACAGAATTGTAATAATTGTGCTGCAAGCAGCTAAGAAGCCTCAGAATGCCTCCACACTTGTTCCCTAGCGAAGCTCACGTTCCATCATCTGTTACAGTTTATATCGACCAGTAAGCCAGGCAAAGCTTGCTGAGCTGCAAGATAAACGATGATACTTAGTCCCGCCAACCCCGCAACCCGCCACTCTCTGCTCCTGATTTATATATATACATATATTCATATGATTTATGTATATGTATCCTTCATATATATATGATTTATATATATTCATATGTATATATACATATATATATAGTCAACAACAATGATACGGTATCAGTATGAGCTGTGATTTTTATATTATTCCATATTTGAATTATGCAAATTTAAAGTGAGGTCTAGTGTGGTATATAGAGTATTATGAGTTGACCTCGGGACAAAAATGTATCAACAAATACAGATACGCGTGTGTGCGTGCGCACATACACACACACACAGCCTCACACACACAGCCTCACACACACAGCCTCACACACCGCCACACACACACACACACACACACACACACACACACACACACACCGATGAGCCAGAGGAGCTGGAGGGAGAAAGGAAGATAAGGGCAGGAGGGAAGGCGCTGTAGAGGCCGAGCTGGGCTGAACCAGGAAGGGCGGGCCGGGCTGAAATGCCAGCCTCAGCCAGCCCTGAACTGGCCAAGCAGGTTTGGTGGGTGAGTGAGCTGCCAACTTCACTCTTTTCCAAGGA
>NW_006285997.1:86500-88893 GCF_000327345.1 Myotis davidii
ACAGTTATCAAACCCCCTCCCCCATCAAAGCAGACCCCACTGGCCAGCACGTCACCATGTGTTTCAAGAGAAACAGAGAGTTCGCATTTTAAATATGGAAATCACTTGATTTTTTAAAATGTGGCCAAAAGTACAAGTAAAACAAATATTGCAGGGGCTCAGAAAACCACACCGGCACCCTGAACGTGCTCTGCAGGCCACCGGCTGCCACCTGGGGCTCCCGCGTCCAGCTGGAACTCTCCCTGAGACAGGTAGTGACGCCTAGGCAAAGTTCATCTCCCTTTTGTTTATTGTTTTAAAAATATATGTGTATTGATTTCAGAGAGGGAGGGAGAGGGAGAGAGAGAGAGAAGCATCCACGATGAGAGAGAATCACAGATCGGCTGCCTCCTGCACGCCCACACAGGGGATGGAGCCTGCAACCCAGGCCTGTGCCCTTGACCGGAATCGAACCATGACCGCCTGGTTCACAGCTTGATGCTCAACCCCTGAGCCCCGCAGGCCAGGCTTCATCTCAGTTTTAAACCTTCACATGGGCAAAGCACTGTGCAGGGTCCAGAAACTTCCTACAAGATGCCTGTGCAAAGGAATGAACAAACGACAGAGCCAGACACCAGCACCCAAAAATGCGGCTCTGCTTCTTAGCACCTCCTGACCCTGAGCCCTGGAGATACCGAGAATCCCAAGGACACGCAATGCTAACGAGGGCGCTAATGACAGGTGGTTGCAACAGCAGCTGTGCCAGCTCGCAGTCCCTGAAAAAGACACGGCCTCCTCCAGACGCTGCCCACATGGCCCCATGAATAACCAGACTCAACGGGAGAGAGTGTGTGGCCGAGGAAACCAAGGAAGTCCACACCGGAGTGCTCAGGAGCCTCAGCAGGGGGCCCGGAGCCACGGCCCTTCCCTTACAGGAGCAGGTGCTGCTGCCCACAGTAGTCTGAGAGGACAGACGGTAAAACAATAAGTCTCCCCCCAGCCCTGGTCCCCAGCTCCCTTGCTGTCCCCGGGGTGGGGGCGGGGAGGGGGAGGCAGTCAGCACAGTTCTGTGTCTCAAAATATCTTCAGAGGAGCCGTGGGGTGCATGTCCATCCAACTGGAAGCCTGTTTTAGAAATGCATGTTCCTGCGGAATTGTAGGGTCGGAATTGTAGGGTCCCATCCCTGACTCTGCCTCCCCTGGTCCCCAACGCCCCTGCAGGCACCCCTCTCTCAGGATGGGGAGCCCCGTCCCACTCGGAGGCACCGCATCCCACGTGGAGGCGGCCCCCTGTTTACCCAAGATCCGTTTTTAAATTCTGAAAGGCAGGCTTTGATGTTTTTCCTTGTCCCTTCTCGTTGTAACCTCCAAGGCCAGAGGCACAGGTGGTCAGATGCCCCTCGCAAAGATGGGGCTGAAGTATGTGGAGGCCCGCTCCCACGGTTTTGTACTTAACAAGCTCCATGTTATCCGTCTGCTCCCATCCGGACACTCCACTTAACCGCCGAAGAGTTCCAAGTCACGAGTGTCGCTCCCATGTCACCGGTTCAGGGAGGAACCAACCGTCACATCAGTGTCCAGGGGGATTGGGATGACCATTCCTCCATCCCCGGGGTGGGCCCAGTGCCATAGGGGGCAGGCAGGGGTTTTGGTGAGGGCGGCTTGGATCTGGGTGCAGAACGGGCGCGAGGACACCTGTCCTGGGGGGAAGGAGCGTGTTACAGACATGGCGCAGCCCAGGTTGTTGGTGCAGCTGGGAGCTTCATTCCTCTGGCCCATCCTCAGGGAGCTGCCCAGGTGGGCGCTCCAGCCTGGCCCCAGGCGGCTGCCACGGGCCAGCTCTCCTGGAAAAGCACCCCGCTTGGGTTGGTGTCCAGCCTGTATTCGCAGCGCTTGACTTTTGCGCAAGAACTGACCACAGGCATTTGCTCTCAAGCACCGGTGGCTGGTGCCGGCCTCTGAGGGCTGTGGGCTCGGGGCCTCCTGCATTCATTCAGTTAACACTTCGCAGGCCCGGCTCCGGGCCAGGCGCGGGCTGTCCCGGTTCAGACGATGTCGCAGATGCTTGGCGGGACGTGAAGGGCCCTTCGGACTTGAGAGCTCCAACTCAGCCACCGGGCACTCCTGTCCCCCGGCCCAGCGCAGAACAACGTGGCTGCCAGGAGGTCCTCTGTCCCCACGAGGCTCCTGGCGCTGCGCAGGCGATGGGCGAGATAAAGGGGCGCTGCCCCCTCCATGCCATTGCCCAGCCTGGGGCCCCCAGTTTGCTCGGCAGGTGGAAGGGAGAGGGGGACACGGAGACCCTGGCACCCATTTGGCTGCACGCAGGCTGGGTCACCTAGTTCCCAGGCCGAGTCCTGGCCCACAGGGCAGGGAACGCCCTCTCGGAGACTAAGTAGGGCGCCCGCTGGGCT
>NW_006285997.1:89640-91957 GCF_000327345.1 Myotis davidii
CCGGGCCGGGAGGCCGAGTGCGGGTCTGGGTCACTGACTCCCTGTGGCTGCCTGGGGGGGACGTGGTGTCCTCTTCCGTCAAAAGTGGGGAGCGCAGAGGCCTGAGCTCCCTCCAGGCCTCCCGCGGGTCCCCGCCTTTTTTTTTTCTTAGCAAACTTTCCTCCTCGGGATCCCGAGTTTCTCTCGGGGAGGTTTCTTTTCGCTTTCGGAAGATTCTGACATTGAGCCAACCAAAATACTCGAGTTAATTTTTGGCCAAAACGGATGAGTGTCTGTGGCTCCCGTGGGCCCAGCGTCCACCGAGAACCTGAGCGGGTCTGGCCCCGTGGGTGGCTGCCGGCCATCCCCCCCTCAACGTGAGAAACAAGAAACATGCTCGGAAGGTTTAATTGCGCGATTTCAACATCGCGCAGCCGGTTGCAGGAGTCAGGTCCCTGCTTGCCGCTGAGGTCATTGGCGCGGGGAGTGGGGGCTGGGGCCGAGCGCGTTCGTTGGGCTAAAAGCTTCGGTTGCCGCACTTGGTTGCAAATGAGAATCCCTCGGGATTTTAGACCAAAGCAAAGTAGATAAACCCAAAGCCTGCCTCCCGCCCCCAACAGGCGGGCTTCCTCCGTCTGGGGTGAGACGGCGGCGGGGTTGCTCGGAGCTCCTCAGGTGATTCTGCCTGGCTGCCAGGTGCGGGACCCGCTGCCAGGTGCGGGCAATCGTTGGCACAGAGGAGAGCGATTGGTACAGACTCCGGAAAGATTAGCTGGCGGCGGAAAGGGCTCTCTGGGAACATCTGGAGTTTGAAGCCTCTTGCAAAATGTGGGAACAGGAGCTGGGGGTGATTTCCATAACCATGGGCTCCTCTGCTGGCTGAGAGCTGTGCTCCTGCGAGAGGGATGGGCTTCAACTCCCTGTTGGGCCGCGACCCCTCCCCCCCACCCCAGGGTCTGGTCCTTCTGGCGCCTGAATCCCCAGCCACAGGGGCCGGGAGGGGGTTGCACCTCCCATTCTGCTGCCCAGACCCTGTCCTGAGTGACATTAAACTCTCGGGGCACCTTAACTCATCCCTTTAATCCAGAAACACCCCCAGCTCCTCCTGTTATCCCTTCAAACACGATGATTAGTGCAGGGAGATTTGTTTTGGAAAAAAAATATAAATACCACTTAATTTGCCTGTTAGTTCTGTATTCGCTTAAAACAGGATGCTCCTGGAAAAAAACAAAAAACCAGCAGCGGGAGTAGGCGGGCCAGCGTCGTTCAGTTAGAGTCACAGAAAAAGACCAACGTTTCAGGGGCAAAGTCTACAAAATACAAGCTGTGGCTTTTGACAGAGAGTGGTAAAGACCCATGTCAAACAAGTGCGGTCAGTTTTGTTCAAGAAATGTCCTTGTTTTAGAGAAAAGACTGGCCTGGTTCTGAGAGGTGGCCTCGCCTGTCCTCTCGGTCCTTTTAACCCTTGCACCGGCACAAGGAGCGGGTGCTCTCGTGATGTCTGGGGAAACGGAAGTCGGAGAAGTAAAGTGAGTTCCCGGCAGCTGGGAAGAGGCGGAACCAGGGTTCACACTCAGGCCTTCTTGCCCCTGAGCCCTCCCTCAGTCACCTCCTGCCTCTGCCTCGCCTCCTGTGAGTTCTGGCCTTGAGAGAGCACCGAATGCCAGGGAGGGACAGGACCAGGGACTGGCTTCCTCAGGGTGGTCCCTGGGGAGGACTACCAGGTCCCCGGTCCCGGTCTAGACTCGCGGTCGGTCGGCCGCCTGTCCCGGAGGCTTCTCACTCGCCCGGTCAGCACCAATCTGGGCCTCGCTCCATCCCTCGGGCGATCTGTGGAGATCTGTCGATTGCTGAGCAAGCCGCTGGCCCTTGCAGAACACCTGGGTGAAGACTGGGCGGTATTCCGGGAAAGGCAGGCGTTTGCAGCGCCGCCTCCGAACACATTCCTGGCTTTTGACTGTCTCCATATATTTCTGGCTTCAGATGTTTAGTGTCAGAGTTGCGCTGTGTCACACGCTCTCCCGAGCCCCATCGCGCTCCCTTCCTCAGGGCCCTGCCAGCGCTTCACCCATTCTGAAATGTTTGTAGAGGCCCTGTCAGCAACGATGAAGGGTCCCGCCCTGTTTGGAAAGAAAATACTGTCTTGTTTTTGCTTTGATCTCAGCTCTGGGGCCCGCAGATAGTGTCTGGAGGTTAGTGACAGGAGTGGCAGCCGGCGCTCCTCTTACCTGGGTGGCTGTGGGTGTGGAAGGGAAGCACCCCACGCTGGGACCCCGGCCCTGGAATGGGCAGTGGGGTCAGAGTGTCGGGGACACTCAGCGGGTTGAAGGCCCCGCGG
>NW_006285997.1:91983-96288 GCF_000327345.1 Myotis davidii
GGGGGGGGGGGGATCGCGTGGCCTTCGTGCGCCCTGGGGCTTGCCGCGAGGGTCGTGTTTGCGGCTCTGTTTGAATTGGACCTAGCACAGCAGACATGGGCTTCCTCAGAGTGAGGCTTACTCACAGGCGCCGCTCTGAGGAAAGTTTAAGGTTCTAGAACATGGCTGCCCCGTGCCCTGTTTCCATGTCAGTACGAGAAAACTGGGCGGGGCCGCTCAGATCGCCGCGGAACGCTTTTGGTTTTGTGTCCTGTCCTTTGTGGACATTTGACGTTGTGATGAGAAGCAGCTTTGGACTCAGTGCATTCCGACGGGTTTATTCTGGAACGGTGAACACACGCGGGGGGTAGCGGAAGAAGCTCGTCTCGGGGGCCGGGCCCATGTGACGTCGCGCCTGCACACGCCTTCTTTCTCGCTTTCCCCCCAAAGGTTGCCCTTTCTCAGAAAATCGCAACAGTTGGCTCTTTGCACAGCAGTTGAGGGGGGTCTGCCCTCTGGCCCGGGTGTAGGCAGGGCAGCTGGGATTCGGGCCAGGATCCAGGCCCACCCCCTCATGTCAGATAACCAGTCTGACTGAAGTTCTGGCTTCGTCGGAACCATTAAGTCCAATGTTCTTCCTACGCATTTAGGTAGACACTCCATTCAGGTGTCCAGAGAGTTCCCCGGGCCGCCGGGAGCAGGAGGGGTGGCGGGGCCGGGGGCCGGGAGCTGTGCCCCAGGCCTGCAGGAGGCAGAGGGCTGGGGTGGACACGCGGTCTGGGAGGCTCCAAGGTGGAATATCAGCCTGGCTGTTACTGCCGAGGCCTCTGTGCACTGCGTGTGCTTAAAACCCACTTCCCTCCTGCCGGTGCCAGCAGCGCGCTAAGAGGGCGTGTGCGTGTGTGTGTGTGTGTGTGTGTGCATGTGTGTGTGTGCATGTGTGCGGCGAGCAGGGAGGGAGGCTTCCCTCTGGTTCCGCACTGCGTCCTGTCCCGGCGGGCTCTCCCAGGAAGCCCCACAGCCCAAGCGTCCTTTCCGACGACGACATCTGGAACGTCTCACGAGCGAGACCTTGAATTGCAGTTTCGGGGCCTGGCGGTTGGAGGGGAAGGCCTTGTCCACAGCCCGAAATGCTCCCGCCGGCACCCGCTTCTCCTGCGCCTGCACGTGGCCCTGAGCTGGGATAAACAGTTACGTAAGGGGGCCGCGGCTGTTTGTCCTTCAGCGTGAGGACACGCATCACTACCTATGACGGCCCGGGCTTTGTTTGCATTCTTTTCCTCATGTTCGAACCACAGGGAGCGACTTGGGCTGTTCCGTCCCCGGTCTGAGCTGCGGTGAGTCACACGGGGACTGGCTCTCAAGTGTCCAACAGTCACTTAGGGGAAGGGAGAGCTGCAGGCAGCAAGCCTGAAACCCTGCAGACGCAGCGGCAGGTCCAGGTCTGACGGCACAGGGCAGCCTTCTGGGATTAGCCTTTGCTTTATTTTATTTTATCTTATTTTTGTTAATCCTCACCTGAGGATATTTTTCCCTTTTTTTTTTTAGGGAGGGGGTGAGAGAGGGAGAGAGCGAGAAACATTGATGTGAGAGACACACACCAAATGCTCCCGAGCTGGGGCTGGGGATCGGACCTGCACCCCAAGTACATGGCTTGACCAGGAACCGAAGCCTGGCCCTTCGGTCTGTAGGCTGAGCCTCCAACCACACCAGCCAGGGCTCGTCTTTGCTTTCAGTTCCGCCTGGACCAGGGTAGGTGGAGCCCGCAGGGGAGGGTCTCTCATTGGAGCCTGCAGAGCGCTGGGTGTTTGCGGGGAAGGCGACACGAAGGCCATTCCCAGAGCCACGCCAGGAGCAGCCAGTGCTGCCGAGGTCCAGGGCTCGGTGCAGCGACAGGAGAGACAGACCGGACTGGTGTGAGGCTGCAGTTCCCGGAGCTCCGCAGTCCCGGTGTGAGGGGGGTGGCTGCAGGGCTCTGAGCTAGGAGCCGGGGATAGGATGTGGGGAGTGGGTGTGGGGCGACATGGAGCCGGGGAGGGCAGTGCGGGCGCGCAGAGCAGAGATGGAGATGCAGGAGGATGGGGGTGCGGAAGGAGCCGCTTGCTCAGGGAGGTGAACTGCTGGGTAAGCGTGTGTAACGAGTGAGAGATGCAGACCCAGGGGGCACACAGGCTTCTGGCGGGAAGCCTGGGTAGACTGAGTCCACCTGGGGGCTGTGCATTCTTAGGACAACCCGAGTCACTGGCCGGATTCGAGGGGCTCAGATGGGAAGGTCCAGGGGGTGCTAGCGGGAGGGCCTGGAGCCCAGGAGAGCATGGGCTTGAACTATTGTTCACTGGAGAGTCCCCTTCAGGGATTGCCTTTGGCTGGGGAACAGCCCGCCCCCAGCCTGTCACACGTCCTGTCATCACGCCGATGGGATGGAGCGAGGCTGGGTCTGGGCAGCTGTGGCCAGCAGCCCGCTCATGGCGGTGATCGGCAGCTGATCGATAATCAATAGCGCCTGTCAGTGCACTGCGGACCGTGTGTGTCCACAGCTGCCAGTCCGCAGAGAGGACTCCCCGTTCTCATCTGAGATGTGCCCGAGTCCGCGGTTTAGACGTCAGTGACTGAGTGGAAAAGACTGGGGGGCGGGGGGGGGCGCATTTTCTTCTCCCCAAGCAGGAGCTCTCGAACCTCAAACGTCCCTTCGGGCCACCCGAGGTGTTTTTGAGAGAGGGTGCCTCGCTGCACCCCAGGCCCTGTGATCCTTCCTGACGAGTCCGTGGCAACTCCAACGGGTGGTGCGTGGCCGTGCAGCTGTGGTGGAGAAGAACTGGTCTTTGCTCCCCAACTCCTCTGGGGGGTCTGACTCGGCGCACGTGCTTCCTGCGGACCAGGGCCCATGTGGATCTCACCAGTACCTCAGCCTCGAAGCTGCTCTATTTCCACGAATTCATCCATCAGAAGTCTCCTCCGGCAGCTCACAGTGTCTCCCGGGACAGCATCAGGAGCACCTTGAACCTGATAATAGAAGAGGGCACGTGCTTGGGGCCCCAGCCTGGGCTCTGAGGGGCCTACGGGGGTGGGACCCACAGTCTGTGAGCACAGAGGACGCAGGTGGGGGCGGGGCAGGCGGGGCAGCCAGGGCCGGAGGAGCAGGGACGCTGTCCCTGCCGACCTCCTGCTGGGCCTGGCTTTACCCTAAAAGAACAAGGTTCCCGAAGGCCCCGCCTCCTGGAGGAGCTGAGCTCACTGGGGTGCGATGGCTTATCCCAGGTGTTATTGGGGGGGGCCTCTGCGGGAGCCCGCAGGGGGGCTGATTCCATCTCCTGGGGTGGGGAGCTTCTCCGAAGGAGAACTGTCAGCTGGACCGCAAACAAGGAAAGGAGAAGAGAGACCTGTGGGCGGGCCAGCCCCCAGAATTCCCTGCTCTGTTTCTCTAAACGGCCCGAGGAAACGGACCTCTTCGGAAGGAAAATGCCCGCCAGGTGACACGTTTTACATTTAAAGATCAGGACGGCCATTTGGCTTCTTTGTGTTTTTAAAGTAACGGCCAGATGTAAAGAACTGAACTGGAGCCTGGATTACAGTTGATAGTTTTAACATTTCTCCCCAATCCCGTGATTTGTCCCGAAAACTTGTTATGAATAAGCAAACACTGACCTCACACCCTTCATGGGACTGAGGGCCCAGCGAAAGGCGAACGCCTGTGTGATCCCCGACCTCACACCCTTCATGGGACACCTGCCACTGAGGGCCCAGCGAAAGGCGAACGCCTGCGTGATCCCTGACCTCACACCCTTCATGGGACGCCTGCCACCGCGGGCCCATTGAAAGGAGGCGAACGCCTGCGTGATCCCCAGCTCAGTCATCGGCGCTGAGTCACGCGAACTCGGAAAATGCTTTTCCGGAGGATTGGGCCCCAGTCGCTTGTGAGCTCGAAGATCCCCACTTCCTGAGTCACCGTTGGGAGGCGCGGAGCCCTACCTGTGTGGGTGCAGAGAGCGCCTGGACGCAAACAGGTGGATTCATGCCAAAGGACAGCGTGTGGCGGGGCTGTGAGCTCCCAGGTGGTCGGCCGCACAGAAGTAGAGAGCCCCTAGGCCTCTGTGCTCCGAGCCCTCGTTTGCAGAGCGTTCATGAAGGGTTTTGTTCCAAAGGCAGAAATGCGATACTGCAGGTTTTCCTGCCCGTGAGGACGTCATGTGCTTCGGCGGCTGGGTTTCCTCCTGCGTGACGTCACTGGGGCTCCTCGCTCAAGTTCCTTGTACTGGCTCCAGGCTCCAGGGCCCTGCTTCCCAGCCTTCTTTTGGCCACGCCCCCCCTAAACATCTCTAAAACGCT
>NW_006285997.1:96332-106312 GCF_000327345.1 Myotis davidii
ATCCTAATTATTCAAAAAGCGAGCTCCTAAAAGGCCATTCACTTGGTCTCAGCAAGCTTCCAAAGAACATGGCGTCCATGAGAGAGGAAAATAAAAGAAGGAAAGGACTGGAAGTCCTGAGGAAGACCTCACTAAGGACTTGTTTAAAAAATAATACGAAGTGATAGGAAAAAACAGCAAATAAAGTTTCAAGACATCATCGAGAACTGAAATGCACAAATGTGATGCAGCATATATTTACATATTGTCTTATTGTCTGTGAGGCCCCGAGAACCATCAGGAATGCAAAAACTTCACTGTGAATAACTCACTGGAATTGCCCCCCTTAGAAGTCCAATTGCCCCCTGTGGGTGTGTGCCCCGCGCTGGGACCCACTGTTCTGGGGGAAGTCGATGTGCTGCAGTCTCTCCCAGGTGACAGCTGGCATTTGCATGTGGAAACCGCATGTTTTCCTAAACGCATCCGTGTTGTGGTGTCTGGGACGGAAACCAGTCGCTTACCGAATCTGTGCAGGGTGCCCGGGAAATTCCCATCGTAAACGGGATCTGAGCAAGTTCTCCAGGGAGATTTGTTTTCCGGGTCAGAAACCTGGTGCTGCTCACCCCACAGCAACACTGACTCTGGAAGCTGCAGGGCTCATGGCCCCCTGTCGGCATCGCCCCGTCCGTCACCACCCTTCATAACCCACCGCAGCTGCTGCAGCGTCCCGACCGAACCCGCCGGCAGGCAAACTCTCTCAAGTTTGCTCTGGTGCTAATTTGCAAAACCCGTTTTCTTTTTCACCCTGTGCATTTGCATAGAGTTAGACAAGGAAACAACTGTCCTCTCTTTCACTTTTGATTGAGGCCAGATGAGCCGCAGCCACACGCACGGTGGCTGTTGAAGAAGCGTCCTGGCACCTGCTGGGTTTACGGTGCTGACTTCAGGGGCTTTGAAATGTGTCGAATGAGAACTTGCCCTTGGCTGGGCTTGGCTGCCAAGTTAATGGATAACCCGAGACCTTCTAGTTACCTCTTCCTGTCTTTACGTCGGCTGCCACTTCCTGGGACTTGAATGGACGTTGTGCATGGAACCATGTATGAGTGAGAACAAAGTAGGACCTCCGTCTATCCTCCCTCCCCGCACCTCCATCCTCCTTCCCTTCCCTGGGATTATTTCTAATACAAACATGCATGTGCATGTCTCATACCTTACAAAGTGCCGCTGCTAAAGGTATTTTCCCAGGACACGGCTGAATGGAGTTTCCCCTGTATGCGTGGTCGGTTACGATAGGAGATAGCCTGCCTCCTGGGTTTACTAGTAGCTCCCCGAGGGTAAACTAAACGGTGCCAAGGCCCCTGGCATCGGGACGGTCCTCAGCATTGAGGGCGAACACAAACGCAGGCGAGACGCGGGCTTAAACACGGTGGCAGGAGGCGCCCGCTGCTCCGAGCAGATCCTTCCCCCAGAGTCTCTGTCTCCTCAGGTCTTTCTGGCCGTGAAGTGGAATGTGTGCGTCATTTATGAAAAATGCGGGAAATGTCCCCGCATTCTTGACTCAGAGGAGGAAAGGTGATCCTTCCTCGGCAGGACGTGCGGGCTGGGGGCTCGCCGAGCCGGAGGTCAGAAAGCCACCTGTGCGGCTGCGGAGGCCCCAGGCCCCACGTCTCCCGCACCGTCCTTTCTCCCCTTGTGCCCAGGCCCCTGCAGCAGGCGGGTGTCGCTCAGCACCCAGGAACCAAGAGGTCATGGTTCGATTCCTGGTCGGGGCACAGGCCAGGTTGCGGGCTCCGTTCCCTGTCGGGGGGGTACAGGAGGCAGCCCATCGATGATGTTTCTCTCTCTTTGATGTTTCTACCCCTCTCCCTCTCTCTCTAAAAAAAAAATCAATAAGAGAGAAGAGGATTGATGTGTCATCCCTCTAGTGCTGTTGATCTGAAATGAGCTGAGCTGTGCCGTGGACTGTGTGGTGCACTCGTGTGGCTGAGGCACGGGGCCCACGTGTCCGCCTGGGCCCAGCCTCGATCGCCGTAGCTCTCCCGTCTTCACCTCGTGCGTCTAAGGCCTGCAGGTGGCTATGTGGGGCCATGAAAACACAGTGCCTCTCTCTCTCTCTCTATCTTCGTTCTCACATTGGCAAATATCAGGCTGGTCATGAATTAGCATGTGCTGGAGACACGCTGGTTCCTCGCAGCAGCATATAAAAGTTATTTTTAAAGTTGTTTTAAATCTGTGAGTAAAAATAAATTGCTTTTGCTTCAAGAAACACCAAAAATGGAAAAGCCAACAGTTCAAAGATGATCATTTATCTGACGGGCATTGCTGATGGCGTAGCTGCTTTAAACACGAGAGGATTTATGGGGCGTGCTCGCAGCGGGTGGGAAGGTGGGCCCGCCTTCGGCTGGTCCTCCCCTGGGAGGTCCTGGAGCCACGGGGGGCTGGGTGGCGGGGCAGGGGGTCCGCTAGCAAACGGGGGACACCGCGGGCAGCGGCCGTCGCTCCTGACCTGTAAGGCTCTGCAAGGCAAACATTTACTTTCTCTGAATGTTAACTTTACGGTTAGCTTTTTTTTTTTTAATGTTAAGAAGGGAAGAAAAAACATGGGTAGGAAGGAGGGATTCAGGATGTTAACTGTTGTGTGGCCTCTGGGTGATGTGTAAGCATTGGGCTCACCGTCAGGACACATTAGAGTAGGTATTTGTGTGAACTTAATACGTTGACCTCATTTCTTTCAACAATGTCCTTTTACCTAAGAGAGAAGTTAAAACTTTAAAAAAAATTCTAGTTCCTAGACAGAAGCCATACTGTACACAAAGTCTGGCCACCCTGTGTAAACGAAGCTTTTTGTTGCTCACTTCTTATTTTTAAAGAATCACAGATTCGCAGGAAGTGGTGGGACAGGCTCAGGGCGCCCCGGTGTCCCCTCTTTCCAGGGTCACATGCTAGAGCAAAGGACTCAATACTTGGTTTGACGTCCTATCCAGTGTTCACCTAGGATGAACGCTCACCATGTTAGTCAGCGCGGGAGGTGACAGGCAGATGTCACAGCCTTCACAAGCATGTCCAACATGAGCCCGCCGGCTGCGAGTCTGACATGCTTGGAAGTTAAGTTTTCTTCTAAATGAAATGTTTTTTGGCTTAACATTGGAGGGCCACGGAGGCAGGAGGAGGAAAAGGGAACGAGGGTGGAGGGAGAGACAGACACACAGAGAGAGAGTAGAGAGGGGTTGGTTAATTAGACAAACCAACGCCCTCCTGTAGCCTTCAGATCCTAGTGCATGTGCTGCTTATATTCTGTTCAAGTCCCAGGTGGCCGGGGTCCGCTTCCTCTCCCGTGTTCGGCGTCATCTCCCTGGTCTGCTTTGCTGCCTTGGGTTGAAGGACAGCGGCCTTCGGTGCGGGTCTCCTGAAACGCGGGCCTTGCGGCGTTTCTCGGTGTCAGTGCCGATGACACAGAAGGAGGCATTTGGGGAAGAATCCACGAAGTTGTGCGTCTTCCACTCGCGCACTTTTCTACGTGTTGGTTGTCTTGCAGCAAAAGCGTTCCATCCTGGGCTCGTGGTCACTGGATGGAAATGGCAGAAATCTGCATGGAGAGCCAAGGTTTTACTAGAAAATTCCCGGTCTCAGAGGCCCGCATCGATTCCTTCCTCTGGTCTCCAGGACAAAACGACTTCTCAGCCTCCAAGTGGGACTCTGTTACTTCAGTTTACTCTACAATGATTACAAATTGCTTTTGGGGTTTTTTTTGGTTTTTAAATATGTTTTTATTGCTTTCAGAGAAGAAGGGAGAAAGAGAGAGAAAAACATCAATGATGAGAGAAAATCATGGATCACTGCCTCCTGCACGCCCCCTATTGGGGATGGAGCCCGCACCCCAGGCCTGTGCCCTGACCAGGAATTGAACCGTGGCCTCCTGGTTCCTAGGTCGATGCTCAGCCACTGCGCCACGCGGCCGGCGATTGCAGATTGTTCTAGAGGAGGTTGAAAAGGGTAGACACGGGGTGAGGCCCTCCTCCTCCTCCTTCCCACCCACACAAACCCCCCAGGAAAGGCCGTGGCAGGTTCTCGCCGCCTGTAGACCCTGCGGGAAGACGGGGTCCTTGGGGGGAGCCACGCCCCCTTCCCTGCCACCTCCCCGAATCCAGCGTCAGGCTCTGAGACGCCCTGGGACAGAGAAGAGGCCATCAGCCCCCTGGTCCCCGCGGCTCCCACCACTGGGCAGGCACAGCCTCATTCCGCGGGTCCTCCTGGGGGAGTGTCTCGAGCCGCCAGCTCTCAGCCTTGGATCCCGACTCACACAGACGCCCTTGCACGGCCATGAACTCGGTGGGTGGCAGCACCAGAGGGGACATGTGTTTTAGTGCGTTGGTCTCATTGAGCAGAGCCCGATGTGTGTCTTTCGTGGTCACCCCTCGCCTCTGTGCAGCCCCGCAGGCGAGCCCGACTTGCTGACCGCCTTCCTGCCCCCAAAAGCTGCGGGGCTGGCCCCAGGACTGTGCAGCCTCTGCCCAGGGAGCCCGCAGCCGGAACCCCGTCCAGTCCGCCCCGTTCAGTGGTGGGAGGTGAGGCTGTCGCCCGGGGTGGAAGTGGGCACTTCCGCCTGCGCCAGGCCTGCGGCGCCCGGACGGCCCAAGACAGCCGTGTGCTCAGCAGGGCGGCACTCCCCGCCTTCTCTTCCCAGATGGACAGGGAGCGGCTCACCTGTCTCATTTGCATGGCCCTGTGGGCATCGCCCCATTCCCCTTTCGCTCTCCGGGTCGAGGAGGGGCCGGGCAGTGGGTCACCAGCCCCAGGGCGCTGTGCTCACAGGACAGATCCGCCCTGAACATCCAGCTCTCTCCCAGCTCTTGTCTGCTGCTCGGAAGGGAGAGCCTTTCACCGTGGGGTGTGGCAGCCGGCAGTACACGCCCGCCCCCCAATCACGCTTCTCTTTTCTGATCAGGAGAGTGGTTCCCGCTTTCCTATAAAGACCCATGGGTTCCAAATGCCGATGCTAAGGTGGCTGTCTGGATGCCTGGATGGGAGGATGGGCAGGGAGACGCGGCCCCAGCTGGGCCCTCCCACCTGAGCCGGACACCCGGCTGCCCCTTGTGTGGCCCTCGAGGGGTCTGCACTGAGGCCTAAGGATAGACAAGAAGGGTGATAGGGAGAGGACGCTGGGGAGGGGGACCCGGAGCCCAGGACGCATTCGGGGTGGGTCAGCGTTAGGAAAGGACACAGCCTGCGAGGCCATGTGGGGCCCCCTCCCCGGGGGGTCCTGAGGACCCCAGGGGACACCTCCCTGGTGTCGGGACTGAGAACTTGAGCCTCATGACTCAGCGGGGCCGGAACCGGGAGGAAGCACACCGGCCTGGAGCCTTGGACCCGTCGGCAGCAATGAAAACCCACGCCCAGGGCCCGCGGCCTGAGGGGTGACATCACCCGCGGGCACCCTCACCCACCCACCTGGCACTGAGCACGGACTCGGTGCCCCACCTGAGCGGCTCTGGGACGCAAGTGTCCCTGTGGCTCCCGGCCCACTCGGGAGGCCACTGGGTAGGAGGGGGGCAATTCCGATGCTGCTCTACCGGAGAAGTTCCTAAGGTTTTTATTTTCTTTTTAGTATAAGAGTTTACGGTTTTATTTACCCTGTCTGAGGATAAGCTAAATTCTTTGGAACTTATGTACAGACTGAGCCGTTTTCTAGCAAAAAGTTGCAGTCACTGTGCAAGTTCCACCTAACGAAGTTAGCGTTTTAAACAGTCACTTGGCCCTGAAAGAAATGAGGAGGAGAAAAGGAACGCTGTTGTTCTGTGTTTCCCCACGTCGTGGCTGAGTTCTCTGCACCGGATTGGGATCTGGTCAGAAGCAAGATTTTCTTTTTACCCCAGGAAAATATAAAAAGTGGATTATTTGCCTGTAAACTTCCTTCGGAACCACCGCCTTTCTTCAAAGACAGCGTCATCCTGGGACCCAGGGCGGAAGTCGGGTAGAAGTCAGACACAGTTAAGAAAAGGGGGCCCCTGGCCGCTTGGCTCAGTGGATAGAGCATCAGCTGCAGACTGAAGGGTACCGGGTTCGATTCCCAGGTTGCGGCTCAATATCCCCAGTGTGGGGTGTGCAGGAGGCAGCCGATCAATGAAACTCTCTCCTCATTGATGTTTCTATCTTGCTGTCCCTCTCTCTTCCTCTCTGAAATCAATACAAATATTTTTTTTAAGGAAAAGGTAGGCTTGGAAGGTTTGCGTAATCATGTGAATTCCCTGATAAAACCGAAAAAAACATCCACTGGGTCGGAGCTTCAGTAAATAAAAGCATGGGAGGAGCAGGCCTTGGCGATGACCTCACCGTCGCTGCGCTGTGTCAGAGCCGGTCTGACATGCTGCAGGGCGACCTGTGAACGGCTCCTGAGCTGGCGTTCACTCTGCGTTCCAGGCCGCACGGCGAGTCCTGGGGGGAGCCGGTCTTGGGTTCTGCTTTTCGGTGTCCACCGCTAAAGTGTGGGTTTCCACCGACCGCGCTGTGGGGACAGCAGGCCTTTTCCCAGAAAACCTCGGGTTAACAAAACGTTGGCCCTGGCTGTTTATCTCATCTTGTTTACGGGAGCAGGAGAGACTAGTGGCCTCTGTGTCTCCTTTATGCCGTCGACCGGGTGAGGGGTCACGGGGACACGGGGAATTCTACTGTAAACAGCGCCCACTGCCAGGTGAGGGCGGCGGCCCCGCAGCAGAAGATGCTGCGATTACTCATCGAGGAGTCGCATCCGCTGGGTGAGAAGGAGTGTGTTTGCTTTCTCCGTGGGAACCTCTGAGGCTGTGACCAAGACCCTGGCCACTTCCCGGTCCGCCCGAATCCACAGCAGTGGGCAGCCCTGAGCCGGTGCCGCCTGGGCCTCAGTTGCGGTGAATGTGGTGACTGCACACCGGATGGCAGCGTCGCTGACTGTGCGCAGATGTGAGCCCTCAGAGGGAGCCGTGGGCCGAGGCGCCCGGGCTTCTGCTGTGGCATCTAAATGGCGTGAGCGCAGGGGGAAGGGGGGTGGGGGGGTAGGTGCTGGCGTAGCCACACGCTAGGCACACGCTCTGTGCGAAAAGACAACATGTGGTCCATTCAGCCACGGACTCAGTGGTGCTATGTAATCACGTTCTGCATGCTCCGAACCTCACTAAGGGGCTTGCATTCCATACAAACTCCTCAAATCTTAACACCTTTAGCCGCTGACAAGCATGAGTGTATTAAACAAAAAAAGTGGGGAAAAGGTCTTGGTTGAAGCCAGCAAAGGATCCGGTTGGAGTGGCCTTCACTCAGGGATTTTCTCACCTGCCTTCCTGGATTGAGGTGCAGGCAAACAGGCCTGTCTCCAGGTCCGTGACGCGAGTTTTCTTCCTTATTTACTTCTGTGGAATCACCTCTGAAGTAAACAACACCCATGGGTTCCAAAGTCCTTTCGCTGAATCAGCACTTGGATTAGCGTGGGATGATCAGGGAAAAGCCTTGCCTGACCTCACACAACCGTGGCCCGAAGTCTGCGTGCACCGGGTCTAGGAGTTCCCTGCAGCGTCCGCCATCATCCGAACCGCGCAGGGGCCTGGGTTTCTATTTTCTCTAAAAAACGCAAATCCGTAGACACGGGCGGGCGGTTCGGAGCCATAGGTGCTCGGCAGAGGCCCCGTAGTGATGACGAGACAGCTGATGACTCTGCGTGCACAGGATGAGGCCAGGATGGCCGCCACAGCCATGGCAGCGCTTAAATATCACGTCAAAGGAAAGTCAGTTGGACCTCAGCCGGGAAGTAACCAGGGACTGGAACCTCAGGAGATGCTGTGCCCGGCAAGCTCACTCCACCCCAGAGAGTTGGACAGTCAGTGACCAAAGGCAGAGCTGTGTCCTGTCCGTCCGTCTGTCTGTGTGTGTCTGGATCTGCCCGAGTTGGCACCGTGATGAGAAGACGGGTTGTCAGTGAAATGAAATGGAATGTCAAGGTCAGGGAAAGCAACGTTCACTTAATTCCCTGACTCATGTCTCAAGTATCACATGGTCTTCAACACTCCGTGCACGCCTCCCCCCTCCCCGGTTCCCATCCATCCTCCTGCGGGGTGTGGATGTGGGGGACAGTCTCCTTTACGGAGGGGGTTCGCGCAGTGCACTCTATGTAAGTGCACGGGGAATATTTTGAACCAGCAACGAGGTGATTTTTGAGCCCTCCCACCAGAAGACATAAAATAGAGGGAACCAGAAGAAATCAAAACGGGGCAACGACAGCAGGTCTGTGTGGCTGCGGAGAGACGTGGGCTTGATTTTGCTTGTGAACATTTCACAAAATCTCCTTTCCCGTCTTACCGTGGGAAATGGGGATGGGTGTTGCCCGTGGCTTTACTGGGGTGGAGGGCTGTCTGTAGCCCTCTTTTGTTGTTGTTAAAATAGACTGTGGCAGCTACGTGTCCGGATGGTAAACTGGCGTCTTTTAGGAAGAGAAAGCACAGCTCTGTTGGTGTGTGTTCTGCTCATTTCGAATTGAGTGGCGTCTGTCCTCCAAGTGTAATGACTGTCACCTACACGCAAGGCGTTACCTTCAAACTCAGGACTTGCGGGCGGCCTAGGACCGGAGGCGCCAGTGCAGTGACAACAGCGGGATGTGGAGTCTAGGCCAGTGGCTCTCACCGGGGGACACTTTTGCAGGCATCCCCAGACCCCCAGGGCAGTGGGCAAGGTCTGGAGTCATTTTTGGTTTTCACACTGTAGTGTGGTACTGGCATCGAGCGTGTAGGGTCCAGGGATGCACAAAACATTTCTCACGCCCAGGACAGCCCACCCGCCATGTCAGCCGCGCTGAAGGTGAGACACGGCATGCATGCGGATCCTCCATTCCTCCTGCTGAGGTCACCAGCCTGCGCCCGGGTTCTGTGTGCCAAGCACGGCCCGGCAGGGAAGTTCACCTGCCCCGGCCTGTCCGCCCTGAGCGCTCCCCAAGTGAAAGCAGGAGGCATGCGAGGCACCTTCACCGCCCCACCTGGCACCTGCCCAGCGGAGCCTGGGGCCCGGGTGGGAGCGGGCTCCCTCGCTGCTGGGGAAGCACCCGCACTTCACACGAAGCACCCCGTCCTCCCTGCCCTCTCTCCCCTCCTGGGGGTGCCGGGCGGCGCTGAGCTAAGACACCCCTCACCGCTCTGCTCCCTGCGAACCAGCAGGAAGCCCAGTTGGCTGACCCGGGCTTTGGGGGGACAGGAGGCGTCTGCTCTGTTCGGAAACCTCCCTCTCCGACGGCAGCAGCCTGCCCGCGGGTAGCACTGTGCCCAGGCGTTGGAATGGCAGAGCGGGTGGCGAACGGTGGCATGTCTGCCGCATGGTTCTCTGGGACTGTGGTGTTGGGCTCAGGTGTCACATGGTTGCTCCTGGTGGCTGGGCAGAGGGCCAGGCAGCCCGTGTCACCCGTCATAGCCCGCAACCTCCCCGCGACCGGCACATCACGGTGCCTTCAACCAGGCCCGAGGAAGTTGCCAGAGCCTTAGAGCCGCGCACACCCGGGGGCATCCCGTGGCGCGTGGGCAGGGCCGGGGAAGGGCGCGGGGCCTGCTGGAATCGGGGGCCATAAGGAAAGCAGTGTGGCTGCGTGTGGGTCCAGGAACACCTTTCCCCCAGAAGGAACGTGCGTCATAAAATGCAGCGATTTCTTGAACAGTAGAGCCACACTGACGGTGCCCGGTGCAGCTGGCGCCCCATGAGCACTTGCTGAGGGAGGGAGTGCGTTCAGAGCCGGGCGGGACCCTGGTCCAGCTCTCACTTCGCACAGGAGGAGACTCGAGGTCCTGCTGTGGCCGAGAGCAAGGCTGTGCGTGGGGTGTGCGTGGCCCGAGCACCATGTACTGACGCAGGGGACCCCGAAGGAACAAAACCAGGATCTCCTGGAGTCGCTGCCCTTCACGCCCCTGGCACCACGGCTCCCGACAGCCAGGACGTGGAAACGCCTCCATGCCCGCTGGTGGGGGAGCGGAGGAGGAAGGTGAGCTGCGGTGAGTGGC
>NW_006285997.1:106355-110245 GCF_000327345.1 Myotis davidii
TGCCATTTGCAGCGACATGGACGGGCCTGGAGGACTTTATTCTAAGTGAAATAAGCCAGACGTAGAATGACAAATACTGTATGATTTCACCTATGTGTGGAAACTTCCAAAAAATAGATAAAGTTGAGCTTGTAGGCACAGAGTGGGGAGCTGGTTGCCAGGAGCCGGGGTGAGGGTGGCGGGGAGAGGGTCCAAGGCCCAGACTCCAGTTGGAGGCTGAGCGGTTCCTGGTGGTCGAATGTACAGCACAGCGACTGTTGTTAATAACGCTGCCGATACGCAGGCTTGGAATTGCCAAGAGAGGAGGTCGTAGTTCTCAGCACACACACACACACACACACACACACACACACAACCCGCAAAGGTGACTGTGTGGTGACAGGTGGGTTTTAAAAAAGATCTGTGTGCTCTTATCACCTAAACACATATGACAACACGGCTAGGAAGTCCTAAGTCAAGCAAAAGTTTATTAACATGTTCGTTATCTCAGAAAACGCTCCATTGGGGCACAGAAACTTCCAGCTCATCGTCTATTTCTAAATGCATAACACAGAGCAAGCAGTAGACTCTCTGAATACGTTATAATTCAGTAACAAATCAGCTATGGGGGGATGTTTTTAAAATGCCTATTGCTGCCCTGGCTGGTGTGGCTCCGTTGGTTGGGCATCGTCCCGTGCACCGAAAGGCTGCCGGTTCGATTCCCGGGGCGGGGGCATGCAGATGTTTCTCTCTCTCCCTCTCCCTTCTTATCTCTCTAAAAATCAATTAAAAAATCTTTAAAGTAAAGTCAGATGTCTTTTCCTAGCAGGGATGATGGTCAGCACTATTAGCTCCTGCCGTCCTAGTCTAGTCACCAGCTCTCCATCCGTGTGAGGGCCGCATGCCGGGCGCTGGGTGCTCTGTGGCCAGTAGTGGCCAGCTGTGTGAGCTGGTGCAGGGCCCTGGGTGGACTGTGAACTGTAAGCACTGATGACGTCAGCAGAGTTAGGTAAACACAGCTGGGACTGCCCCGTAGCCCGCGGGTGACCTGACCGCAGCTGTCATTCACCCTCGGAGAGGCTCAGTCCGCCCTGCGGTGGACCTGCCACGGTGCCTTGCACTGGTTGTATCTGTTTTCTCGCTCACAGGTTTGCATGGAGCCAGTAGAATCGAGAGCCTAAGGCGCCTCCAGGACAGGCTGGGTTCACGCTGGGGCCGAGGCTCTCCCGGGCGTGTGACCTTGGGCGGGATCCAAGGTCAGATTCCTCAGCTCGGGAAGGAGGGTAGCCCTGGACGAACAGTGTGCGGCTCAGGACAGATGACCTGGCCCCGTCCCCGGCACGGTTAGTGGCAGCAGACTCCGAAATCAAGCAGAAAAATAAACTGAATGACCTGGGACGGAGTTTCTTCTTCCGAATGACTAAGCATTCCAATAGCCTCGCACGCGGCGGTTCCCAGGAAGAAGCTGTCCATCACACACGCTGCCTCGTAACGGAGGAAATCCAGGCTGTGAGCAAGCCGTCCGTGCGCTAGGCCAGCGGCTCTCCTGTGCCTGTGAGTCAGCCGTCCCCGCCCCCCGCTCTGGTCCTTGGTGCAGGCATAGGTAGCCTGGTGGGTGCCGCTGTGGGAATATGTCCTTTCTAGCTCCCCGGACCGGGCGGGGCATCCTGGGTAGGAATCCAGGGGGTTGGGTCATAGTATGAAGCAGAAGTAAAACCGCCAACAGAATTGCCTGCACTTGGAGCCGCTGCGGTCAGGTCTTTTCCGCAAGTTCATTCCCGCCAGCTGTCCCGGCTGTCGTCTGGCTGCCAGAGCCCGGCCTGGGACGCATGCAGCCGCATTAGAAATCACCCGGGCACGCTGTCCTCCGCGTCTCCAAGGCACCTCGGTCACGCGGTGGGACAGTCCGGGGTGAGGGCCCGCTAGGCTTGAGCTCCTCCGACGCTGACGTGGTGCCCGCGTTTGCATTTCACAGGCGTTGGGTTGCGTGTTTCCAAGCACTTGCTGTGTCCTCCGCTTTAACGGGCAGGCCTTTCTGCAGACCTTAATCTCCAGTATTTTTTTAAAATAAGAAAACACTCTGTTATGCATGTGTGTTGTGTCTACGCCGTATCCACCTTGTTCCCCACGGTTTTGAAAGTAAACAGTCGTGGTCACGTTTGCAATATGAGAGATTCAACAAGTCCCAGCCATGACACACACACACACACACACACATACACACACACACACACACATGCTCACCCACATGCACTCACACGCACGCTTACACACTCATTCTCACTCGTACTCACACTTGGGCAAGAATACCAAGTCTGAGGAGCAGTTGGGGATTCTTTCGCTCGTCAGATGGGAAGAATTGTCAGCAGTTCCACAGCTGAGTTGTGCGTGGAAGCAGTTGGTCCAGACGGGCGGCCCTTACAGAACTGGCCCTGTGTCCCGAGGGGACCTGGTCAGGCAGCCACGTGAGGACGAAGCTCGGCGGCTCTGTTGTCCTTTGGTCTGGGTCCCCCCTCTCCTCCTCCCGGCGTCGCACACACTGAGGTCAGACCTCGGAGGGTCACTGCGCTGCGTCCAGGCTCCTTGCCGGCTGTGCCCTCCTCAGGCCGCCGCCTCGGTGACTCCCAGCTCCTGGGGGTGTCGCTTATGGAGGGAACCCCAATGTCTGCTCTTCAAGACCGTCCCTCCGCGTCTGAGTCAGGTGGAGTCTGGGGGGCTGGGAGGCCCCGGTGAGCACTGGGCGGGGAGGCAGCCGGGACACAGGCCACCTGCAGGGCAGCCACCGCAGTGGGTCCTGCGCTTGGTCTCCGAGGCAGCGCCCGGCGGCTGTGTGCTCCGCGGGCGGGGCTGGCTCACGGCTCTCGTCGGGACGGTGCTGCGACCGGGTGTCTGGTGGCGTCTCTGAAAGTGTCGGGGTCTCAGCAAGGGGGCCTGTAGCCGCTGCCGCGGGCCGGTCTCCTGTTCCCGGGAGTTCACAGAGCGATTACGAGCTGCTCCCGCTCCTTCTGGCGCTCCTCTGACACAGTTTCCATCCAGAGGCCACAGCAGCCCGCGGGGCAGGGTGGGGACAAGGGCGGGTGGGAGTCCTCAGGAGGCATCCCCAGCCGTCCCTGTCCTGGGCGTTCCCTGTTCCAGGCGGTCCCTGTCCCTGGCGGTCCCTGTCCCTGGCGGTCCCTGTCCCTGGCGGTCCCTGTCCCGGGCGGTGGGCCTGGGAGGATGTGGCTTATCTAATCCTTGTCAGCTGCCCAGGCCTGAAAGCCAAGGTTACAATTAAAACGGAGGGTGGGGGACCACAGGCCGCCCCTCCTGTCCCCAGCCCGCCTGGCCCAGGTCCCCTCTGCGGGGCCCATTTCTAGGAGGACGTTGGGTCCCCAGCCTTCCCTCCACGTGATTCACAGGAGCTCACTTTTTTTTTTTTTTTGAAGCTCTTAACTGATCTGCTTCACAATGAACTAGTTTTGTCTGAAGCAGACAAACCAGATTCCCCAGCACAGCCCTGGCTGGGCCTCGCGAAAGAGCTTTCATTCCGATCTGTGAACAAGGCGGCTCCTCCCTCCCAGGGTGGCTGACTGGACCGCTCGGCCCCGGGTAAGGGAAGGGCCGCCCCGCAGCGGGCCGGGCCTGTTCATGCTCCCCTCCCCTGGAGCCCCAGCCCAGCCGGCTCTGGAAGGACTAAACATGGCCAGTCACAGTGGTCGTCGACGCTGTTCCCCACTGATGCCCAGCCGGGCCCTCAGTCCCTGAGCCACGCTTGCTCTCTATGAAAAGATCGAGACCTCCTGGTTTGTAGGTCGATGCTCAACCACTGAGCCGCGTCGCCGGACGGTGGGGAACCATTTTGAAGACACAGGGAAAGCCGTGCTTGGCCGGACAGGAGTGGCGTGGGTCGGGCGGACGTGGCTCTCGGTCCG
>NW_006285997.1:129681-130357 GCF_000327345.1 Myotis davidii
GAAATTTTTTTAACTGATCTGCTTCACAATGAACTAGTTTTGTCTGAAGCAGACAAACCAGATTCCCCAGCACAGCCCTGGCTGGGCCTCGCGAAAGAGCTTTCATTCCGATCTGTGAACAAGGCGGCTCCTCCCTCCCAGGGTGGCTGACTGGACCGCTCGGCCCCGGGTAAGGGAAGGGCCGCCCCGCAGCGGGCCGGGCCTGTTCATGCTCCCCTCCCCTGGAGCCCCAGCCCAGCCGGCTCTGGAAGGACTAAACATGGCCAGTCACAGTGGTCGTCGACGCTGTTCCCCACTGATGCCCAGCCGGGCCCTCAGTCCCTGAGCCAAGCTTGCTCTCTATGAAAAGATCGAGGCCCCGCCCGACAGTAGCAAGAACCTGGCCCTTCTAGCTCCACCCCAGCCCGACATCCGGTGACCTTGAGCGGATTCTCAGAATCCAACCTCCCCCTCCCCACGCCCCCGCCCCCGCGTGCGGTCCTCCCTCTGGTGGTGCGGGACTAAGTGGCATTGGGTGGGAAGCTCCACCTGAGGACTGGAAACCATTTTTTGGTTTGTTTTTTTAAATATATATTGTATTGATTTCAGAGACAGAGAGGAAGGGAGAGGGATAGAGAGCTAGAAACATCGATGAGAGAAACATCGATCAGCTGCCTCCTGCACACCCCCTACTGGA
>NW_006285997.1:130382-141093 GCF_000327345.1 Myotis davidii
CGCACAGGGAGGTCCTGTAGGGCCCGCACTTCCTGGGCTCCCCCGTGGGGCCCGCTCAGAGCCGGAGAGGTCCCCCTGCTCTGGGCGGGGCGGCCACTGGGGTGCTCCCAGCTATTAGGCAGACACATGGCACCTTTTTCCCCAGAATCGGGGCACTCTCTGCGACTGTGCCTGACGACAGTCCCATGTGAGATCCGCGCAGGGAGTCTGAGCACCCAGTGGCCAGGCCCTGGGCGCGCTCGGGGCCGTGGGCAGCCTGGGCCTCTGGACTGACACTCCCCACAGCCTGGTCGTGAGTCCTGGCAGCTTCCCTGGGGCGTGAACTTTGGTCCCCCGGCTCAGCTCCCCCCTCCGCCTCCCCTCCTCCTGGCTCTGAGGGCTCCTCCCCATGTCCTGGGACCCGCCACCTGCCCAGGCCTCGCACCTGCGGCCTGTGCATAGAGCCCCTTGGAGGTCGGACTGGCAGCCCTGTCACCAGGCCAAGGCCGGCTTGTCCCCCTGCACCCCCTGCTGTGGTGCTCTGGAAAATCCCACTCGTATTCTCACAGGCACCGGAGGCACCCGAGACATCTTGGGGCAGCCATCCTGTCCCCTGGGAACGGCTGTGCTGTCCCCCCACCTCCCCGCTCTGTCCTGGCTCTCCCCTGTACTGCCGCCAGGGCCGTCTCTAAAGCCGTTTCCAAACCTTGGCTGCACGTTGACATCGCCTGGGAAGCTCTAAACATTCCCAGCGCTGCCGGCCCCTGGGATTCTGCTGTCAGTGGGCCAGGAGGGGCCTTGTAAGTATCTTTTGAAAGCTCTCCCGGTCATCATAGATAGCTAGGGGCGTTCCAAATGTTCTAAAATGCCAGTCTGACCGTGTTCCCAGCTCCTCAAGTCTTTCTGTCAGGTAGCCCCCTTCATCTGAAGTTCAAGATTGAAAATGCCTGGAATCAGTACACACGGGCACCTGTGAACTGGGGCAGCCACGGGCACCATGCAGGAACTGCAGCCGTGTCACAGGTTCTGTGCATAATGGTACCTGTGGTTCCTGTCCTACATGCATACGTGTCCCGTCTAGGTATCCGACTCCCTCTCTTCTCTTCCTCTCCTCTCCCCAAAGTCCCTGTCCCCCAACACCCTCAGACACCAGGCCACTACATAGAACGTTGTCTTGAACTCACTTGGGTTTGAGTCTTTACTCTTTTGTTTTCTCGGTTCGGCTTCCACCAACTTGAGGTCGGCTACCCTAGCTCGGTGTGTTCACGGTGCTCAGCCCGCCTGGGTGAGGGGGGGCTGGGAGGGGACTTCTGTGGGCTCTGTGTCCTCGTTCATGTTGTAAATGGTGGCCCCTCCCGCTCTGAGCTTGCGCTTGCTCTTAGTAATGAATTGATTCTGCAAGGCCTGGAAACCAAATGCGCAAGGTGAGCTCGGTCCTTGGCCGGCACAGGTAGGTCACAACACGTGGAAAACCAGCGAGGCCAGGGCAGGCGCAATAAAGGCATCTTGTGATTCTAGAGCAGTTTGGGTGGCTTCAGAGTGTTCTGGAAAACTCCTGAGTATTTTCCTTCTCTCAGGAAAGCATGTGTGTTTGTGTGGAAGGTGGCACCTGGGACATGAAGGGACTTGTGTGATGTGTCAGGGCAGTGGCTCCCAGTACTTTTCCATGAGTCCTAAGAATAACATTTCTGACCTAAAGACTTGATTTACACTGATTTTCAAACTGGGGACAGTCATGACCGGGCTCTTTCTCAGAAAACGCCTCCGGGCCTCTCTGAACCAACTCCCTTGAACAGGGGAGGTGGGCGTGATGGGATTCTACCTCCTTCGTCTGTGGAGGTTCCCACTTGTGTCCCTGGGCCTCTGCGTGCTTGCGTGTCTTTTAACGACTCACTGCTGCAGACTACGGTTACCGTTGAGATTCACGTGGAAGATTTCAACTTCAGGTTCAACCGCAGGTCAGAGTCTGCGCTTCCCCGTCTCTCCGGCCCTCGCTTGGAGAACCGTCAGCTGTGGGTGTGGAAATAATTTTCTTGAAGGCAGTATGTGTCGAGTGACTGACGGAATGCGAAAGCACACCAGTTGCCTAAGTGTGAAAAGGGATCTGGGTGTTTTCATTGGCGGCGGGTTCCACATGAGCCAACAGCCACGTGACACGGCTGGCCGGGCTGGTTAATAAGAGCGCAGTGTCCTGAATTCGGGAGGTAATGGTCTGGCCGTGCCCTGTGCCCGTCAGAAGGTGTGGGGGGCGGGGTGTGTCATTCCGGGCACAGGTTAAAGGGACCGCAGTGAGCTGGAGTTTGTGGGTGGACTGGAGCCAACAGGGCAGGGAGTGAGAATCCATGCAGGGGCAGGTGAAGGCTCAGGGGTGCTGAGCGCGGTGACGGCCAGGCTCGGCCAGCTGCCCGCACGTCTGCGAGGCGGACAGGGAGCGTGACTTACGCTTCTGTCTCCATTGTCAGAACTAAGACAAATGGTGTGAGTTAGAGACAGGCAGGCGGCTCAGGGGTTGAGCATCGACCTATGTACCAGGAGGTCACGGTTCGATGCCCGATCAGTGGCTGAGGAGGGCTGGTGCCTCCCTGAGCAGTGAGGAGGTGCCCCCCACCCCCGTCAGGACTGTGTTTTGTGGTGAAGAATGTGTGGGGATCCACGACATCAAACATACGAGGCGTGTGATGGCAGGAACTGCCTCCCCCTGGACTTCACTCCGCCTCCTGGCTTTGTGCGATAGAAACCGATGCCTGTTTTCAGAGCCTGAGCAGGCCCAGAGCTGCACAGTTAAAGACCGCATTTCGTCGTCTCCTTGTAGGGCATGTGGGAAGGGGTGTCAGAAGTGCTGTGTTCACGCTCCACATCGCTTCCCGAACAAAAATCGCCCCGTTTCCACTTTCCGTGCTGACGTGCTCACTCCAGCCACGTACCAGGCAGACACCCGCTTGAATGGTGGGCGGAAGTTGCATGGGTTTTGACAAAGGAAAGAAGCCCCGTGTCCCCCACCGCAGTATCACACTGTCCCCTGGGCTCCGCCTGTCCCCCAGCTCCCTGTGCCGGCCACCCCGCCCTCTCACCAGCCGTGTTGCTTTGACGCCCTGCATCCCTGCGCACTCCCCGCCTGTTGCGGATGGAAAGTCCTTAGTCTGCAGTAGGCGCTCCGTCCGTATTTGTTGAGAAAACATTTGTGTGGATCATCAGAGCTTCGCGTGATTGCTTACCCATTACATCATCGCGTGAGAAAACAGCGATCTCCCAGCGATGTGCTGAGTGGACACTGGCCGTGTGCTTGACCCAGATAACGTCTGGGTGGAGCTGGAGCTGGAGCTGGAGGTGGGGGTGGAGGTGGAGGTGGAGCTGGAGGTGGAGGTGGAAATGAGGATTCGAAGAATCCCCAGCCCCAGACCGAAGGCTTTGTGATGCTGTGTGTGCTCAAGACGAGAGATAGACATGGGCTCTGGAGAGGAAGACAAGGGAAGTTTAGACATGACAGGTAAGGCCAGGTGTTTAGAGACGGAGGCCAGCCCCCAGTGCCAAGTGCTGGGCACGGCTGGACCTGGGCGGCAGAGAGGGCCTGGGAGCAGGGGGAGGCTTCAGGGGGCGGCGGGCTCACCCGTGTCCACCCCGAGGAAGACACGCAGTGGTTCTGAGCAAGTGGTTCTTGTCTGACGTTTTCTCACCTTTCCGAGGGAGCTGTTTCCTGAGCTTTTCGTCGCGGATGGTCATTGAGAGCCACGGGACTGACTTTCTTTAACTGAAGGGACGCGGGTCGGTGTGACCGCTCCTCCTGGGCTGGCCTGCGTGAGCTCCCGACGTTTCGGTTTTCACGGGAGCGTCATAGGAAAGCTGATTTTCCAAAGTCCCACCTTCTGCAAGGAGAGTGTAATGAGGCGCGAAAAACGTTTCTTGACATTTTTATTTGTTGACTTTAGAGAGAGAGAGGAGAGGAGAGAGAGAAATGTTGGTTTGTTGTTCCATGTAGTGATGCGTTCATTGGTTGATTCTCGTACACGCCCTGACCGGGGATCGACCCGCCACCTTGGTGTGTAGGGACAGCGCTCCAACCGACCGCGTTACCCATCCAGGGACAGAAGAGCCTGTTCACACTGACCACTCCTCGGTATCTTTTTAGTCCATCATTGTGCATGGAACTCCCGATAATTTCAGAACCCGAGACCAACAAACGTCCCTTCATAAGTACAGCCTCATGGGTTCTTCCTTATTTTGCCTTCATTCCAGGAAACCATTTTCTAACTCTTCCTCCATGTTTTGGGAGCCGTCGGTGGCTCGGGGCAGGGGCTGGCCGTGTGCTGGAGACTCTAACGGAGAAGGCCGCGGGGGCCTGTTCCCAGAGGAGCAGCGTGGTTCCCTCTGACCAGTCAGGGACGCCATGCGGCCTGGAGAGAGAAGCCTGGGCCTTGGAGCCAAGAGACCCAGCTCAGGCCCAAGTCCGCCAGCTGCCAACTGCGACCACATGAGCCTAAGAGCCAAGTGTCTGCCTGGTCAGCGGGCACAAGAGTGCGCACGTTATTTTCCATTACACTGCACGGGCGTGGCCAGATCTCCATACCAGCTTGTGCCACACCATCCTCTGGCTCACACCTGTCCCCTGTCTCCCACCTGTCCCCTACCTCACACCTTCCCCTGCCTCACACCTGTCCCCTGGATCACACCTGTCCCCTACCTCACCTCCCCCTGCCTCACACCTGTCCCCTGGATCACACCTGTCCCCTACCTCACACCTTCCCCTGCCTCCCACCTGTCCCCTGGCTCACACCTGTCCCCTGGCTCATACCTGTCCCCTGCCTCCCACCTGTCCCCTATCTCACACCTCTCCCCTGCCTCACACCTGTCCCCTGCCTCACACCTTCCCCTGCCTCACACCTGTCCCCTGCCTCACATCTTCCCCTGCCTCACACCTGTCCCCTACCTCACACCTCTCCCCTGGCTCACATCTGTCCCCTGCCTCTCACCTGTCCCCTGGATCACACCTGTCCCCTGCCTCGCACCTGTCCCCTGCTCGCACCTGTCTTCCAGAGCAACCCTCCAGAAGGTGCACTCTGAGTTGGGAGGCGCTCCCTGTGCTGTTAATCGGGGTGCCATCTCCAGTCCAGGCGCCCCTGCGGGTGCTCTGGATTGGTGTTTCCACCAGCAATGTTTGAGTTGAAAACAACATGCCCCGTCCCTCTGTGAGTCGTGTGAAGTGAATCCAGTGGATCTTGTCCGTGGTCTTGCACAGGCCCCGCGAGGGGGCATGGCGGTCTCCGTGCGGGTGGGGTGCTGTATTTTCTGTGGCCGGGGTGGGGGGTGCAACCCTCAGTCCAGGCCCAGGAGGCTGCATACCCCGCCCACTGGCCACCCCAGGAAGGAGAGCTATCCCAGCGGCAAGAGCCTGCTTCCCACCGTCCTCAGCTGCTTCCAATTAGACCAGCGTCCACGGCCCGGCTGTGTCTTGATCAGGATCATTCTCCCATGTCCGTGTGAGCGTCAGCCACGGGCAGGCCCGCTGGGCGTGCTGTCACAGCACAGCTCTCCCCGCGTGGCTCGGGTCGAAGGCGAGCTTCCTGGGCCAGTGACTGCGAGACAAGCCCTGCCCGCCCGCGGTCGATGGTCTGGGAGGATGTCTGTCACACATACATCCCTGCGTGAGTCTCGGCATCTCCGTGTGAAACTCGTTCTCCATATGTGGATTTTTGGACGCGAGACAAATGGCACTTCTCCAAGAGGCTGAAAGAGGTAGACCAGCGATGAGCTCATCTCCTTGGCCCACCAGGCGGCTCATCACTTGATCGACGTATTTTCTGCGGCCCCCAAAGAATGAAGCGTCGCAAACACCCAAGTCACTCAGTGGGTCCGGTTGTTGGAGATGAATGGCTGATCCTCAGAAGATCATGGGCCTTCTGGGCTGCCATGGGGGGGCGGGGTCTGACTGGCCAGCGTTACACACGCAATCCCGGCTCCGGAGGAATTTAGGGACCTGGAGGAGGAGCTGAGGGACCCCATTAACCGGGAGAGGAGACACACTGGGGATCTGTGGAAAGTCAAAAATCCAGACTTCAGAGCCAGGGACCCCGGAAGCTAGAAGCGAGGGGCGCCGTGCTAGGGAAGGGAGGGAGGGCTGCTCCAGAGCCGGGCCTGGGCCCAGCATCGGCCGCTCCCTGGACGCAGTGGAGAAGGAAACCGTTTCTGAATTAAGATTAGTCTGCACAGACGCGGCGGGGCATTCAGCCACATCGTCTCCTGCGTGTGATCCCTGCGTGAGAGGCGTAGGAGTAAGAGTCGGAGTGAGGAGAGGAGAGGAGAGGGAGACAGAAACGTGGGGGCCCCACACCCCCAGGACCCCCCTCTTAACCCTGGAGCTCGGATCAGAGCCCTCACAGCCCTGGATGTGATTTACAAGTAGCTGTGGGCCGTTTGGCTGGGTCCCTCCTGCTTGTGTGGACGTGTTTTCTCCATCGTCGCTGCTCATGAGCGTGGAAACGTGGGCGTGGTTTCCAAGTGGAAGCTGGTGCTGCTCCTTCCCAGGACGCCTGTGCCGCTTGGAGGCGTCTGATGGGCAGGCCAGCGGCCCGTGTCCCTGTGGCTCACGTCCTGTCTCCCCACGGAGGGGCTGGGGGGGGGGGTGGTTGGGGTGTTGTTCTGCATCCCAGTCGTCTTCTTTCCTTGCCAACATCTGACCACCTGGGAATACCTGACTGGCCGCATCTTGGAAAAACTACTTAAAACGGGGTGCTCTGCTCTGGACTCGAAACTGCTTTCCACCCAACGTGTGCAGAGCCCACGCTGCTCAGATGAGAGGACTCTCCCCGTCCTGGGTGCTTGCTCCGTGCCAGCCCCGGGCTCCTCCCCGTCCCCTCCTTCCAGTGCTCACATGAGCCTGGGAGAGCGACACCCGAGTCCTTCTCACTGTGGGGCGACGGAGGCCAGAGAGGCTCAGCCCATGCCTGTGCTGCCCGCGCCGTCTGCCCCACAGCCCCCACCACGTCCCCACTCTCCTCAGTCCAGTCCGATGGGAAGAGCAGATGAGGGTCCAGTTTCCAACAATGAGATGAATGAAGGACTCGACGCCCGGAAGTCGGCCTCCCACCTCCCACATCTCCATCCTTTTCTGCCTTCTGGCCGCGTGCCTCTCCCCCTCATTTCCTCCTCGGTCTTGCTGAACCTCTTCTTCCCTGGCGAAGTCATCAAGGCCCCGGCTTTTATTTCACTCTGGTCCTCCACTTAGCCGGAACCCCATGCGCTGAGGCCGTCGGAACATTCCGGAATCCTCAGGGCAGCGCGAGGATTGCGTGTGGAGGGGCTGAGTGTGTGTGTCTAAGATGAGAAGCCCAGGTGTGGGGAAGGAAAGAGGAGGAATAAAACATCGATTTTTTTTTTACAGATATCTCCTATTTCCCCTCTTTCCCCCTCCTCCCAGCCCCCACCCTGTCGCCCGTGGCCATGGCTGTGCCTGGAAGTGTATGCCTTCTTTGGTTTCTCTCTTCCCGTCCTCCCAACTGTGTGTCCACCACTCACGTCAAGTCTCCTCCCCTCACCGTTCATCCCCCTGTACCTGCCCCACCCGCCCCCCTGGTAGCCACCCTGGTGCTGTCGGCGCCCAGGAGTTTTTTGTTATTGTTTTGCTTAGTCCTTTCACTGTCTTCAACCAGCTCCCAGCGCCCTCCCCTCTGACAGCCGTCAGTCTGCTCGCTGTGTCTGAGTCTGTTTCTATTCTGTTAGTTTATCGTGTTCATTAGATTCCACCTATAAGTGAGATCCGTGGGACTTGTCTTTCTATGAGCGGCTTACTGCACTGAGCGTAATACTGTCCAGGCCCCTCCGCGCTGTCATGAAGGGTTAGAGTTCCTGCCTTCCTCCTCCTGAGTAGCGTTCCCTGGTGTGAATGTCCCACAGCTTTTTGTCCACTCGTCTGCCGATGGGCACTTGGGCAGCGTCCAGACCTCGGCTATTGTAAACAGCGCCGCAGTGGACACAGGGTGCATCCATTCTTTCGAATCAGCGTTTCAGATTTCATTGGATATATTCCCAGAAGTGAGGTCACTGGGTCAGATGGCAGTTCCATTTTTCGTTTTTTTGAGGAAACTCCACGCTGTTCTCCACAGCGGCTGCCCAGCTGCGTTCCCAGCAGCCGTGCGCGAGGCTCTCTTCTCCGCGTCCTCCCAGCACGTGTGTGTTGACGGGTTGGCGGCAGCCGTTCTGACGGGTGTGAGTGGTACCGCACCGTTTAACTTGCGTCTCTCTGGTGACTGGTCTGCCGGCTCCTGCATGTCCTCGGTGGGGACGTCAGTTCAGGCTCCGGTTCCCTGCTTCCCGGGGCACCCCCCTTCCTTATTCCTGGGGGACAGCGCAGCTTCTGACGACGGACATTGTTCCCCTCCGAGTCCCCTGGTACCACCGACCTGCCCTCCGACCGCTGGGCGTTCAGAAGAATCACCAGCTCGCCGGCTTCATGCGCACGGGGGCCCTTTCCTGAGTAACCGCCGTAGCCAGAGCAGGAAAAGGGCCAAAGTGTCCCACTTTTCTCAAATTTCCGTGTGGAGTTCTGGGATTTAAATGCACGCGTGCGCACACACACGCAGAAATACACGGACAGAAAACCCGCTGTGGGGCTGTGTGGGCATGGGACCTGCCGTCGCCAGCCCAGTGGTCCCCGTGGCGGAGAGGACGGCGGCCATGCAGACGGCGGCGGCAGAGGACCCAGTTATGCCCAGCCGTGCCCTGACTCCCAGCTGGCGCCGGGTCCAGAAGCGCGCACACACGTGTGCAGGAGGGAAGCGCGCACACCCCGTGTGTCTCCTCGTGCTGTCCGGCCCTGGACAGGCCTCGTGATGGCTGGTCCAGGCCTCTCCGTGCCCCTCGCCCATTCACAGGAAGAAAAGGAAAAGACACGAACGAAGAGTCTTCCTGAACCCCAGTGTTATAGTCACGCTTTGTGCCACGGCAGCCTGGCCGTGCCCATGCCACTGCTTTCCATCGTGGGGGGCAGGCGAGGGCCGGCCGGAGCCCCCCTGCAGGAGGCAGTGTGGGGCCCCGCCCCCAGCCCAGGGCCGCCTCCCGTCCTTCGGGGGGTCTGGGCCTCGGCTTTGGGGGCTTCGGGACGAGAGGAGCTCCCTGCCCCTCAGCCCTGCAGCCGGCTGACACTGCAGGCCGCCCCTCGCACTGCTAGGAAGGAAGCAGGAAGGAATTCGGAGCATCTGTGTTATGCTCAAAAGCAGGAAGAATTCCATTAATTCACGCGATGATGGAGAACTCAGATACAATCGCAGGCCTATTTCCGGAACGGGCCTCGTCCGTTCTTGTGCGAAGGCTCCCGGGCCAGGAGGAAGCAGCAGCCGCTCGGAGTCTGGGCTTCCACGGGCCTTCCCTTACGCATCATCGTGTTTCACCTTTTTTTTAAAAAAAAAAATAAGAATCATTAAAAAATAAATGAAAAGATTTCTCAGATTTTTTTACAAAGAGTTGACAACAGAGAGCCTGAGTCTTTGAAGACACGGGGCCGAGAGAGGGCATCGAGGGATAGATGATGATGGAAGGTAAGTCAATTAATATAAAAAACGCAGTAGATAGGGCCAGGCTGTTGGCTCTCAGCCGTCCTGTGTGCCTTGGCGGAGTCATGGGAATTCGCAGGCTTTGTTCCATCTTATCGTCGCTTTAGATCAGTGGTTCTCAACCTTCTGGCCCTTTAAATACAGTTCCTCATGTTGTGACCCAGCCATAAAATTATTTTCGTTGCTACTTCATAACTGTAATGTTGCTGCTGTTATGAATCGTCATGTCAATATCTGATATGCAGGATGGTCTTAGGCGACCCCTGTGAAAGGGTCGTTCGACCGCCAAAGGGGTCGCGACCCACAGGTTGAGAACCGCTGCTTTAGAGCTAGAACATTCTTTCTAAGCAGGCTTACCAACATGCGTGTGTGTGTGCATGTGCACATGTGCGTAGCTCTCAAGGACACTGAGTAGAGATAGTTCCGCTAAAATACTAACAAGTTTGGAATCTTCCTTTCACATCGGTGCAGAACCACACGACTCTCCCAATTATATGTGAAGGAGAGAAAAACACCCACAACGTTTATGACAGAAATACGCGCGGTCCATTTAGGTCTCGTCTACGAAGGCGCTGCGGGGTGGGGTGTGTCTCTTTAAAGCCGATGGACACGGCTCTGCGGGCCGGCCCGGGAAATGCAGCCACTTAGCAGCATCCACAGGGCAGAGCAGCTCGCAGCACATTCCTGTCTCGCAGGGGATTAGAGGGCCGGGAAGATGGCAGAGGCCAACCCCACAGACTCGTGCCGTCGGCCCGGCCTGTGGGGTTCCCAGCAGGGTCACCCCCAGAGGCACACGCGTTACCAACCCCCGCCTGGACGGCGCAGGCAGCTCGCGTTCTGCAGGTGGCCTGCGGGAGGCCGGAGCTTGTACTTGATCAGAAAGTCCCCATGCTGACGTCATGTCCGCTCACAGCCGTCCTGAGCTGTTTGCAGCCGTCCCTGCACGTGTTGGAGCTGCTCTTAGCACAGCCACCGGGGACCGACTTCCTCCTCGAGGGGCGTCGCAGGCCTGGGCCCGGGGGACTGCGTCTGGTGGGTTTTACAGCTTCATCCGTGGCGTGTGTCCCCGTGGGGAAAGCACGTCGGTCGGAGTCGGGCGAACGAGGTGCAAATCCCAGCTCTCCCACGGCCAGCCCAAGGGGGCGGGGGGGTAGTTTCCTGGCCCGTCTGTGCCCGCACTTTCCTGTGGG
>NW_006285997.1:141304-158959 GCF_000327345.1 Myotis davidii
GAGGGGAGCCCAGGGCCGGGTGGGGAGGGGAGCTGTGGGTGGCACAGGGCCTTGGGCTGCTGCCGCGTGGGGATCGGGCGCTGTTTCCCCGTTTCAGGGAGGACCCTTCCCTGCGAAGGCCCTGCTGCCTGGGGACCGGTTGGCGTCAGCTCACGTATCCGTTTCAGGAGCGGTTCTCCAGGCGCCTCCGGAGTGCCCGCCGCACCCCCATCCATCGATCGCTCAGTCCTGTTTGGAGAAACACTGACAGATGCTTTTATTTAGTTTTTAAAGATATTTTTATTGATTTCAAAGGGGAAGGGAGAGAGAGAGAGAGAAACATCCATGGTGAGAGAGAATCATGGATCGGCTGCCTCCTGCACGCCCCACACTGGGGATGGAGCCTGAACCCGGGCCTGTGCCCTGGCCGGGAGTCGAACTCTGTGACGCCCTGGCTCCTAGGTCAACGCTCAGCCACTGAGCCACGGGCCGGGCTGAGCTCAGTTTGAATTTGCATGATGGCATCGTCTCTGAGCTGCTGTGAGGAGCACGTCTGTCTGTTTTGTCCACCTAATTGTTTGAAAGCTTTTCTCGCCTGTCCCCGCCGCAGGAATTATATTCCTGAGGACGACTTGTTACTATAGAACGTCTGGCGTGTGGGAATGCACGCTTTCCTGCTGTGAACCGCTGCTCCCAGCTGGCCTGTCCCCGAAGCCAGAGACATGGTCACCGTGATCTGTAAGCTGACAAGGTGGCAGTCACGATGGTTTCACGGTACCTGAGGAGCGATGGCCCATCGCCTCCTGATGACAGAGTGAGGAGCTTTCTTTAGAAGGGCGTTTCAGCAAAACGTTCTCATCGGAGTTTGAACCTTGAGACTGTTGCCTGGACTCAGAATCTATTTTCGGCATCTTTGGTGAAGGTTCTGGCCCAGAGCCCCTGGATGGGAAATCAGTAGAACAACGTAAAGACAGCATCTTGCCCTCACCGTGTGATCCCGCTGGTTGGATACCGGAAGGTCACCGGTTCAATTCCTGGTCAGGGCACATGCCTGGACTGCAGGCTTGATCCCCAGTGGGGGGCAAGCAGGGAGCAGCTGTTCTCTCTCTCTATCCCTTCCTCTCTCTCTCTGAAAATCAATTACAAAATTTTTTTAAATAAGAAAACATCTCACAATATCATAAAATCACTTATTCGCCTTCTTAAAGCCTGTGTTTTAGCTTATAAACAACAAAAATGTATTTCTCATCGTGCTGGAGCTCGGACTCCAGGTGGCAGTGCCCACATGGTGGGGAGGGTGGCGCCCTCAGATGTGGAAAGGTGTCATTTCTCAAAGCCTTTAAAGAGCCTGTGTGAGTACAGAGGATGTGGAGCAGGTTGGGATCTGGGACCATCACCTGGGTCAGGGCAGGTGGCGAGGGTCGAGTCTTCTTTCTTCTGAGGGAGGGCAGGCTGGTGCAGTAGCGATGGAGTGAAGAGAAACAGGGCATTGAACAGTTACTCTGGCCGCGGCCACCTCTCTGCCAGGCTGGGTCCCTGGCGCTGGCGCCTCTTCCTTTCTTGGGGGGGCGAGGCCCCGCTCCCTCACCCACAACCCCGTCCCCTGGGCTCTGCTCTTCATGTGGGGGTCGTGTTATCCACTGCGTCGCAGACATGAAGACAGAGGTGCTTGTCTTGGGGCTTTTAGGAGAGAAACAGTTCTTGTGGAATTTCAGAGCCGCTCACCGAGCCGTGCACTGAGCAATGCCAGGCACGCACACGCGCGTGCGCGCACATGCACACACATGCACACATGCACACAACAAAAACCCCGCCGTATTTCGGAACGCATTCGTCCGTCTGAGGTTTTCCCCAGGTGTGATCCCAGCTGACACACATCTGTGTCCCTCCGCATCTTGGAACAGGTCTTCTTGAACTTGATAGCAGGGGGCTGGCTACCTGAGGCTCCGGGTCCTGAGCCGTGGCCGCCTCGAGGCTGAGGGCGGAGCGGAGGGGAGGACGCGCCAGCCGCGGGCTGTCAGGGCCACAGCTGCCTTCCCTGGCAAGCTCCGGGCTGCACGATGTACTCAGCCCTGGAGCCCTTTCTCCCTTTCAGTGCGTTTGTCAATAGGATTGTGCAGAACGCCATGCAAATCGCCTCTCCACATCAGAATCTGCTGAGCTAAAAAGGCCGTTAAATTCGGTGGGCTGGCTTTCAGCGGGGGCGGGGGCATCGTCGAAGCGCTGAGCAGACCTTTAAACAGGAGACAAGCAAGCCCATTGCGTGATCCTTTCCATTCGACTGGGCACGGCCACGCCCGTGTGCCGGTTCACTGTCCGGCTCGCACTTGGGCACTGGTAGTGGGCGATTGAGGGGACACTCAGTGTTCAGACGTCTCCTGCCAGGCCCTGCCCTGCTCACTGTGATGATCCCGCGGCACCGTTCCGTCCGCCACAGTCATTCAAGCCCAAATGAAATGTGTGCTGATTCGTTTCTCAGGGGCTGCCTGGCTGAAACTCTAAACTGAAGGATAATTCTCATCACTGGGTGGATCAGCGGAGTGGGAACCGATGTTCAATACCCTTAAACCCCGGAAAGACTGGGGAGTTTCTGTAGCCGAAGGGGTAGTAGCCAGGACAGTTTCCTCACCGAGGCACGGGCATCCCAGGGAACGCGGGGCGCGTTAGGGCGAACCTGGCACCCACACTGCCCAGGAGGAGCGTGGCGACCTGAGGTCCTGTTCCCGGGGGTTCACACGGTAACTAATAAGCCGCATGACTTGCGTGGCTTACGTCGCAGCGCTGTCTCATCGCCGCACTTTCTGTCTCATCGCTGCACTTTCTGTCTCATCGCCGCACTTTCTGTCTTGGCCTGGTCATTCGTGCAGAAAGTAAAGGTTTGTCCTCCGTGTGGTTTTCCCTGACCGTTTCACGGGCCGGGCCGCTCTCTCTAGGCTCCTTCCTCCCTGAGATTATGATGCGATTAAATGACAGGGATGCTGACCTCCACCGGGAGCTGACCCGGCGACCCAGGCGAGCGCGTGTGTGGAGCCAAAGGCCGGCCGGAGCAGGGCCTGGGGTCCCTTGGGAATGATGGGGACCGGGAGGCTGCAGGCACCCTCGGGTGTGAGAGATGGCCGCGCCCATAAAGAAGAAACCTCGCAGGAGCACTTCCCGGGTGCACAGCAGGTGCAGCGGCTCTCGGGCCTGGAAGTGGGGAGCAGGGTGCCTGCAGGAACCCAGTCAGCCGAGCCGGGGACCATGCCAGTGACCCAGGGACAGCCGGGGTGGGAGACGGGGACCCCAGCATCCAGGCAGGGCGGGGAAGAGTGCGGCGGAGGGGCCCCAGGCAGGCCTTGAACCCGAGAACAGACCGGTGGGTAGAGAGCAGCCCCCGCCAGCCAGGGGTCTCAGCAGAGCCGACGCCCAGGCCAGCGCCAGCCTCCCGCACTGGAGAGGGCCGTCCGCCTTCTGGGCCTTCGTCACCCCTGGGCTCGCAAATATTTACTCCCCTGGCAGCTTATCTCTGTGACCCTTCCGGTGCCATGGCCTCTGGCCGAGCACAGCCTGTCACGATGACGTGTATCACGTCTTTTCTTTCCGTGTCTTGTCCACGAACTCGCCCCGGCGTCGGAATCCTGCAGCTTTGCCTGTTCTCTCCTGAAAGTTCCGTGGTTTTGTGTCTCAGACTCCAGGCCGTGGCCCGTCCTGAGTGAATGTTTGTGTGACGGGGGAGGGGGAGGTGACGTGTTTGGGCTGTTGTTCTGCCTCTGATGTGGTGCTCTGCTCCCGGGTGGAGGGGGTCCACGGGCTTGAAGACGGCCTAGGCCAGTGATGGCAAAACTATGACACGCGTGGCAGAGGTGACACGCGAACTCATTTTTTTTGTTGATTTTTCTTTGTTAAATGGCATTTAAATATATAAAATAAATATCAAAAATATAAGTCTTTGTTTTACTATGGTTGCAAATATCAAAAAATTTCTATATGTGACAAGGCACCAGAGTTAAGTTAGGGTTTTTCAAAACGCTGACGCGCCGAGCTCAAAAGGTTCGCCATCACTGGCCTAGGTTGCTACGGTAACCAGGAGCTCATTTCTTTTCCTTCTGTTTTCTAAGCAAGTCGATCACTGAGCCTGGACGTGGTACCCTGTTGATCTATGGCCTGAGGGCGACCCAGTGACCAGATCACTTATCTATTTATCTATCGGGAGGTGGGGGGGACGTGAAGCTCCCGGCCCCATTTCCAACCACTGCTTGCTCAGATAAGCGCCCTGAGAGGCGCGGGGAAGACGGGAGCTCAGTCGTGCGTGTTCGAGCTGGTCAGCTGTTTATGCCGACGGCCCGTGTGTGTCCCGCAGGTTCGCAGGTAGGTTTTCCGCAGTAAACTGATCCGAGCAGGAAGCTTTGCGAAACCTGCTTCTGGGAGGGCCCCCCGCAGAGAGGGAGAGAGAATGAATGATTAACCAGGGTTATGGCCGGCTCTCCGCAGCCCAGGGAGCAGCCTGTTGACGCACGCAGTGGGGGCGCGGGGCACACCCCCGGCTGCTCAGCTCTGCGGACGGTCTCCTTCCTCGTCGCACAGGGGCCGTGGGGAGGCCGTGCTGAGCTGGGGACACACACCTGGTCCCGGTCATGCCTGCTGCCGCTCGGAGCAGCCCTGTGTCCACCGCGCCCCGCCTTCTCCCAGGCGTGGCTTGCAGACCCCACAAAGGCCAGGTCCTCAGGGAGCTGTGGTCTGCGAGAAACTGAGGCGCTGTCCTGAGCGCGCCTGCCCTCGGCCACCTGCTGTCCTGCAGAGGGGGGGCAGCCTCTGGCCGCTGGGCGCCTGGGGTTCCGGGGTGAAGGGGAGCTCCTTGGGCAAGCAGGCGGGGACCCAGTCGCCCCTGGCCTAGAGCAGGGGCGTCTGTGCGCACAGTTCTCCGGCTTGTCGGAAGGCGAGCAGCTGAGGAGGCCGCTCCTAACTCTCACGGACCCCATCTCTACGCACCTCATCTTTTTAAATGGAATTTGTTGGGGGGACACCAGCTAATAAAAGGGAGGTTTCAGGTGCACAGGCCTGTGGTGCCTCATCTGCATACTGTGCTGTGTGTTCCCCACTCACGTCTCCTTCCGTCACCATTCACCCCCCTCCCTCTTCCCCCTCTCACCCCTCCCTCTGGTCCACCTTCCCCCCACCTCCCATCCCCTCCCCTCTGACAGCTGTCCGTCTGTTTGTATCTGAGAGTCTGTTTTTATTGTGTTTGTTTTAAAACCAATGATGACAGGTTGTCAGATTCACACACACAGACGCAGCCTGTGGTTGCCCGGCAGAGCGACACTGTCCCGCGGCCTCGGAGGACAGAGGCTGGGAAGACGCTGGGGGTGGCGGGGAGGGGAGCGGGAGAGGGAGCTGCGGTCCCCGAGCCGTGGTTTCCTGGCCGCATCCAGGACCTGGCCGACCACGGCCGAGCTCCCCTGGAGAGGAGCTGCGGGAGCCCTTCTCTCTCTCAGGCTCCTCTCTCCGCCCTTCCTTGTGCCGCGTTCACTCTGCCCTCACTGCCCGGCTCTGCTGCTCAGGCCACGGCTTCTGCTCCGCTGGGGACGGCGGGGATCGAGCAGCCGGCAGCCCCAGCGGGAGAGACAGACGCGGGGGGTGTGGGTTGGATGACCCACAAGAGACCAGACATTTTCCTCTTCCTCTTGTTCCGCCTTCTGAGCCGTGAATTGATGTCCGTCCCGCTCTGCCCACGTCCACGCACTGCATTCTTTGCCCCGACGCTCTCCTCACATGTCTGCCCCCCGCTCCCCGCCCGGCAGGAAACGAGCAGCGAGCTGTGGCCATTCAGGAAGTCGTCCAGGCCCTAATGGCCCGTTATCTGCGGCCAGCGTTTACTTAGCTCCTCGCGCCCACTGCCCACTTGAAGTGGGGACTGGCTCAGAGCCCGGCCGCTCCCCCGCCGGCTCCGTCCACCTCTGGCCCTGGCTGCTGTGGCCCAGTGGATAGCGCGTCCGCCTGCAGACTGACGGGTTCCCGGTTCGATTCCCGGTCAGGGAACAGGCCCGGGTTCTGGGTTTGAGCCTCGGTCGTGTTAAATGCATGGACTCACATCGCTGACCAAGGCTATTTGTCAGGCGTAGCCGCAAGACAAGGTCTTACCTCTGCACCTTGACGCGGGCGCTGCTTCCCGGGGAAGGAAGCCACGCCGGGGGCTCCCTCCTGCCTTTCCCTCGTCACCTGCCTGTCCACCGTTCCTCTCTGTCTCCCTGTATTTGTTTATTTATTTGTTTGTTAGTTTGTTTGTTGGGCTGGGCTATGCTGACACGATACAAATGGTGCCACTGTGAGACATTGAAGGGACGGACGCGGAGAGTGAGGGGAAGCAAGGGCCACGCCTCCAGCCCCCACGCGTCGCGTCCCAGGAGTGTGGGAGAGAAGCTTCCAGAACTGCTCCTGTGTTTGACGTGCAAATGCAGGTACAAGTAGAAATGGGTCGTGAGGTTTCACTTCTGTTTTTATACAAAGGCGTGCGTGTCAGGCCCCGTGTTCTGCCGCTTTATCCTTAACCTTCCTTTCACCTGCGAGCTCTCCGGGGCCGTGAGTGCAGAGCAGCCTGTGGGTGTGGCTGTGCCAGGCACGGGGCCTGCAGGGGCTCGGTAGCCCTCCACGCGCAGCCGGCCTGTGTGCAGGCGCCTCTGCGGGACTCGCTGCCCAGGCCGGGGCATTGTCTGCTCGGTGTGGTTTGGGTTTGGCACCTGTGAGGTTGGTGAGGTTGCCTGGGCAGGGCCGGAGGCACTTGTGTCTGCTCCGAGCACAGAGGCCCAGGCCCCTCTCAGCCGGTGCCGTGTGTGCCTCCCGTGGAGTCCAGCCCGAGGTAGTGGCGGCGGGCGGCTCCGTCCCGTCAGGTCCCGGGAGGAAGCGGGTCTCTGAGCGAGGAAGCAGGAGCTTCATCAAACCTCGGCTCCAGGGCCGATGATGGCAAAACCATCCGGGACGGATGTGCGCCCACAACTCCCAGCCCGGCCATGTGGGGCGTGTGGGGCACGGAAGGGGGACTTCCTGTCCAGAGCTGTCCCTGGGCCCTGGACGGCGTGTGTTCCCCACTGCAGGGGACAGCGTGCCCCCAGACGCCACATCTGCTGATCACATTGATCCGTTTGGAAGAAGTTCGTCTTAGAGGCGAGTTTCCATTGAGCGGGAGGGAGAATGAATGGGCCCAGCCTCCCGCCCTTGTCCTCGGGGAGAGGCTCCCAGCCATGGTGAGGCCTCGGGGCTGCGGGTCTGCCCAGCACAGTGGGCCTCAGAGGTGGGCGCCCTCCTATGGCCCCGGCGATCGTCCGAGGACAGGCTGGCCTGCCCGGCGGAGGCCCAGGCACAGAGGGTGCGAGGGTGGAGCTTTGGGCCGTCGATGGACCGTGCTGGGAGCATCCTGAGGTTGGAGGCCGATACCTGCTCACGGTTTCCCACCAAGAACCCGGAGGAGCTCGGGGGGAGGCGTTGATCCAGGCTGTCCTTGCAGTCCCCTTCCCCGCTCGCACCCGCTGGCGGTGCCCAGTCTCAGGGTGCGGGAAGCCGGGGCAGGAGACGGGAACGCAGCGAGCGCCACGGGTGCTGTGCCGCAGGCTCTGGACAGCCCAGCCCCTGCACAGGAAGCTGGTGTCTTTGAAGTATTAGCACGGCCTCGGCCGAGTTAGCATGTTGGACCGTGAACACCATGACTTGCGGTCACACCAATCCACGGACTCCCACTTTAGGGAGCACTTTGTACCCGGAGCCCTGGCAGCTGGTCAGACCCCGGAGGACCCCCTGCTGCCCGGCCCCCTGCTGAGGGGTGTCCGGCTGCGGCCTCGCTGGGCTGGTAGGGGGCAGGCACCCTCCTGCCTGAGGGGTGTCCGGCTGCGGCCTTGCTGGGCACCCGGCTGCGGCCTCCCCGGGCTGGGGGCCGGGAGGGGGGGCAGGCATCCTCTGCTGCCAGTGCTGGGCCCTGTCCCCAGGTCCGACCCGTGAGAAAGTGGGTGTGGATTTCACAGCCGCTCTCAAGGCTTCTGCCAACTTCTGTGAACAGATGTGGAGTAAAAAAAAAACAACAACAAATAAAAAAGACAGAGGCCTCCGTTCTCCCTCACTGTGGTCTCTGGGGCGTTTCTGGGGGAGGGTGGACGGTGCTGTTTGCTCTCGGAGCCGGAACGGGTGCGTGGACCGTGCCGCCTTGTTCAGGGGTCACGGCGGGCGGCGCCCATCAGCGGTGTCTGCCTTTTCCTCCTTGTTTTCTAAGACACAGCTGGGAGCCCCATGCCGTGGCCAGGTGTGTGGGAAACAGGTCGGCGTCCATGGCGGGCTTGGGGCCCAGAGCATGGCCGGTGGCATCCCTGGGACCCCCAGAGCGGCCTCTGCTCCCGGGACACCTGGCCGTGCCATGGAACTTTCTGGAAGATGGCCGAGCCTTCCCTCTGCCCGGCCGGCCGGCTCGGAGTGCTTTCAGGATGCTGAGAGCTCCTCAGGACAGCGCTTCCTGGGGCACCACGTCCAGCTGTGGCCTCACACAGCCCCCTCTGTGGCCAGATGTTCTGTGTAAACAGCTGTGTGAGCCGCATCTCGCAAACGGCGCCCTGGCCAGGTCCCCCGGGTGCGGGCGAGGCCGGAGGCGGGCGGCGGGCCCTCTAGAGGGGACCGTGTGCGGGAATCCCCCCTCGCTGGCTGTTTCCCTGTCTCCTGCCCAGCGACCGCTCACGGCTGGGGCGGCGTGAGGCTTTCACCCTCGCGCGTGGGCACCTCCTCGTCCCCCTCGCAGGGACGCACGGCTGAAGCCGGCGGCCACCTTGGCACCCGGGGCCACGTGCACGTCCCGTGACATGGAACTTCCCACCACGGGACAATCTGCGTCCCTTTTTTTTTTTTTGATAGCTCTCACAGCGTTTTCTAACTTGTTGTTAATACCAGATCTGTGTCCCCGCCTCACCTTCAGCTGGGCTCTCTGAGCCGCATGCGAATGTGCTCAGCTCGGTGTAAAGACAGCGATTCCCTCCTCCCAGGCTGAGCAGCCCCTCCCTGCGGCCAGCTGGCCATTCCCATCACTTTGACGAGTGACAAGCCAGCTGGGCTGCCTGGCAGGGGAGCCGGCGCCTCCTGAGCCTGCAGCCCGAGCATCGACCTATGAACCAGGAGGTCGCCGTTCGATTCCCGGTCAGGGCACGAGCCCAGGTTGCGGGCTCGATCCCCAGTGTGGGGTGTGCAGGAGGCAGCCTACTGATGACTCTCTCTCATCATTGATGTTTCTCTCTCCCTCTCCCTTCCTCTCTGAAATCAATAGGAATATGGTTTTATAAAACAAGGAAATTTCAACGATGCTCAGTGCTCATGGAGAAAGAACAGGGCAATGTGACAGAGGGAGCCTGGAAGGAAGGAGGGAGGGGGCGGCGTGGGGCAGGGTGAATGCAGAAACCCGAACAGAGAGCAGGCGGCCTTATTAGGCAGTGGAGCCACAGCCTGGAAGCCGGCGTGTGCAGGGGATTAAATGACGGCGTCTGCGAAGTTACTTACAGTCCCTTCCACATAAAATATGGATGCGGTCCGAGCGTGTGCCGGCCAGGGTGGCTCATTCTTTCCAAGGATCACATCCTCCTGCCCGTGACCTGGGGCTGTTCCCGGCCGAAGCTCCGTAAGGAGCCCCGGGAGTGCAGGGGCGGGGCTGGGAGGTGTTCCCAGGGACGGGAGGTGCAGCCTCGTGGCCGTCTTCAAAAGACAGACATCAAGGCTCGGAGCATCGCGCTTGCGGGACGGTGGGGGTCCTCTTGCAGGAGGCCAAGCGGGAAGCAGGATGAGGCCGGTCGGGAGGCAGCGGCCAGGGCCTCCTCTTTCCCATGAGTCACTGTGAGTCGGGTCATCGCCTCTGCCGATGGCTGTGTTCCCCCCCACCCCCATCCCCGAGACCTGGAAGGGCCGCCTCCTCCTTCAGGTGCAACCTTGGCCTCCAAGGACAGAACCGAAGGATCCTTGGGGCCCAGGACTGTGGGCATGGGCTTATTTGCCTGACAAACAGCCTGTTTGGGCCCGGCCGGTGTGGCTCAGTGGTTGAGCATTGACCTATGAACCTGGAGGTCACGGTTCGATTCCGGTCAGGGCACAGGCCCGGGTTGTGGGCTCAGTCCCCAGTAGGGGGCGTGCAGGAGGCAGCTGATCCATGATTCTCTCTCATCATTGATGTTTCTGACTCCCTCTCCCTCTCCCTGCCTCTCTGAAGTGAATTAAAAAAAAAAGTTTAAAGAGCCTGTTTGGCATTTCAAAAACAAAAGCAAAAACAGCCTTAAAGCCATTCTCTTTTTTTTTTGAAGGTATTTATTATTGATTCTAGAGAGGGAGAGGGAGAGAGAGAGAAACATCAATGATGAGAGTCGTCGATCGGCTGCCTCCTGGGTGCCCTCTACTGGGGATGGAGCCCGCAACCTAGGCATGCGCCCTGACCAGGAATCGAACCCGGGACCCTTCAGTCCGCAGGCCGGCGCTCTATCCACTGAGCCACACCAGCCAGACCAGCCATCCTCTTTTTGAGTGGCACCAAAGTAGTTCCTCCGTGCAGCTCCTCAGGGGTCCAGCCCGGGTCCTGGCTGTGCTTTCGCAACACACAGCTTTCAAACTCAGTTCTCGAGCCAGCCAGACGGGAGGCGGGGTGGGCCCGGAAGGAGAGAAAGTTCTGAGGGGCCATGACACACGCATGGATGCTGAGAGGTGTGACGCTGTCAGTACAGGATTCTGTCGGAGAAGGAGGTGGGGGAGAAGGTGCATGTGACTCTTAGGAGAATTTCCAAAGAGAGAAGTTTGAAACCTTCATAGGGATGTAGCCAAAGGGGGTGGAGAGGGTCTCTGTGACCTGCTCCCCAACCACCCCAGCAGATGAGAAGACAGCCAGGTGCACCTGCTCTCAGCCACCGAGCCCGTGGCCTGCCCCACCCCCACCCCCACCCGGCCAGGCAGGCAGAGACTGGGCATAGCCCAGGTAGCGCAAACCTCACTGATCGACGGGACGGGCCTTTGTTTTGAATCATAACTGTTTCAAGACGATCAACTTAGTTGCAGCTCAACTCAAAATCTAACCCTGAGAAGGAATTCAGGAGAGGCAACTTTTTCACGGCCCTCAGGGGCCAGGCGCTCTGCCTTGCAATCCCTGGGTTTCCATGCCGCCATGGGCCCGTGTCCGGAAGTGGAAGTCCAAATTCTGCTTTTCAGACTTCAGGGGGGAAGAGTTTCCGCCCGCTCTCCTCTCTCCTGCCTCTCGCTGGCCCCCGGCCACCGGCCTGCGCCCTGCCCAGCTGGCCCTGGCGGCCCGCAGCCCAGGTGTGAGTAGCTGGAGAGCGTTTCCAGGCCAAGAAGGGGGTGCGTTCACCCTCCCGGGGCGGCTGCATAATCGAGGGGCACAGCGCCTCCAGGAGAGCTTCCTCCGGGAGGGGTGCTGGGGGGCTTCCAGGCGCCCCGCGCTCTTATTCTCCGAGGCATCATTGTTGCTTCCCCTTCCATTGATGGCCAGGAACTGAGTCAGGGAGCATAGAAATCGGATTTGGACTCGCTGAATGCGCGCGGCAGCTGGCTGCTCTCTTCCCCGGCGGCCCTGCCAGCCGGGACCACGTGGTGGCCGCTCCAGGCGGCCCGCCCTCCGCTCCACCGGCCCAGCCGCTGGGAGGACAGCGTGTCCCCCGTGTTCCCGTCCGCAGAGGCTGCGTCTGCGCCCTGCCAGGGCGGGCGGGATTTGCAACCCGCAGGAACCGGTTTGGGAGCAGCTGCCGCTGGGCAGGCTGTGTCTGGCTGGCTGGGATTTTCTTTCACCCTCACACCTTTTCTTCCTTTTTCTTCCTTAGCCTTGGGTTTCAGTTTCCCCAGCCTGTTGTCAGCAGGCTCCAGGCAGGACCCACCCCTCTGGAGTGGAAGGCAGCAGGGCTGTGACCCGCCCTCTTTAGTAAGAGGCAGGGGGAGGGGGTGCGGGTTTACAGGCCCCAGTGGGTCTGAAGTGCGAGGAGCTGGTTTGCTCAGGGTGGACGAGTCCGCGGCAGAGGGGACTTGAGAGAAGGGGCGGCGCCGTGTGGAGGGCTCTCCTTACAGGCAGCCTCGCCGCTGCCAGCCCACGGGTAGGGACACACAGACAACCCGCCCTCTTTAGTAAGAGGCAGGGGGAGGGGGTGCGGGTTTACAGGCCCCAGTGGGTCTGAAGTGCGAGGAGCTGGTTTGCTCAGGGTGGACGAGTCCGCGGCAGAGGGGACTTGAGAGAAGGGGCGGCGCCGTGTGGAGGGCTCTCCTTACAGGCAGCCTCGCCGCTGCCAGCCCACGGGTAGGGACACACAGACACCCGCTCAGGGGCCTGGGTGGTGCCAGGCGAAGGGGACATTTCATGGGGAGGGCACAGCCCTGCGCCCGACGTTGTGCTAAAGGCCCTCGCCCGGGGCACAGATTCGCGGGCAGCCAGGCGGCAAAGCCCCTTCTGCCGGGGGCAGAAAAGCCGCCTTTTACAGGCTCCACCTCGGATGGGAAAAACCAACGCCATGACCAGGAGCGGGCACCCTGCACTCTGCAGCAGCCCCCCTGTGAGCCCCCACAGGTGAGCTCCGTCCTGCAGGGCGGCCAGGCCTGTCCCCCGCCTCCCCGGCGCTGCTCTCGGGAGCTCTGCTCTCACGTCTGATGGCTGCAGCCCAGGGCCCTTCCCTGATCCCGGCGTGTCTGTGTCCATGTCTGTGTCCGGGCGCAGCCAGCAAAGCATCTGGCAGGTGACAGGATCCGGGCCAACCTGCAGGCACAACCACCTCCCCCCCCACCCCGCACCCCTGGCGACAGGCAGCTGGTGGGAGGGCTCCCGGCTCAGCCCCGTAATTTGGGGTCTGAACAAACAGATGATTAGCTGGGGGCTGTCACTTCCAATCAAGGCCTTCAGTGTCGTCTAGACGTGGCCTCAGAGCGGCCGGCGGGCTCCCGGGCAGGTCCCGGGCAGACGGCCGCATGGGGGGGGCCGCCTTGCTGCCAGACCGGGAGGGGCAGGCCCCGCGTCTGGGCACGAACAGCCTTGCCGGAGTGGGGGCCTGTGGGGGTTGGAAGAGCAGAGACGGGGGGAGCACATGTGCAGGGTGAGGCCGGACGAGCCTTGCTCAGGCTGAGTGCTGGCCGCAGGGCCTTGACCCGCTGAGAGCCCCAGGCGCCAAGAGGCGCCGTCCCCGCCCGGACTCTGTCTCCTCTCCGCAGCCCCGGACACTGTTCGGGGAGCCACACGGCCCCGGGCACACTGGGCTGCTCCCCGAACCCGCGCCCGCCCGGGCGGCCACTTTATCCTGAGGATCCTGAGAGATTACCGAAGGAAGACCAGGGCTGCCCTTAGACTCAGGGTGTTCCTATAACTTCCCTCCAAACTAGGACACTTTTTCTTATTTTATTTCAGAGAGGAAGCGGGGAGGAGAGAAACATCAATGATGAGAGAGAACCATGGATGGGCGGCCTCCTGCACGCCCCCCACTGGGGATGGAGCCCAAAACCTGGGCACGTGCCCTTGACTGGGAATTGAACCCTGGCCTCCAGGGTCATAGGTCAACACTCCACCACTGAGCCACGCTGCAGGGCTAAGACCAGGACACGTTTGAGAGTGAAAAGAGGGAGGTGACGGGACAGGCAGGAGGGAGGCCCCACTTCAGAGACTTGGTTGCTCCGCCTTCAGCTAAACAGCAACTCAGTGACCAGAACAGCCACTCCCAGAGCTGACCACCAGGGAGGCCCGATAGCACTGACCGCGGTGGTGACAAGCGGGGCCCGTGCGTGTCTGCGTCCAGCGGGGGCTCGGTAACCCCGTTCACACAGCCCCCAGCCCCCACACACAGCCTCTCCTCCCCCAGTGCAGCCTGGGCCCCTGAGCCTGCTCTCCCGTGGCCGTGGAGGGAGGGAGGGGGCCCTGGGCGTGGCTGTGGGCGTGGCCCGGGGGCCTGTGTGAGAAAAGTCCTGGGTGTGGATACACGGTGAGTGTCTGCCCCGGAGACAAGAAAACCCCTCCCACATTCCCCATCGAATTCCAGTGGCCTCCTCCCCTGAGGAGCCAGCGAGGGGAGATCCACCGAAAACGCCACTCTGTCCCCCGTCCACCTGAAAGCACCGCGGGGCACCCAGCTCAGAGAGTTCGCAGGCGGCATCCCGTCCACGATGGCCCTGAGCCGTGGCCCTGGCCCAGGCGGTGGGATAGGAAGCTGGGCTGTTGGACTCTGGAATTTTTTATAGGAGCTCAAGTCCTGTCCAGGTGCCCGCCGACCTCGAGCAGGACAGGGCCTTCCTGCAGCGGCCGGGCCCCGGGGGGCGGGGGCGGGGGGAGCGCGGACAAGCCCTCGGGCCTGGCTTCGTAGGATAACGTCATCTCTGGTCTTGTGATCCCTCCGACTTTTTTCTCCTTTCTCGACATTGCTGCGGCTCTTCGGGGTCTTCTTTGGTTCCGTATAAATGTTTGGAGAGTTTGTTCTAGATCCCGAAATACGTGTGAAGGCCTCGGTCGCCTGTTTCATCTCAGCCGCTCTGATGCCTGTGCTCCTGGGAATCTAATGGTGACATGGCCGGCCGGCGTGGCTCAGTGGTTGATCGTCAACCTATGAACCAGGAGGTCACGGTTCGATTCCTGGTTGGGGCACATGCCCAGGTATCGGCTCGATCCCCAGGACAGGGCGTGCAAGAGGCGGGCGGCCCGGAGCCAGGGCTTTTTAAGTTCCTGAGCCTGTGGTCAGCAGGCTCTGGGCAGGACCGACCCCTCTGGAGTGGAAGGCAGCAGGGCTGTGAACCCGCCCTCTTTAGTAAGAGGCAGGGGGAGGGGGTGCGGGTTTACAGGCCCCAGTGGGTCTGAAGTGCGAGGAGCTGGTTTGCTCAGGGTGAACGAGCCTGTGGCAGAGGGGACCTGAGAGAAGGGGCGGCGCCTTTGGGCATGTGCCGTTGACTGGGAATTGAACTGTCCATACCCACAGCCACGCCAAGGCCCACGTCCATGCCCCACGGCCATGGGCGGTGGGCCGTGGGGCATGGACGCAGGCACCTGGACCACACGCGTCCCTCCGCTCCCAGGTCCGATGCTCCTTGCACAGCCCTCGCGCCTCCAACCGTTAGACGCACGCCTGCCGCTGAGCAGTGAGGAGGATGAAAGTAACCTCTGACATTCGCCGTGACTGTCGCTTCCCAACGGTCCCCAGGAAAGCCCGGAGGTCACCGGCCACGCCGCCTGCCGGTAACCGGGCTCCTCGGCCAGGTCACAGGGAAGCGGGTGTGCTCTGTGGGCTCGGATGGCTCAGCCGGCGGCGCAGGGACGTGGTGAGAGGCGCTCTCGCCTCCTTTCAGATCCGCAGGCGGTCACTGAGTGAGCGCGGAGTGGGGGTGACATCCCAGTGCCCAGCTCAGGCCCTGGCGCTGCCCTCAGAGCTGTGCAGTGACGCCCGGGCAGCGCAGCGGGCATCTGGGAGAGCAGCCCGCACCGCCTGTTGGCGGACGCAGCCCGGGCATTCCGCCGATGCCCTCGCCACAGTGGGAAGGCTTGTCTCCCACGGTTTCCACACTTGTCCCTGTGAAGGTGACTGCGTGGTGGAGGCTGGAGAAAGCCACGGCGACGTGCTGGAGGCTCGGGAGTGTCACCAGGTGGGATCCCGCCGACAGGAAACCCAGGAGGCGGCGCCAGGAGGGCCTCCCTGTGACGCCCGGGAGGCGGAGGGGAGGCCGGGCAGCCTGGGCCCTAGAAAGAGAGGGAAGACGAGAAGCAGGACCGGGCAGGGACTGACAGCACCCAGCCCGCCCGCCACGCTGGGCCCGCCCTGCTGCTCGCTCACCTGTTCCACCGAGGAGGCCAGGGGGGCCCTTAGTGACCCCCCGGGCTCTGCTCCTGGGGCCGCGGGCATCACTCCTCTCCCTGCGAGGGAGGCTGCAGAGCCACGCCGTGGACGCCGTCCTGGGCCGGACAGATGCTTGGCCCATTCTCCCACCTGAAGGTTGTTCGCTGTGTGAGAAGGAATGTCTGACGGCACGAGGACGTGGTTGGGAAATCAGCCCGGAGGAGGCGGCTGCTCACTTCCCTTCGCGCCGGCCTGTCCTGCAGGTGTGGACACAGACACCGGATGTGGGGTCTGCCTCGCTCCTTCCTGGGCGGCCAGCTCCATGAGGCCCTGGACTCTCCTTCCCCCTTCCTCTCTCCCTTCCTTCTTTCCTCCCTCCCTCCCTCCTTCCTGGGCGACCAGCTCCATGAGGCCCAGACCTGCCTTCGGCCTCCAGCGCTCAGCACAGGGCCCAGGAACGAATGGACGAAGCGGGAACTCCTCGCTCCCCTTGGCTCGCCTGCACACCCTCAGACACACCCTGGGACTGGTTTTATGATTTTATTTTCCATGGTCCCGGCGCCTTCAGACTTAAAAGGCACATTTATGGTGTTAATGTTTACCCTGCTAGCAGGGAGCAGTGTGGCTGGAGGTGAGTCCAGTGCCTTTCGGGGGAGCCTGCCAGGTGCCGTTTCTGGGAGATGAGATAACTGTGTGCTGGGGCCGTGAATCGCCTGTCTGTTGCAAGTTGGGGCTTTGCTGGACGGGTTACGGGGCCAGGGGGCGGGGTGGATGGAGTGATAACCGAGTCTCCGGGGAGAGGTCATGTGTGTTGAAAGCGGGGAAGATTCCATGAGTGAGATCCAAGTGTTACAACACGGGGCGGGCGGTGTCCGCGCGGGCGGGGCGAGCGTGGAGGCAGACATTCTCCTCGCGATCCTCCTGGCAAAGCCCTCCAACCCCCGCCTCCGAGCGCTTGGACGGAGCAGCGGGGAGGGGATCTGGGGGTAGACGTGTGAGAGCAAAGCAAAGGGGGACCTTGCCCAGCAGGGTCGGCAGGGAAGGGCCGCCTCCTCCCCGGACTCCTGCCCCTGAGAGGCGTCCAGCGGAGGGGGTGCCCGCTGGCGGCTGCCCTTCCCGGAACACGCAGGTCAGAGGAGCGCCCTCAACGGCCGCGTGCATGGCCTCCTCCCTCCACTCATGGCGTGGCCGTTTGGAAAATGTCTCGGGCGTCTTCGCGTTTTGCTTGATGGGAAGAAGCAAACAGTCCCCCAGTTCTAGAGATCTCATTTGTCCTGTAACCAGCCGGCGGGAGCTGTGCCTTCTCCCGCTTCCGGCCCACTCCCCGCCCCACCGCCAGCCCCATCGCTGCCTTCCTCTCGGCTCTGAGAATCCCCACTAGGAACAGGTCAGAGACACGGCGCTCCGCACTCGATGGCCGTTGTGTCTCGTTTGAGATGGCCGCGCTCTCCTGGACAATGTCCACCTGTTCACAGGGCGTCACAGGGGAGGCAGTTCCCGGGGGGACAGAACGGCATGTAGGCGACGCAGTTGGCCGCCCGCTGTCACTGACTGAGTTCTCTGGCAGGTACAGGCGCGTCCTGGTGGGGCGGGCGGCCTTGGGGGGGGGGGGCGCTTCCGGCCAAGGTCTGCCCGTGCCTGTGGCTCTTTGCCGTCCGATGGAGTCACGCTGGATGCTGCGCAGAAGAGGCTGGGAGAGCAGGCCTCATGCAAGTGTCCGAGCACAGGGAGGTTCTAAGATGCAACAGACACCCTGTCTGTTGGGAGTTTTTCATCTCAGTTCAGGCCATGAGAGGCCCTTTACCTCACACGAGGGCTTCCTTACCACCCAGAAGAGATTTCGAGGGTGGGCCTGAGCCCGCGTTCCAGAGGAATGGTATCAGGTTAGGTCCGTGGTCGGCAA
>NW_006285997.1:159022-160146 GCF_000327345.1 Myotis davidii
CACACTGAAGGGGCCAAAGAGCCACATGTGGCTCGCGAGCCGCGGTCTGCCGACCACTGGCTAGGTGTTCTCTGGAACAGCCTGTAACTCGCCAAGGCGGCTCCTCCCTCGGAGCTGCCCATGAACCAGAGAGCTTCTGGCTAAACCCTCAAACACCGCATTTCTACCCACCTCACCCACCCCCACCCTTTCCTCCCACTCTCAGCCTCCCTCCTGGCACCCCACCCTCAGCCATCCCTGCCTTGGGATTACCTGAACTCTCACCTGTCTCGCCGCCCCAGCCTGCATGCCACCACCTCCGGCACTGGCGGCCCTCCCACCCTCACCGCCCCTGCCCTGCAGAGCCTCCTGCCCCAGCTGGCCGCAGTTCCAGCCCTCTGTGCCGCCCTCCCCTCGAATCGGTGCCCAGTGAGCGGCCGTTCCGACTGGCATCTGGCATCGGTCCCAACTCGCTCAGCAAATGTACCTGTGTCCTCCTACTGCTTGCACTCGTGTCGTCCCACAGTCTGTCTCTGTCCCCCTTTCTCCTCTCAAACTTCTTCTGCACAGACCAGCGCAAGCATCAGATCCTTCGGGGGGCGTTTGGGGTGTGTTCGGTGCCTCTGTCTCTCTGGGAATGAGAGTGTGAGCCGCTGCTGTAGCTGCGTCACAGCCTGCCCCTCCGCCGCTGCCAGCCTCCATCGGGGGCAGATGGTGCACGGTTGCCAGGAGTTCGTGGCAGCACACCGGCGTGGCCGGGCTGCTCTGTGCTCAGCGACTCTCACAGACTCGGTCCTGAACCCCGTTCCCGGCTTCCTGTAGGAGATGCTGAGTGACCCTGGTCTCTCGGTGCCACCAGGCTGTGTCTAAATCGTGTTGTCTGGAAAAAATAGCTGTGCGGTGTGGCTGTAGACGCTGACTGCTGGGACCTAGAAAGTTTCGTGGGATGATGGTGACGTGCTGGTGAACGCCAGGGAATGAGAGGCATCCTTTGGCACGTGGGTATCTGCTGAAGCAACTACAATGATGATGTGTAAGTTCACGTATAGTCATTCGCATGACCATTCCTTTACGTACAACACGCATAAGGAGAACTGAGAACACCGCGTGTCTGCGCAGGATGACGCGCCCTAGAGAGGATGTGT
>NW_006285997.1:160362-165840 GCF_000327345.1 Myotis davidii
GCTCAGGCCGGCCTGCAGCCTGGATGGAGGCCTGCAGGGGGGCGCAGAGCGGGAGCAGAGCGAAAGGGGGCGTCCTGGGGAGCAGGCCCCCCTGCCTTTCCCCGCTCGGGCGGCGTGTGCACGTGTGTGCGCGCGTGTCGTTGTAAAAAGTCTCATTAGGCAGCGAGAGCCGTGAACAAATAGAGCTGGGGAGCAGAAAGCTGTCGTTTACGTGACAGGAAGAGCTTTTGTTTTGTGGATCAGTCGTGGTGTTGAAGTGTCCAGGCTTGTTGCCGTTTCCCCCTGCGCCATTGGCAGCGTTCCTGTGCCATCCGTACCACGGCCGTCGCACCCAGAGCTTCGTTTCGACACGTTTTATTGGTGCCAGTGTTTCAGATGCCCGTGAGGCTTGACGCGGACGGAATCTTCAAGCGGAGGCTGTGCAGGGCACAGGTGTGGACCAAGAAGGCTCTGGAAGGTCACTTGGCTCTTGTTAAGTTTTCGGATTTTTCAAAATCGCACATTCAAGCTCTACCATCACGGTGTTGTTTTGGATCTTTGGGTACAACCTACGGTTGGAAACTGGAGGGGACCCTGTGTGGATGCCGTGGATCTTGGGATGTTTATGAAATCTCCATCATCATTATGCACTGGTTTGGGCTGGAGATAACCAGCTCCAAGGATGGGCCCCTCGTGAGCAGTGCACTCAGTTGACTCTTGCCCACATGGAGACATGGACTGTAAGCTTCATGAGGCAGGAATAGTGTTAGTCCCATCCGTGCCATGTCCCTGGACCCTGGGCACCAAAATGACACCAGTAATGATGATGGTGATGATCATGGTGATGATGATAGTGATGGAGATGATGATGGTGATGATGATAGTGATGATGGAGATGGTGATGATGGTCATGATGGTGGTGATGGTGGTGATGGAGATGGTGATGATCTTGACGGTGGTGATGGTAATGATCATGATGATGGAGACGATGATGGTGGTGATGGTGATGATGGTGGTGAGGATGATAGTGATGATGATGATGGAGATGGTGATGATCATGATGGTGGTGATGATGGGAAGATGATGATGATTCTGGAGATGAGGATGGTCATGGTGGTGATGGTGGTGGTAATGATGATAGCAATAGCTTACATGAGCCTGACACTGTTTACAGATATTAACCATGTTAATCCTTACGATGACCCGTTGTGGGGCACTTTTTAGCCTCATCTTACAGATGAGGATAGGGAGGCTCAGGGGGGAGGAGTCCTTTGCCCCAGCCATTCATTATGTGAAAACTATTGTGGGATTTGGGGCTTAAAATTTACTTTTGAAATTGTCCTATGAAACAGCCACAAACCTTCAGCCAAGCCCGAACACCCCCGTTTAACCTCAAATCAGTACTGAACGCTGAGTGAGGAGACTCGGGGAGGGAGGGCAAGTGTATTTCTAATGGCAACAACCACTTCCCCATGGAAATGAATGGATTGGCGAGTTCATCAGAGCTCCCTTATTCCTTGGCTGGTACTGACAATACTTACTCCTCATTGTTCCTTCATCTTTGGGGTTTTGTGTTGGCTTGGAAAATTGAACTAGCATTTGGGCGAATGGCCTGGCTGTGCTCCCCAGCTTTCGGACTATTTTCAAGCATAAAATTCCAATTCCAGAGACTCTGTCACAAGGACCTGGGAAGGAGATGGCACAGTCGGGCCTCCCTGCGCCCAGCAGCCATGGCTCGCTCGCTCTCTCTCTCTCTCTCTCTCTCTCTCCTACAAATGGTTGCCATGTTTTAGTAATCCTTCACATCGATGTGCTTTTTCCATGAAAGAAAGTGTTACCACATTTTCCGAAGGAGGAGACATCTAAACCTTACTCCACTCGATCCTCCCCTTCCCTCCCGGCCCCCTCGCCACCGCCCACACAACATCTGTATTTCTTAAACTCAAAGCACTAGTTATTGTAAAAGTCAATTGAGCTTACAAAGACGTGCTTGTGTAGAAAACTTTCTCAGCTTCCGGGCGGGGGAGATCTGGTTTGAGGGGTCGTTCAACAGAGTAGGAATCCGCTCACTGGGAGGCACCCCTCGGCTCCCACCCCCCGCTTCTGAGATCTGGCCACGGGCCCGAGTAAACAGCTTCAGGACGAGTTCAGTTAAGGCATGAGGCGCACATTGCCGCTCTCACTCCTCTCCTTCCTGGCCTCCATAACCAGCTCGTCAGCTTAAAAAGCCAGAAGACAAACAAACAAGAGAAGTGCTTTAGATGACAGATTACTGGCCCATTGAAATATGTCCATGGCCCAGGGCCCCGGCCCCCCAGCCATCGGAAGGCCTTTGGACAGCGCCCGGGCAGCCCTGGCCTGCAGGGGCACGCAGGGCCCGGCTGCCAGGAATGACTTTATCTCCCTCGACGTGTTGGGTCAGATGGAGGGGCAGCGGCGGAGCCAGGGCAGGCTCAGGGGCGAAGGCAAACCATTCCACCTCAGCAGCACGGGAGCCTGGGCGTGGTCCTCAGGCGTGGGGTGGGGTCAGGGGCTCTGTGGGGAGTGGTTTTCTAGACCCTGAGACCCGGCTCCAGCCCCATCACTTCACCCCTCGCCTTAAGGCGGGGAGTCTCTAGGCATCTGAGGTTGGCCTCACCTTAGAGCAGCGGTTCTCAACCTGTGGGTCGCGACCCCTTTGGGGGTCAAATGACCCTTTCAACAGGGGTCGCCTAGGACCATTGGAAAACACATATATAATCACATATTGTTTTTGTGATTAATCACTATGCTTTCATTATGTTCAATTTGTAACAATGAAAATACATCCTGCATATCAGATATTTACATGACGATTCATAACAGTAGCAACATTACAGTGATGAAGTAGCAACGGAAATAATTTTATGGTTGGGGGTCACCACAACATGAGGAACTGTATGAAAGGGTCGCGGCGTGAGGAAGGTTGAGAACCACTGCCACAGAGCATCTTGGGAAGGCAATGGAGGTTCGCGTAACAGTACCTGTGTGTGTTTTATAGTCTTCATTGTTGAAAAGTCTGTGTCCCCGGGTTATGCACACATGCAGACAAGCTCATCGGTTGATCTCTCCCCTCCCCCACCCTCCCCCGCCTTCCCTCTGAGGTTCACAGTCTGTCCACGCTTCTCGGTCTCTGGGTCTCATCTTGATCATCAGTTCTTTTGGTTCATGAGACTCCACGGATGAGTGAGATCATGGGACCCCGTCTCTCTCTGACTGGTTTATTTCACTCAGCATAATGCTCTCCAGGTCCCTCACGCTGTGGTGAATGGTAAGAGTCCTTTCTTTTTTATTGCCGCGTAGTATTCCACGGTGTAAATGTACCATGGTTTGACCCAGTCATCCCATCTCTAGGAAAGGAAGCGGAAACATCGATCAGAAAGAATACATGCACCCCTATGTTCATAGCAGCACGATTTACAACAGCGAAGGTCTGGAAACAGCCTAAGTGCCCACCAGCAGATGAGTGGATTAAAAAAAAACCACGGAGCATGTACACAATGGAACATCCACGCCATGGAGCACCTGTGTTTTGAAAGACACTTCTGATCACCCAAAGCATCGAGGAGGTTTCTGGGCATTATCTTTAAGTGTCTGGGGGGGGGGGGGGAGGGCGGCGCAGAGGGGGCGCAAGGAGTTTCTTGCTAAGAGATGAGGGAATCCACTCCCGGAGTCTTTGGCCTCGAATTACCGTAATGATGGAGCCATTCCCCATCATTGGCGCACTCCAACATGAAAGCTGTAACAGAAAGGTTAACAAAGAAGAGCGGCCAAGTCTTTTCTGGAAGCAAGATAAACACACAAGGAGAAAAGCGGAAGGTTGCAATTTTTAGAGGAAAGTAGGAAATCTGTTTTGCGAGTCACCCGTGTGACTTATCTTTATGTGTCTGTCCTCTTGGATAACAAGTAATAGCAAAGGCAGGATGGTCGCGATATGTCTTCGTGTCTGTTGTTCTAAGGGGTGCATGGTGTGGGGAAGGCATCGCTCTGTTTGAATCCCAAACACGTTCGATCAGAAAAGGGACCGCCAGCACCAGCTCCGTGTCTGCAGCCCGTAGCAGCTCGGATTCCGCGGGGTCAGTAGGGTGCTATAGAAACTGAACACCAAGCAAGGAAAAATACTTTCTCGTCCAGCTGGGGAGGAATTTACCGGCAGCCCGACTATTAATAGACGCCGTGGGGATTCCATTTCCATTGCTCAACTGGTGTGTGCGTTATTAAACCTTAAAAAAAGAAAGTAGTGAGCCAAGGTCGCTGAAAACTTATACATGATGTTTATGCAAGCACTTCAGCAATATTTATTCATCTTTTATTGCTTGCCGACTGGGTCATAAACGAAAGGGACCGCAAAGGAAAACAAGATGTTTGCTGTTGTTCTCGGGGTGACATAGTGTTCGTGAAAGAGACAGAAAGTGCTGTGAGGCAACAGGACGCTTCTATCGCCCCAGCGGGAACGAAGGCGAACCCCGAGAGGAAGCCGGGCAGAGAAGACGCACAGGGTCTTTCTGGGGGGGCGCGGCTGTGCAGGAGGCCACTGCATGGCCTTCCCGGGAGCACGGACGGGGAGGGAGCCTGGAGCACAGCCCTGCAGGGAGGCAGGGGCCTGCAGGGCTGTGAGGTGGAGGAGAAGTAGCATGCCTCCGTGCTAAGCCAGAGGACACAAGCCGTGGGCCAGCTTCAGATCAAGGCGAGGAGGGTTCCGTGACGGAGCTGTGGACACAGCGTGGGCCGTGCCAGACCCTCTGAGCACGATCAGAACGCTCAGTCCCTCGGGACGGACAAGCCGGCCTGACAGCCATCTCCCGGGCGTGGAGAGCCAGGGGCAGTGGGACACGTGGGGTTGTGTGTGCAGCCCTAACAGTAAAGATGCCAAGCGGAGCGACAGCACCCCGGACACAAAGCCATCCGAACCAGGAATGGAGCCATGGGGCGGTGCTCCACCCACTGAGCCGCACCGGCCAGGGCTGGTCCCTGCTCTTTTCAGAAGTCTGCCGGGCCTGCTCTGGGTCGTCGGAAACGAGGCTGCGGGCTCGGTTTCCGGGACGGAGACCTGTGGCGATGAGAGGCTGTGCTGGCTGGCAGCACCGTCTCTTCTTTCTCCAGGCAGGGGGCCCGCCTGGTAGCAAGTGGCTGCCTATGAGAACTGTTGCTTTTATATACACACTAGACTAGAGGCTCGATGCACGAAATTCATGCAAGCGTAGGCCTTCCTTCCCCCGGCTGCCGGCACCGGCTTCCCTCTGGCACCCGGGACCCAGGCTTCCCTCGCAGCCCCGGCTTCGTCTGGAAGGTCGTCCAGAAGGACATCCGGAAAGATGCCCAGTCTAATTAGCATATTATTCTTTTATTATTATAGATCAGCATTCATCTATACAAGGAATGATTTCTAAATCCATATGAACAAGCATGAGTGAGAAAGTAAATTAAACAGATATACCACAAAAATGGAAATATGGTATCTAAAGGAAAGAAAACGTTTTA
>NW_006285997.1:165937-166292 GCF_000327345.1 Myotis davidii
GTCCGTGTTCCTGCTCAGCGAGCCGGGGAGGTGGCCTGTGCTTGCAGAGCTGGCCCGGGAGAGGGTCGGGTCGGCCTCGCCCAGGCCCAGGAGGACGGGAGCTGCAGCTTGCTTTCCCCTGGAAAAGCCACTTGAGGAGATACTTAAGGAGGAGTAAGTGGAAACAAAATGTCCATTTCAAAACGAGCATCAAATAAAAACACGTGCAGACACACAGCCCACAGCCCCAGCCCCAGCCCCACTTAGGGAACCACCGCAGGGCCGGGTGGAGGGGCTGGAGCAGGGGCTGGTCTGAAAGGCCCCGGGGCTGCGGCCTCCTCTCCCCGTGCCCAGGGGCGGCCGGAGGACACGGCCC
>NW_006285997.1:166411-167778 GCF_000327345.1 Myotis davidii
GGCGGAGGGCGGAGGGCAGAGGGCAGAGGGCAGAGGGCAGAGGGCAGCTTCGGGCGCCGGGGGAAGGAAGCGGCTCATCCCGCCGGAACCCGGCCAGGCCCCACGCGGACTGGAGTCACGTGGCATTGATTGGGCGTCGGCCACGTGCCATTGCCTTAACCGGAGTTTCCACCGCCCACCCCCGGGTCCTCCCAGGAGCCCCTGCATCATGGACAAAGTGGGGAGAGACTCCCGTGATGGAGACGGTGCCTGATGGTGGTGGAGCCGCGTTCTTCTCCAGCCCCTGAGCCCACGGCCACTGGTCCCCGGCAGGGGCCACTCAGTTTGCTGATGGTTCCAGAGTCCACAAAGCTGTGGGGTGCCCGGCAGTGTTTCTCAGTGGTTAGAGCATCGGCCCTCGGACTGAAGGGCCGTGGGTTCGATTCCGGTCGAGGGCACGTACCTCGGGTGCAGGCTCCATCCCAGCCCCGGTCGGGGCACATGCTGCCTCTCTCCCATCGATGCTTCTCGCTCGGTCTCTTCCCCTCCCTTCCACTCTCTCTAAAACTCAGTGGGAAAAATCTCCTTGGGTGAGGAATACCAAAATAAAAATAAAAAAAAATAAGAAGCAAACACAAGTGTGCATGAGAGAGAGAGGTTTTTTAAAAGATGGGCAATCGCAGAAGAAAACTTGTAAAGAACACGTCAGCCATCTCGGGAGGGGGCGGAACCCGGGCCGCGTCTGCTGCAGGGAACCCCGGCAGCCAGGCTCGCCCCCGGCTGCTGGAAAGCCTCGCTTCCTGGCACATGACTCACCCTCTCCGGGGGGTGCTCAGAGGGACGCAGGCTGGGGAGGAACTCCGGTGGGCACCGGCCACCAGGCGGAGGGGCCCCGGGACCCACATGGGGGCACAGCGGTGGCCCAGAGGAGGGGACGAGGACGCGGAGGAGAGCTGTTTCCTGGGGGCGGGAGGGGGCTGCAGGAGGCCGGCTAACATCTCCCGGTGGCCCGGCCTCCCAGGCAGCGGGGTCCGCCCTCGGGGGGAGCTGCCGCCTGTCCGTTGCCCGGTAACCAGCAGTGAGTCCCCAGCCCATGTTCCTTGAGCGCGTCTCTTGCGTGGCTGACGGGCGCCTGCGGCTACTTCGTGGACAGAGGCCTCTCCCAAAGGGCCTGGGCGCTCCTTCCGGCAGCCGCTTCCCATGCCGTCCTGGCCACGGCCGTTCCGTTGTCTGACTGTGTCTCGCGGGTGAGGAGTGAGCAGCACCGATGGCCCCCGGGGGTCCCGGCGCAGGCCCGGCCTCGAGGCCACAGCCACCCCGACTCCGGGCCGCGGTGCCTCCGGCGCACACACAAGGCAGCAGCGAGCTGGAGGGGGACACCCCTGGCC
>NW_006285997.1:167862-180161 GCF_000327345.1 Myotis davidii
CTCTGCCCACAGCTCCCTCTGCTCGGGGCAGTGGAGTCCGAGGTGAGGGGGCCGCGGGGCAGGCTGAGCCCCCCTTGCACTGGGATTGGCACCTGGTGCCCAGCAGGGTCTTTGCCACCAACCCCCCTTTTCACTTCTCTGTTCCCGTGTCTTTGCCAGCCTCTCCCCACCCGTGCTGCCCGTTCTTTCAGGGCTCCTGGCGTTCCCTGGTGCCAGCCCGCTGACGAGATGGGCAAACCCACCCTCCCTCCGTGGGTCTGCTGGGCCACCCACTCTCTCTCCATGGGTCTGCTGGGGCCACCCACCCTCTCTCCATGGGGCTGCTGGGCCACCTCTTGCACATCAGGGGGCAGGCAGGTTTCAGACGTGGCCTCCAGGAGGGAGAGCTTTGCAAACGGGGCGCCGGGAAGGGGAGAAGCAGGTGCGATCCCTGACGCCACACCGCCCTGTGCTGGGGAGGGTGGTGGGCCGGGTGCTCATCGAGAAAGTAGCTCGGAGGCCACAGAGCGGAAGCCCGGCCTCGCAGGGAGGCAGAGGCAGCCGGGGAAGGGAAGGGGCGCTAGTCCTCGCAGACATATGCGCTTGTGTGCAGAGGCCCTGAGCGGCGTGAGCAGCAGTCCCGGCGCGGAGATCTGGGAGACGGAGCCGGCCAGAGAGGAGGGGAAAGCCGGCACACTAACCTCACTGTTGTTCAGCCCGGCCGGGGGGCTCAGGGCTTGAGCGTCGACCTATGAACCAGGAGGTCACGGTTGGATTCCCGGTCAGGGCACATGCCCGGGTTGTGGGCTCGATTCCCAGTGTGGGGCATGCAGGAGGCAGCCGATCAGTAATTCTCTCTCCTCATTGATGTTTCTATCTCTCTCTCCCTCTCCCTTCCTCTCTGAAATCAATAAAAATATTTAAGCACACACACACACATAATCCTCCACACTCCCTCATGGGACTGGCTTTTCTTGGCTCACAAACACCAGTTAACACCCAAGAGAGTGGACACAGATGCAAAGGTGCTCTTACTCTACTTGGTATATATATATATATCTTTAAATCATGAACTTGGCTTGGGATTATTTTTATACTTCTTTTTATTGGTGAGAGAGAATCATTGATCGGCTGCCCCCTGCACGCCCCACACTGGGGATGGAGCCCACAACCCAGGCCTGTGCCCTGACCGGGAATCTAACCGTGACCTCCTGGTCCATAGATTGAAGCTCGACCACTGAGCCACGCCGGTCAGGCGTCTTGGGATTGTTTTACTGGCTCTGAAGACAGTCCTGGGGATGGAGACCTGCAAGTGTTGGTGTTCTCTTCATCACATCAAAAAGGAAAGATGTTATTCTAGAACAGTGGTTCTCAACCTTCTGGCCCTTTAAATACAGTTCCTCATGCTGTGACCCAACCATAAAATTATTTTTGTTGCTACTTCATAACTGTAACGTTGCTACTGTTATGAATCGTAATGTAAATATCTGATATGCAGGATGGTCTTAGGCGACCCCTGTGAAAGGGTCATTCGGCCGCCAAAGGGGTCGCGACCCAGAGGTTGAGAACCGCTGTTCTAATTCTGCTCGTTAACGCATTAGGGTCTCTCGGTGTGCAGTGTGTTGGCCGTGCCACAGTGCGCGTGGCAGGTGCTGCCCGGGGGCAGGTGCACAGGGCGGTGACCGGGTGTCGGAGAGGACTTCTGAGTGTCCCCTGAGCACTTCCCGGTTGCCGTGCAGATTCAAAGCCAACGCCCTTTGGATGCCTACAAGCCGCGAGTTATCATTCGTTATGAACTCGCATGTGCCCAGCAAGGAGCTGTGGACAAAAGAGAAAGTTTTGGAAAATAAAGAAAAATCGTCGCCACTCTAGTGAGACTTGCCCCTCATGCCAAAGCCTTTGATTCCGCGCACAGCGAACGTGTTGGTGCCGCTCTGTGCTTGCTTCCATTGTTTTCCTAATTGCCATTGCGTGTGAGTCAGCCGCAATTTTCCTACGTTCCCATTATTACAGATCTTCATAGGCGAGCCGGTACTGTAATCATGCTTTATAACATTTCTCTGTGGGTAAGTGTACTCTGTGGTCCCGAAGTTTAAAAATGTATAGATCTGGAAACCGTCGCCGTACGATGCCCGGTGTCTCCCGAGAGCCACCATATATATGCACCTGTTCTGAGAAATAGCGCGGGGAACGAATCGCAGCGTCGTCGCCGGCCTTCTCACGCGGCCTGCGGCGGCTCTGCATTGCTCACCGATTGTTTCTCGTGGTTAAAGCAGTTTCACAAAGCCTGTCGTGAATCACGGAAAACTTGGAGGATCTCGGTAGTTGTGCATGTGCGTGGTGGCTTCTCCATTTTTTTTCTTTAAAAAAAAGTGTATTTTATTAACATACCCACCTTCTTCTCTCGTACCCCGCAGATTTGTATACACTGTATCCTCAGTTACTTGTTATTATAAAGTCATATCTGGTCACTGTAGAAAATTTGAGAAATGAAGAAAATGTGGAAGAAATAAGAGAAACGTGGTTTCTGCGTCAGAAGGCGGCGCTCCACGGAAAACGGGCCGAGACAGCTCAGGAGGCCGAGGGAGAGGTTTACGAGGGCTCAGCTGCCCGGGCAGCCATTAATGTGGCGTCGAGAAAACAGCAAATTAAAACAATTACACGGTTACTCAGGCACTTCCAAGCGTCTAAGTGGGTTGGGGGAAACTTGAAGAAACTAGTTTGAATGTCTTGCCCGGGCTTGTGGCCAAAGAGGGGTGCCGACCGCTTAATGCCACGGGGGGACTAGAACTTGGCTATTGATCCTGGCTAAACTGCTGATCAACTGAACACTGTCTCTGTGTCATTCCTTCTTCGCCGACTCTGTCCACACCTTTGGGGACCCCTGGACCTGCTGGGGTTGGACCTCAGCATTTGGCGCCTGAACAGCCAGCAATTATACAGGTAATAAAAGAAAAAAAATGCCACGGGGGAGGGGAAGGCCTCGCGCCCCACCCCCCATACACACACACACACACACACACACACACACAGGAGGGGCATTTTGAGACTTCGGGGAGGCAGCTTGTTTTATTCCCGGTTATGATAAGGTGTAGGGCTCGAGAAGAAACATGGCCAGGCTGTGGGCCAGCCCTCGGGGTCCAAGGATAACAGCAGACCGTTTCCCACAAGCCCTTGCCTGAGCCTGTTGCTCAGAGCTGAGCAGATGCCAGGCCTCACCGTGGGGACCCCCAGAAGCCTGGCTGCCCTCTGGGGGGCACCTCGCCCACAGGGACAGTGTGGCGCCATCCCGCTAGTGCCGAGCCCTGAAACCCGCAAGGCTAGGGGGCAGGGATCCGCGGGAGGGGGGTGCAGGGCTCACTAGGGTGATGGTGGTGTCCTCTCGTGTGAGAGGAGTGTGGGTGACACGCGTGTGTGCACGTGTGCATTTGTGGAAACTCGCCAGGTGCTCCGCTGCAGAGGGATTAGGTCACACTTTCCTCTGCATGTCCGTCAACAGCAGAGGAAACAGCCATTGAACCAGAAGCGGTGGCCTGCGGGGTGATGCGTACTGGTATCTGCCCCTTTTAAATGCATCGAAAGTAAGACAGTCCCGGCAGCGTAGTCAGTGGGTGAGCGTCGACCTATGAACCGGGAGGTCACGGTTCAATTCCCGGTCAGGGCACAGGCCCGGGTTGCGGGCTCGATCCCCAGTGCGGGGCATGCAGGAGGCAGCCGATCAATGGTTCTCTCTCATCATTGATGTTTCTATCTCCCTCTCCCTTCCTCTCTCTCTAAAATCAGTAAAAACATTTTTAAAAGAAAGTAAGATGAGTAGATACGTGACGAGGGGAACATAGCAACATGCTAACGGAAGCATGTCCGGGGTACGGTCCTTTCAGCTTTTCTCTGCGGTTCCGACTCGTCACCAGATCTGAGGAAGAAAAGCTAGTGCTGAGTAGGTCCTGCTGCTCTTGACTCAGTGGAATCTGCCCTCAGGTTTGCGAGGGGTAAAGCCAGGCATAGCGCACACGGGGCTGGGCACACACTGTTAGTCGTCAAACATACAGCACTGAAGTCAGATTGAATCTCTTCTCTCTTCGGATAAATTGCTTAAACACCTAGTCCTAAATGCATATTTTAAGGACATTCTTAAAGTATAACATGTTTCTCTCTCTATCTCTCTCTCTCCCTCTCTCTCTCTCTCTCTCTCTCTCTCTCTCTCTCTCTCTCTCTCTCTTACTTCCTCTTCTGTATGAAGGTTCTACACAGTAACTCTGCTTAACACTCCATGTTTGACTAAGCCAGTGGTTCTCAACCTTGATGCACATTAGAATCACCTGGGAATCTTTTTAAAATCCTGATTGCTGGGCCTCATCCTCTGGAAATTCTGTTTCTTTGTTGTGGGTTGGGGCCACATTAGTCACAAAGAAACAATTTCCGGAGGATGAGGCCCAGAAACCAGGATTTTAAAAAGATTCCCAGGAGATTCTAATGTGCAGCCCAGGTTGGGAACCACTGCTAACGGAAGGAGCTCCAAGCTTTCCTGCCGTTCCGCCGCCTCGGCAGCCCGGGAGGCGGGGTGTCGCTGGGTCTGCATTGGAGGAAAGCGCCTCCCGAGCCGGAGCTGCCGGCGGTGCCGCAGGGCACACCGTGAGGCAGTGGCCGAACAGGAATTAACAGGCGCTCGCTCTCTGTGGTTTTGTCTTAAATCTGCCAGCGGGGCTGTGATTCTATTTTTTTAATACGTTTACTGGCTCCGTGGCCTCACATTTAAATGTTGCCATTGCTTTATTTCATAACATGAGATATTTGGTGTGAAAGATGGACCAAGATTATACTTTGTTCCATCAGGAGACCGAGGCCGGGCCATTCCGGTCCTGTGTGGGTTGCTGCGGCTGCCGCTGTGTCCTGTGGGCATGTGGGCCGGGGCCGGGGCCGGGCCATGATGCCTCGGGCGGGGACCTCAGTCCTCACCTGGGGAACGGGTTCCAGGTGGGCCTGCCTCAGACCGAACCAAGTACACGTCAGCAGCCTTCTTCTCCCCCAGAACAGACATGTTGGACAGCTGGCTTCTAGGGCTCTTTGCCATGGGGGCGGGGGAGGCACTATTAAAAAACAAATCAATAACGATCAACATTTTGCACAAAGCTTCTTTTTTCTTCCGTATTTGGGTCTCTTTCCTCCGATACACTTTCCGAAGTGGGATCCTCCTGACATGGAACGCAAGCACACTGGTTCAGCCACACACGCTGCCCAGTGGGTTCCCAGCACGGTTCTGAATTCACGTCCACATCAGCAGTGAGCAGTGCTGCTGTCATCTTCCAAAGAGAGGATCTTTGTTTCTGACGATAAAGTGCCTCACCCTGAACCACGAGGCCACGTGACGGAGACTCAGCGCACAAACTCTCCAGGTGCTCACTGGGCGCTTTCTGGGTGAGCGAGAGGAGGGCGGAATGAAGGCACAAGTGCCATCTTCTTGACATGGTCCGTTTCTGGAATAAAACCAGCTGAACTTCAGTGGCTGTGTACCAGGGGCCCCATCGATGTGACAGTAAACACCCTTTGGCTCCGAGTAGAGAAGCTTACAAGCGAATGTCCTTCCTCGCTTCCGGTGGAAGCAGCTATGTGCCTCCCTCTGTGGCTGAGAACTCCTGAGGGCCCCCCCCCCAAGTTCCCGCCATCACCGTTCACCTGGCTGGCATGAGGGCACGCCAACACCTGTGGCCACCTAGCCCGCAGCCAGTCAGGTAGGCCGAAAGGTAGAGGGCCGGCCTGTGGCCAGGGGAGCGGTGGTGGCCTCCAGGTGTGCCAGTGGGGAGCCCGCGTCGCCCCCACAACCCTGCGCCTACATCGTGGGGGCGCCTTCACGCAGGACCTGGCGCTGGGAAGTAGGTCTGGCCCTGTCCGCCTGCCTCGCAGCCAACTGTGCTCAAGGGCTCCACGTCGAGGCTGAAAGCGAGCGGCCGGACTCCTGGGCAAAGGCAGCAGCTGGCCGCGTTGGGTCCACCCAACGTTGTGGTTGGAAGCCAGTCACTGAGGCGCCATCAGAGTTCCCATGTGACTCCCTCTGCCGCAGAGTGTGGGTGAGACGCGGCAGGGGCGAGGGGCTGGGGGGAAACCCCCACAGGATGAACGAGGAGTGGGGGTGCTTCATGCCCAGCGCTGGCGTCGGAACTTGTGTCTCTGCCCTGACACCGGAGCAAGGGCAGACGCCGGGTGCTGCTGGGCAGGCAGTTCCCGTAGGCGTACAGAGGCCCAGGAAGAGCAGCACGGGTTTTGGAGGTGACCTCGAGGAGGTCCCGCCTGGGGACTGGCCTCGTCTCGGGGCTCAGCCCCTGGCTGCGATGGTGGTGCCGCCTCTGCAGACCCGGGCGACCCCAGCCGGTCCTGGGCTCCCCTCCGAGCCCAGGGGCCCTGTGTCTTCACTCCCAGAGGGATTGTGGTTCAAAGCTCCCAGCTTCAAAGGCCCGAACCCCTTTGTTCTGTTACGCTTGCCTGAACGTGTTCTTTAAAGAGCTGGGCTTGCAAATGTGACTTCGTATCATCCTCTCCTTGGCTTTGAAATACAGACTACGTAGTGGGTCTCCCCCTCGTGGGAGATGTTTTCTGGTCTGAAGTCTGGTAGCTTCGCACACGAAGGAGCGGAGCGCACCTGTGCGGGCGGGGCTCCCAGGAGGACGGACTGACGGAGCACTGTCCGTTTCTCACTGGCGGTTTTTGAATGTATGTTTCCACTTCGTTATTCACTAAGCCTTATCTAATGAGACCTGGGGTTCAGTCTCCGAGGCCTTCGCTTAGAAGACTGTCTTAACCTCCCGCCTCTGGGTTTTCCTTGACGCGCTCGTCGTCCGCTCCCAGCTGTGCACCGTGGTGGTCCGCACACGTCTCCTGGTGCGTACTATGTTTGTAAATACTCTTTGACACCCAGAAGGCGGTGTGCTCTCTTTTGGCAAAGTAAAAAGTTCGCGATGCAGTTATTCAGTCGACGTTGTAATTACATTATTCATACACTTTCTGACGCGTATTGTTTGGCCTGCTGAGGTTCCTACCGACTGTCTCATCCGAGAGGTTTTTATAGACTCTCGTCTGTGTCCCCGTGACTTCTGAACACGTTTGAACGAGTCCCTGCGGGTAGGAGTGAGCTCTTCCTTCCGCTGACCTGCACCTTGTAAGGCTTAACCCTGTGCTGTCACGTCTGCCTCCATCAGAATTAACATCCTGAGCCACCGGAGCACAGAGTCTGTTGGCGTTTGTGAATGTGATTTTATTTTAGTTGTGTGTCTTCCTGGGCATTTCATGAGATGCCTTTTTTTCTCCCCCCAGTTTGCCAGGGCACCAACAACAAGCTCACCCAGCTGGGCACATTCGACGACCACTTCCGGAACCTCCAGCGGATGCTCAACAACTGCGAGGTGGTCCTGGGGAACTTGGAGATCACGTACATGCAGAGGGACTACGACCTGTCCTTCCTAAAGGTTGGTTCCGTGAGTTCAGTGCCTCGCCCAGACACGACAGCAGTGGAGAGAGGCAGGCACAGCCTAGGCGGCATTCTCCTGGGCGCGTGTTGGCTTCGACCACGGCAGTTCCGAGTCCTAGGGAGTGTGCGGTGCACGTGGCATGAGGAGGCCACTCTCCCAGCTAGTGCCAGGTCACCAAAGGACGCCCCAGAGGAACTGGTCCGGCCGGCGCTCCACGGTCATCATAGACACCGAGAGGTATCTTGTTGCCATGGCTTCCGCCGTGGCACCCTGGGAACTGGCTCTTACTTTTTGAAAAGCCTTGCTTTGTAGCATCTGCCCATTGCCTTGGTGTAAACACTCCCGCCACGGTTGCTTTCCAGCCGCCAAGAGTTTAACCGCATTTCACAAGTGTCCCCATGTTTTTCAGTCGGCTCCAGAGAGCCAACAGGAGCCAGCAGTTGAACTCTGGGTGTGATTGGCCTCCTTCCGGTGGCTGTTTTCTTTTTTTCATGAGCAAGCAGGCAGAATAGATGCAAGATAAATTAACAAAGCCGTTCCCATCTTCACCTGAGTGTGTTGAAGGCCTAGGGAAGCAAGTCACGGTTTTGCTGAGTAATCATGTTGCCCTTTCCTGCCGCCAGCGGGCTCAGGGGGCACGAAGTGGCAATGACTGTGCCCCCCGTCACCTGCCACGCCCTCCGTGCAGTCACCCACATGCCCTACGGCTGTCACCACGCGTGGGCGTCGTTCAGGGGGCGTCCTGGTTCCCTGGGCCCGTGTTAGACCTCACGCTCTTGAGCTCCTCGAAGGAGCTCGGCCAGCCTCACGCTTTGTCTCCTCAGACCATCCAGGAGGTGGCCGGCTACGTCCTCATTGCCCTCAACGTGGTGGAGAGGATCCCCCTGGAGAACCTGCAGATCATCCGGGGGAACATGCTCTTCGAGAACACCCACGCCTTGTCCGTCCTGTCCAACTACGGCGCCAACAAGACCGGCCTGCGGGAGCTGCCCATGCGGAACCTACAGGGTGAGCGGCCGGCCCGGAGGCCCTAGCGCAGAAATGGGACACGGCCCACCGGGCCTTTCCTCATTTCACTCAGGGAAGACTTTATTCATCACAACAAATGTGGGTTTTTTAATCTTTATTATTGAGAGTATTACAGATGCCTCTCTCCACTGGTTCCCGCCCCACTCCAGACTTTTGCCATCCTGTTGTCCGTGTCCATAGCTAACGCATATATGCATATAATTTCTGTGGTTAATCTCTTCACACACGCCTCCCCTTTCCCTCGGAGGTTCATCAGTCTGTTCCATGCTTCCATGCCTCTGATTCTACTTTATTCATCAGTTTACTTTTTATTAGATTTCTTGTTCCTTTATTTTGATTTTTAGATTCAATTGTTGGTAGATAAGTATTTATTGCCATTTTGCTGTTCAAATATTTATCCTTTTTCTTCTTCCTCCTCTTATGAAAGAATACGCTTCAACATTTCATGGCGTAGTGGTTTGGTGGTAATGAGCTCCTTTAGCTTTTTCTTGTCTGGGAAGCTCTTTATCTGGCCTTCAATTCTGAATGATAGCTTTGCTGGGTAGAGCATTCTTGGTTGTAGGTTCTTGCTATTCATCACTTTGAGTATATCTTGCCACTCCCTTCTGGCCTGCATAGTTTCTGTTGAGAAATCAGCTGACAGTCGAATGGGCGCTCCCTTGTAGGCAACTAGCTGCTTTTCTCTTGTTTCCTGTGCCACTCATGTGTGAGATACAGCTGGTGGAGGTTACTGAAAAGGTGGTACACGGTGCAATGGGAAGGGGAGATGTAGCCAGGTTATCCCGTGTTCACGGAAAAGCATCCGGAGAGTTAGAAATGGTGAAGGCTCTGGGAGAAGGGAGTGTGGCAGACTTTCTGTGCCTAGGGAGCGAATAAGCTGCCAGTCTTGTGACCTGGGCCTCAGGTGTAAGAGACATGCATTAAAAATCAACCCCTGGTGCCTGGCTGGTGTGCACAGTGGTCAGAGCGTGGACCCGCACACCAAGGGGTCACAGGTGTGATTCCCGGTCAAGGGAACATACCTGGATTGTGGGTTTAATCCCCACCCCAGTCGGGATCTGTGCAGGAGGCAACCAATCACTGTGTCTCTCTCACATCAATGTTTGTCTCTCTCTTTCTCTCTCTCCCCCCCCCAACCCCCTTCCACTCTCTCTAAAAATCAATGAAAAAAAATGTCCTCAGAAGAGGATTAACAACAACAAAATCAACGCATATTTGAGACAGTTTCCTGGGTCACTCTGTCTAAGTCAGGCCGAGGAACGGAGGTGTGACTGAATTTCTGTGGCTGATCACACATGAGGGTCCTCTGACAGGAAGCCGGAAGGTGATAGGAGAGATGGGAAGCTGGTTTTTTAAAAACTGAAAGTAACGGCGATCATGCCCTCACTCTGTGGCAGGGACGTGAAACGTAGCATTTACTGAATGACAGATCTAACCACTGAGTCACACGGACAGGGCCTCAACTCATTCTCCACCTGCTGCCGTGGAATTCCACGGGGAGCCTCCTTGGCTTGCTGGCATCTGTCCAGCAGGATGCAGCGTGGAAGAGCATCGGCCTGCGGACCAAACGGTCCCGGGTTCGATTCGGTCAAGGGCATGTACCTTGGTTGCAGGCTCCTCCCCGGCCCGGGCCCTGATCAGGGCATGTGCAGGAGGCAACCCATCGATATGTTTCTCTCTGTCTTCCCCTCTCCTTTCCACTCTCTCTAAAAATCACTGGGAAAATATCCTCGGGGGAGGGTTAACAAAATAAAAGGAAGAAAGCGTGCGCACTGCGTGAGAGCGCAGACGGGGCGGCGCAGAGCTTCAACAACACCCTCCCTCTCCCGCAGAAATCCTGCAGGGCGCCGTGCGCTTCAACAACAACCCCTCCCTCTGCAGCATGGACACCATCCAGTGGCACGACATCGTGGACAGCAGCTTCGTGAGCAACATGTCGCTGGACTTCCAGAGCCACCCGCCCGGCAGCTGTGAGTGTGCCGGGCGCATCGGCCTCCGCTCTGGGCCGGGCAGGGCCACGGGGCCAGGATGGTGGCAGGGAGGCTGGCTAAGGCGCAGGTCCCTTCACCCTAAAGCGCGGATGCAAAGGACCCGCGTCCGGGAGGCTGCTCGGGGCAGACTAGCACTGAGGCAGGCGGTGAGCTCCCCGGTCGGTCGGCACTGTCTCCTCTGTCACAGGAAGATGCCTTCAGCCCTGGCCGGTGCGGCTCAGTGGATAGAGCGCCAGCCTGCGGACTGAAGGGTCCCGGGTTCGATTCCGGCCAAGGGCATGTACCTTGGTTGCAGGCCCGTCCCCAGCCCAGGTCCTGGCCAGGGCGCGTACAGGAGGCAACCAATCAATGTGTCTCTCTCACATCGATGTTTCTCTCTCTCTTTCTCTCTCTCTTGTACTCTCCCTAAAAATCAATGGGAAAATATCCTCGGGTGAGGGTTAACAAAAAGGAAGGAAGGAGGGAGGGAGGGAGGGGAGAGAGAAAGAAAGAAGCCTTTAAGCATTTTCAACTTAAGTATTTTTCTTTTATAAACCTGCTGCGTGCTTATAATAGAAATTTGAAAAATAAGGTAAAGTAGAGATAAAAGTAAAAAGAACATGAGAGTTCTATACCGATGATCACCCTTGACATTTGTGTGTTAATTTGGCTCTTTCTTCTCTCTGGTTCCTTCTCTCTCAGTCTCTCTGCCTCCGTCTGTCTGTCTGGGTCCCTCTCTCTCCCCTCACAGGGTGCAGCCCTGTGCGTTCAGGGTGCTGCCTGACCCTGACCCTAAGCAGCAGGTGCATTGCACTCATGCCCTCCGCCCCTGGGGGCGGCTGTGAAAACTGTCAGTCACAGGAGCGGGTGTCCTGGGTTGCGGTCGCATGGTGACCAGCTCTTCTGAGATCTGAGTTCTTCCAGAGACAGAGCTGCTGCTGGCTGCGGGGACGGGGCACCTGAGCCCTCAGCGGGGGTGATTTGCAGGGACAGATGGCGGCAGGGCCGATGTCCTATGACCAGAGCTGGTGGACAGCCTGCTCTCACAGCAGCTGGAACCGCAGCAGGAACCCCAGCGGGGTCCTCTCGCCGCAGCAGGAACGCAGGGTCCTCAGATCCCTGGGATCCCTGGGTGCTGACCCAAACACGGTGCCGCTGACAAGAGCAGGCCCCTGTCAGCTGGGGGTGCTTGGCCGTCGCCTATGAAAGCTGCGAGCACTGACTGATCAGCTGGAAAGTGTCCAGACTGTAGCTGGCGAGGGAACAGCTGAGGCTGTAGGTGATGAACAGAGCGATACACGCGGTGGACATCTCCCTGTGGAGCGGACTCTGTGCCCCCCTCTCTGGCTAAGAGTCCGGGAGCTTTTACTTACAAACCCGCCTCCCCCAGGCTGACCGTCCGTCACTCAGGAGGGGCAGGGGGAGGCTGCAGCCAGCACCTCCCACCCCCTCCCCCAGGGGTAGATGACCCTAACAGAGCGGGGATGCTGGGCTGCTCCTGCCTGAGCCCACATGAAGCGGGGCCGGAGCTCACTGAACCCAGTGTCCGGGGCCTGCGTGCGCCCACGCTGCCTCCGTGTCAAGGCTGGGTGGACATGGAGGCGTGCGAGGTGCAGCCGTCTTACTTCCCTTATAAGTCACCTGCTCACAGACCAGCCGGCCGAGCATCGGAAACACGGCGGCTGCTCCTCGAGTTCAGGCCGCTGCTTTGCTCCGGGCCCGGGAAGGCGCCATCCCTCTCCTCATCGCCCCTTCCCTGAGATGGCGTTTAACTCTCCGTTTCTGTCCTAGGCCAGAAGTGCGACCCGAGCTGCCCCAGCGGAAGCTGCTGGGCTGCGGGCAAGGAGAACTGCCAACAACG
>NW_006285997.1:180287-181858 GCF_000327345.1 Myotis davidii
GTGCTGCCGCCTCCACCGCCTCCACCCCCCAGACTTGTGTGAAGGCCCCAAAGCCAGTATTTTTGTTTGTTTTTGCTTTTCAATAATGCCTCTGCCATTTTTTAAATATGTTTTTATTAATTTCAGAGAGGAAGGTGGGGGGAGAGAAATATCAATGATGAAAGAGAATCATTGATCAGCTGCCTCCTGCACACCCTACCCTGGGGATCGAGCCCACAACCCAGGCATGTGCCCTGACTGGGAATTGAACTGTGACCTCCCGGTTCACAGGTTGATATTCAACCACTGAGCCACACTGGCCAGACCTAAAAGTCACTCTTGGTCATAAGGCCAGACGTGAGCAGCCCAGTGAACACCAATCCCGCCAGCCTCCCGCGGGGAACCCGGTGCCGGCTGTTGTGGGCACGTGGGGCAGGCGGCCGTAAATGAGCGAAAGCGGCCGCTGGCGCCAGTCATCCCCTGGAGCAGTGCCCGGCGGAGCTTCCTGGGAACAGGGGGCTGGTCGGCCTGTGCACCCCCTAACCCCCCACCCCCTGGCTCTGGGACCCACCTACCGAGAAGTCCGAGCGACCTTTTCAGGAGGGTTTTCTGTGTGCTCTGAGTGCAGGAGCACCGATGGCCAGGAGTCTGGGGACCTGTCACCTACCTCCTGGCCATCCGTCCTTCACAGACCGTCTGACCGTGACATGACTCTTACATCCTTCCACACGGCTCCCTGGCTGTCTTTTCGATCACTTGTATGTGCGTCGGTGCCACCGGAAGCTCGGTTCCAACGTGTAGCTAATGGCTTAGTGCAGAGGTTCTCAACCTGTGGGTCGCGACCCCTTTGGCGGTCAAACGACCCTTTCACAGGGGTCGCCTGAGACCATCCTGCATATCAGATATTTACATGACAATTCATAACAGTAGCAACATGACAGTTATGAAGTAGCAACGAGAATAATTGTATGGTTGGGTCACAACATGAGGAACTGTATTTAAAGGACCAGAAGGTTGAGAACCACTGGCTTAGCGGCTCTAGCGGTCTAGACTTCCCCTGGTCAGTTCTCCCCAGTGATTAAAAGCAAGCAGGAAGCCCTGGCTGGTGTGGCTCAGTGGATAGAGTGTCAGTCCATGCACTGAAGGGTCCTGGGTTCGATTCCAGTCAAGGCACGTCGTACCTCAGTTGCAGGCTCACTCCCCAGCCGTGGTCAGGGGCATGCAGGAGGCAACCAATCGATGTGACTCTCTCACATCGATGTGTCTCTTTCTGTCTCTCCCACTCTCTTTAAAAATCCATGGAAAACTATCCTTGGGTGAAGAGTAACAACAACAAAAAATAAGGGAGACTGAGGCGCCGTCAGACAGTCACGACTGGGTTTAGTCTGGCAGAACGGGGGTGTCCGGGAGCTTGAACGAGGTCCCTCCCCATCACTTCCCCTGCTCCCCCCATCCCCCATGTGCGATTGCTCCAGGGTGTCCCTGGGGGCAGTCCCCCCTCCCCCTCCCAGCTCACCGTGACCTGTGCTCCTTTTCAGTGACCAAGACCATCTGCGCCCAGCAGTGCTCCGGCCGCTGCCGGGGCCAGGCCC
>NW_006285997.1:181988-186085 GCF_000327345.1 Myotis davidii
CCCCCCGTGGGTGCCGGGCACTGCCCCCCCCCAGCCCCCGTGGGCGGCTTCCGTGGCTGCGGTGTGTGGATTACTGTCTGTGGTAGCAGGCGAGGACGCCGCCCTTCCTGGGACCAGAGCCTCTGTCATCACCCTACCTCCCCCCTCCCTCTGTGACCTTGGGCCGAGGCTGTGACCTCTGTGCTCCGATCTCCTCGGCTGAGTGGTGCATAGAGTGCCTCTCTGTTACATGGTCCACGGGACATAGAGCATGTGGTGTTTGTACGAGGCCCCAGGCATAGAACGAGCACCGAGGACTAAATACGTGTGGTTTATCGTTAAGGAGAATGAGCCACGGAGACTTAGAGGGGGTCCAGGGCCCCGAGGGCTCTGCTCTTCCCACCACGGCTCAGAGGTTGCCGGCACCCCACGCAGGGGTCTTAGGGTGCTCCCGTCTGTCCCGGGACTGCGGGAAGCCCTAACGAAATCCGTGTTGCCCGGGGGGTGACGGGGCCATGCAGCTGCCCCCGAGGGTGAGCACCTTGGAAGTCCTGAGCCCCAGGCTGGTGTGAGCCCTGCAGTCAGCGACGGCGGGCGGGGCTGCGAGGCAGCGCCCCGTTTGGCCTGGTCCTTGCAGGCGGCCTGCTGCCAGGCGAGGGCCCCGGCGGCGGGCAGTACCGAGCCGCCCCCGCAGTGCCCTCTGTAAAGGCAGCCGCGTGAATGGAGCGTGAGCAGAACACTGTCGTGGTTCCGCCCAGCGTGCGAGCTCTGTGTCGTTCTGCCCACGAATGGAGATGTGCATTCTCCTCTCCCCACGATCGTAAAGGCTCGCAGTCGGGACACGTGTTTCAGAAAAGCCACGCCCCTGAGAGGAAGGTCTCTCCCGCTGTGCTGCGCACGGTGCTGGGCCATCCGCTCTAAGCGACACCGGAGCATAACCGAGGCCTCCAGGCAGAACCCAACGGCCTCCACTCAACCTGCGCCGGTCGGCAAAAACAAAAGGCTTCAAAGTGAGAGAGAGAGAGAGAGAGAGAGAGAGAGAGAGAGAACGAGATTTGGGAAGCGCTGATTCAGGCAGAAGCCAGTGTCCCAGGAGGAGACCAAGCCATGGGTTTTATGCATCCAGAGCAGGAGGGCTTGCTATTGGCAGAAAAGCTGCCGTAGTGACAGAACGCTAGCACTGTTCCTCACTGTCCGCCTCTGCTCCCTCGCTCTCCGCTCACAGCGCTCTGGGAAACACTGTCCTTTAGGCCCAAAGGTGGTCGCCCATTTAACATGACCCGGTCCGAGGTCCGGGGCAGCGAGGCAGCTGCTCCGATGTCCTGTGTCCGTGCCTCCTGTAGGTCTGCCGCCGGTTCCGGGATGGCGCCACCTGCAAGGACACCTGCCCGCCGCTCATGCTGTACAACCCCACCACCTACCAGATGGACGTCAACCCCGACGGCAAATACAGCTTCGGCGCCACCTGTGTGAAGAAGTGTCCCCGTGAGTCCTCGCCCGCCACGCCTTTCAGGCTCCAGCATCCGTTTCCCCTGCGCCTCCTACGGGAACCCTGAGTCCCCGGCTCAGGCAGTGTCTGGTCGGCATGTGCCTCATTGTCAGGCATGTGGCCAGGGCCCATCCGAATGCAGGTGACAGGCAGGTTATGCCACAGGTGACAGGCAGGTTATGCCACAGGTGACAGGGTAGGTCCCTGCCGCGGGTGATGGGCAGCCCCTGGAACTGAGGTCCAGGGCAGTGAGCTGTCTGGTGGGCCTAACCCCGCGGCCACTGGGCCGCTTTGCCGTTTGTCTCCTGCACCCAGGAGGGAGGTGTGTGATCGGCCCCAGCAGGGGGTGTCAGAGCTGCCTCTGCTCAGTGGATAGTGGGGGCCTGGGCCCTTGGGGGGACTGTCGCCTGCTGCTTTGTTGCCCTCGCTGGGTTTTGCTCACTTGCATACGCAGGGACTGGTCCGCAGCTCTAGGAAGTGGTGACAGCAGCCCCGGCCGCATCGAGGAAGCACGGGGTTGTCTAGTTCACGCGCGTAGGACCGGCCTTGACTTCTCGGGGGAGAGGGAGTGAGGAGAAGTGTCCACAAGCAGCGGCAGAGGGAGAGCCCTGCGGGCTGCGGAGATGAGAATGTTCACCTTCTGGGCAGAAGGAAATGACAGGGAGGTGGAGGGATGGCCACAGGCAGGGAGTGACGGGATGAGGACGTCCTCGTCCGATGTGGCAGACATGGCCCTGGGAGAGGGCTGGCAAGGGGGTGACGACCCCGAGGAAGCACAGAGCCCCGGACGCAGCAGGCACGTCTCAGGAGGAGGAGCAGCCCGGGGAGGGGTGTGAGGTCGGCTTGGGGCCCAAGCAGGCAGAGGCCGCTGGAGAGAGTGACGTCTGTGTGGATACGAGCCCCATGTGCACCGTGAGGCGAGGGGCCAGGAGAGGGCGGAGGTGCCGGTCCAGCTCCCCGAGGCCCCGCCAGGCACAGGCCGCGAGGCAGGCCACAGCCCCGGGAGTAGACCCAGCCTCGAGGCCGCGTCGAGGGGAGTGGAGTCGTTCAGGCTTGTGTATTTTTTTTAATATGTTTTTATTGATTTCAGAGAGGAAGGGAGAGGGATAGAGAGAAACATCATGATGAGAGAGAATTATGGATTGGCTGCCACCTGCACGCCCCACACTGGGGAGCGAGCCCACAACGCGGGCCTGTGCCCTGACCGGGAATCGAACCCTGACTTTCTAGTTCATAGGTCCATGCTCAACCTCTGAGCCACACCAGCTGGGCTCACGTATTTTTAATAAAGATTCAAGCTTCGATCGTAAGTCCTGGAGGTAAAACCTAAAAAAAAAAAAAAAGTGGGGAAGAGAGCTCTAAGCCTGGGGGCTGCTGCTCCCGCACATCCGCTCCGCCTGGGATGAGGATCTGTTTGCCATCAGGGCCTGGGAAGTGATGATAGCTCTTGAGCGCGATTCCTTTTCAGTCTGCAGCCTTCCCTTCTTTGTCCTTAAAATAAACAAAATGAGAGGATGACGGGCCCTGTCATCAGCCACGATTCAGGAGGACACGACCCCAGAGACACCTGGCGCCCCGTTTACACCTGCCTCCCCCCACACCCCCGCCACAGGGAACTACGTGGTGACCGACCACGGCTCCTGCGTGCGGGCCTGCAGCTCCGACAGCCACGAGGTGGAGGAAGACGGCGTCCGCAAGTGCAAGAAGTGCGAAGGGCCCTGTCGCAAAGGTAGGAGCCCGCGTGGGCGCGGCGTGGGGACACAGCTTCCCTGGCCCTGGGCTGGGTGCCCCCGCCCCGCCAGGTTCCTCAGCGGCACTGGGAGAGGTTCCAGTGACTCTCTCTCTGGCTCAGCAATCCCTTCCTTCCTTTATTCTGTGCCCTGTCCCTGGAGTACCCTCCAGGCCAACCTATCCCTGCTGACCCCCTACTTTATCTTTTATTCTGTAAATTTTCACACACACACCCCGAAAGTGCGATCGTTGTACAGGAGGCATCCATAGGCCCTGCGCACAAACTTGCTCATCTTTTTTATTATTTTTTTTAATTTATTTCAGAGAGGAAGGGGGGGGGAGAGAGAGATAGAAACATCAGTGAGGACAGAGAATCATTAATTGGCTGCCTCCTGCACACTCCCCACACTGGGGATGGAGCCCACAACCCGGGCATGTGCCCTGACCAGAAATTGAACCGTGACCTCCTGGTTTCATTGGTCAGTGCTCAACCACTGAGCCACCCTGGCTGGACTGCATCTTGCTTTTTGATTTAAAAAACCGTGTGTGTGTTTTCTCTCAGATGGAAGACAAGGCCACAGCTGGCTCAGGGTGGTAGGAAGGCGGAGGTGTGGTTAGGGTACCAATGGGAGCCCCACACAGGTCGGCGCTGGTTGGGCAGTGACAGTCTCACGGCTTCGCTCTCGCCCCCCGCCTCCTCCGCGCCGCCCCCCTCCACAGTGTGTAACGGGATAGGGATCGGGGAGTTTAGAGACACCCTGTCCATCAACGCCACCAACATCAGGCACTTCCGCAACTGCACCACCATCAGCGGGGACCTGCACATCCTGCCCGTGGCCTTCAAGGGGTGAGTCAGGGGCAGGGGTTGCCTCTGAGGGGTGAGTCCGGGAGGGGGGGG
>NW_006285997.1:186343-191556 GCF_000327345.1 Myotis davidii
TGCACGCCTTCCGGAACCTGGAGATCATCCGGGGCCGGACCAAGCAGCAGTGAGTGCGAGCCCGGCAGCCGCCGGGGGTGTTTTGAAATAAGACGCGCGGAAGTATGGCCGCGATGCTGTAGGGACTTGCTGCCCTCCACCCAGTCTCTCCTGGGCTGGCGTCTCGCGGGCAGTGCTGGTGTCAGAGTGAAGTCAGCATGGTCCCCGTGCCATTAACAAAGCGACACCTTATTCTGGGCTCGCCGGCTGCTCCGTGAACACCTTCTGTTTCCGCGTCTGATCCGGTCTTCATCCTGCCTTTTTTTGTTGTTAATCCTCACCCAGTCATACTTTTCCATTGATTTTTTTTTTAAGAGAGCAGAAGGGAGGGAAGGGGGAGAGAGAGAGAGGGAGAGAGAGGGAGGGAGAGAAAGAGATTAATGTGAGAGAGACACATCGATTGGTTACCTCTCACATGCGTCCCCACCCGGGCCAGGGATGGCACCTACAACCTCAGCATGCGCCCTTGACTGGGAATCGAACCCACGACCCTTCAGTGCATGGGGCCATGCTCTAACCACTGGGAACGCCAGCCAGGGCCCACCATGCATTTGGTTGCTATGTCTCCTTAGTCCCTGCACCTGTGTCTATCACAGTCCTCGTCTTTCCTTACCGGGTCACGGCCTGGGCGCGCTGGAGAACGACCGCGCAGGCTTTGTGTAGAAGGGCTGACGTGTCCTCGTGATGGGAGAGATCGTGGGATGTAAAGTGCAGCACAGGGAATGTAGTCGGTGGTGTGGGAACGGTGGGTGGTGCTAGGCTGGTGCTGCAAATACCGGGGGAGCACTGTTATAAAGTATGCGATTATGTAACCACGTGCTGGACACCTGAAACCAACACAAAGCAACACTGAATGTCAGCGGTCAGTGGAAGTAATAACAATGGAGAGCCTAGGACACCCCCTCCCCCCGGCCCCCCGGGAGGAGCCCGGCTTGTTCACCACGGATGGGAGACCAGAGGAAGGCTTGCAGTTCAGGACACTCGCGGGCCATGGGGTCAGGGCGTGCAGACCTCCTTTCTGTCGTTCCCCATCATCACAGACAACACCCCGAGCTCCTCTGTGGGGTCAGGTCTTCTGTGCTCTAGCCCCGCCCCCTCCCCAGGACCCTCTCCGGCCTCCCTGCCTCCACCTTTCTGCCCCTATAGCGGCCTGTAGCTCTCCGCACCTGCCACGCGCCTTCTTGCCTTCCTGCTTCTCCAGCCGCCCTGGGCTTCCCGCCCTCCCACCTGAGTCTCCTCACCGGCCCCCTGAGGGCTCTTCATCACCCTGATGGCCCAGCATAGTGCTGGGTGCGCCTGCTCCCGGGTCCGCCCCAACAGGCATCACCTCTTCCAGAAGGCCCCCTCCTGCGCAGCCTTCCCCAGGCGCACTCAGTGCCCCTGCCCTTGCCCCCACTACCACCAGACTCACGGTGCTGGGAAACACCATCTCCTATGATTGTATACCCACTAGAATAAAGGGGCGCCGTCCTGAGAGTAGGAAATGTACACACGGCCTACATAGAATGAGTCGCATGTTACCTCACGTGTTTGTTCAGCGGCTGCATGGCTGGGGAGATGGATGGGAAATGAACCTGTGGCTTTTGAAGTCTATTTGGCTGTTTGAGAGACTAGAACACCTCAGTGCCCAGGCCAAGTAAACAGGCAGCAAGTAAATAATGGCACTGAGACCTTTCTTCAGCCCCTGGCTCGCCCCTGGGATTGAAGAGACTCAGCGGCCAGGAAACTGGTTTTCCCTGGAGGGATTCACAAGGAAACACTTGGGGATTTTTTTTTTATTAATGTTTTTCATTGATGTCAGGGAGGAGGGGGAGGGAGAGAGAGAGAGGAACGCCCATGATGAGAGAGAATCACGGATCGGCTGCCTCCTGCACGCCCCCTCCTGGGGATGGAGCCCACAACCCCGGCGTGTGCCCTCGGCCAGGAATCGAACCGTGACCTCCTGGCTCACAGGCTGACGCTCAGCCACTGAGCCACGCCGGCCCGGCCACTTGCAGATTTCAAGTTGCAATACCTACCTTGCGCAGTGGGACCGGTGGTCATGGGGGAGGAAGGGGGCGTGAATCTAAAAGGGCCCAGGAAACCCAAATACGTCACTCACCGGCGCCGTGTTTTTGTGCGTCTCACGGGGCTGGTTTCCTTCTCTCCGACGCAGCGGCCGCTTCTCTCTCGCCGTCGTCGGGCTGGACATCACGTCTCTGGGGCTGCGCTCCCTCAAGGAGATCAGTGACGGGGACGTGATCATCTCGGCGAACCGCAACCTGTGCTACGCAGACACCATCGACTGGAGAAAGCTCTTCGGGACCACGAGTCAGAAAGCCAAGATCCAAGGCAACAAGGACAGCAGAGACTGCAGTGAGTGGCGCGCGGCCGGAGGGCGGGCCGCTGCTCCGCGCGTGATCACGTAGAACGTCCCCAGGGCCACCCCCAAGCACGCGAAGGCCTCTCCTGCCCCTGACGCAGCCACAGAGGGGCTCCATGTGCTCCCGATGGCGGCGCTGCCACCTGGCGCCTGGCAGGATCGCTCTGGCACAGCCTCCTTTCGTAGGAGACGTTGGCCTGGAGATTCGGGCTGTCAGTTGTTTGCCATGCACAGGAGTAAGCTTGGTGTCGATTAGATTACATTTTAGCTATCGGTCCCCCTGCTCATTTCAGTCTCCGATGGCTCTAGCTAACACACACGCATGCACACAAACGCGTGCGCCCGTGTGCACGCCGTGGAAGGAACCTTTCACCGTGGCGTCTCCTACCTGCGTCAGAGCCATCGCCAGCCTGTGAAGCCGGGCAGGTGGCGGCCCCTCTGCCGAGAGCCGGCCCCTGGAAGCAGACCTGCCTCCACACCCTGGCCCCAGTCCTTCCAGGCACCGAGGCCTTCGTCCACTTCCTCCCCATCTCTGGGCTCTGGCGTCCTCATCCACGCCATGGGGGCAGTAGCGATTGCCACAGCGTCCCGCTCCGGAGAGATTGAAGTGCAATCCTGAGTGTAGACCCTGAGTGCGGTGCCTCCCTAGCCCAAGGAAGCGAGCACAGCACACCTTCCCATGTCACCCTCGCTGTCACGTTAATCCGCAAACCCCACCAGGCCCAGGGTGGCGCCCTGGGCACCCCGAAGGGAAAAGGCACCTCGCAGTCGGCCTCTGGGGGGCTGTTCTGGGCCCCGGCGTGTCCATCAGCGGAAGACCCCGGCACCTCACTGGGGGCGCTGTCCCAGTCGTCCCTCAGTCACTCTTCCCCTGACTGCAGTGCCCACTGTCTCCCCAGAGGCCCAAGGCCAAGTCTGCAACCGGCTGTGCTCGCCGCCGGAGGGCTGCTGGGGCCCCGCGCCCGGGGACTGCGTGGCCTGCCAGAACGTCAGCCGCGAGCAGGAGTGCATGGAGCGGTGCAACCTGCTGGAGGGGTGAGCGCTGCGGCCGCGGGAGGGCGGCTGGACGGGGCCAGCACCATCCCCGTGCACCTGTCTCTCTGTTTCTTTTCCTTTGTTTTGTTGTTTGTTTGTTAGCAACTGTTCATCACCCACGGAAACGGACAAACCATTTTCCTGACTTAATCCAACCTAATAATTTATAGAGTCTCTTTTCCTGGACATACCTTCTATTTCCCTAAGCTGCACAAAGTTCCCAAGACAGACCGCTCATCAGCGGTTCATCTGGCCACGACCGCGGCCATGCGGCCTGTCCCTCGGTGCACCGTTCCCGGCGTGTCACACTATGTTAACGCAAATGCCATCCCCGGTTAATTTCTGTGTTCTCTTCAAGAAACAGTGAGCGGTGCAAATAGCTTTAAATAGGACCGTGGACAAAGGAGTAGACAGCCATTTAACGGTTGCTGAGTTTACTTGCCATCAATACCAGGTACAGCCTGTTGATGCTGTGGGAACCTTGACATTGATGCCAATCTTTGAATGAGAAAGTAAAATTGAAGAATAGAGCCCAGCAGGGGCAGTTTTCTAAATATATATAGTATTGATTTCAGAGAGGAAGGGAAAGGGAGAGAGGAAGAGAGAAACATCAATGAGGAGAGAGAATCATGGATCGGCTGCCTCCTGCACACCCCCTACTGGGGATCGAGCCCACAACCCGGGCCTGTGCCCTGACCGGGAAACAAACCATGACCTCCTGGTTCATAGGTCAACACTCACTTCTGAGCCATGCTGGTCGGGCGGCAGGGACAGTTTTTTAAAAATTTAAAGAAAAAGGGAAATTTTGTGAGAGGGAAGAGCTGCTGGAATTGGATAGCTGTAGGAAGTCTTCCTTCTTATTTCACTGTCGGGGCCGCAGCGTGGATCCAGAAATATTCCGGGGCAGGTTGACAAGGTCAGGTTCATTTCTGTAGGCGCCATGAGCTGATGGCCCTCCCCTAGCGGAGTGATCTGCATGCTAAAGAGTAGGAACTATCGGCGCTCTCCTTCATGCCACAGGTATTCCCTCTGCTCGTGTTTCAGTTTTCACTTCTCTTTAAAAAGACAAGGTCATTGCCCTGGCTGGTGTGGCTCAGTGGGTCGGGCACCGTCCCTCACACAGAAAGGCCACTGGTTCAGTTCCCGGTCAGGGCACCTGTCTGGGCTGTGGACTCGATCCCCAGTCCAGGGCGTGCAGGATGCAGCCGATTCATGTTTTGCTCTCACATCCATGTTTCTCTCTTTCTCTCTCCCTCTCCCTTCCTCTCCCTCTAAAAATCAATAAAAATATAAAATAAAAATTTTGAATCCTCACTTGAGGAGTGAGGGTATTTTTTCCATTGATTTTTAGAGTGAAGGGAGAAAGGAGGGGAAAGAGAGAAAAAAAAATCCATGTGACAGGCACCTGGATTGGTTGCCTCCCACATGTACCCAACTGGGCCGGGGATCAGAGGGGATCGGACCTGCAACCCAGGCACAGGCCTTGACCGGGAATCAAACCCGTGACCGCCTGGTGTACAGGCTGACGCTCTAACCACTGAGCCACGCCAGCCAGGGCTAAAATAAAAGTTTTTTAAGGCAAAGTAATGAAAGCAAGCATGTCGAGGTGCCAGGTCTTTCCTCCACAGCGCCCGGGGCCCAGCCGCACAGGTCCCTTTGCAAGACGGGCCCCCTCCACGGGCGTGGCAGCCCCGGGCAGAAGCACAGAGACCAGCGAAGGTGGCATCTGGTTTAACTGATGCCAAGTGCCTGAAAGGGGGACTCGCGGGCCACGTTT
>NW_006285997.1:191636-193562 GCF_000327345.1 Myotis davidii
GTCAGTCTTCTCTGCCAACCCCCTGGGTTCTCGATCGGGACACAGCCTCTTGCTCCACGTTGATGGCGCATCTTGGAGGAGTGGTGACGATACTACCAGCAAAGTCCTCACTCTCCCCCGCCCTCGGGTTCTGTTCTTACTGTTTGGGCCGGACTATGGCGGGGGAAGGGCTCTGCCTCTGTCCCCTGTGGTCTCTGCAGCGATCCCCTCCTGCTCCCCTCACACGGGGAGTCCGCAGGGGCTCTTTCTCTCTCACTCGCTGGCTCGCTCGCTGACAGGTGCACACGGTGTCACTAGGAGAACCCGGGAGAGGTGTGGGTGCTGGGGGAGGGTTCTGGCTGGCTTTGGTGGAAGACGGCAGAGGGTTCGGTCAGAGTCTGGTTATTATATGATGGGTCGCCCTGGACCCTGGCCGTGTGGCTTTTACCTGGAACGGCTGTGCATTGCTGAGAGAGGTGGTTCGTGTCACCGGGCTTTGCAGACAGACCAGCTCACAGCTGCAGCCGCCAGCATCCTGCTGCGAGTCCCCAGGGAGGCGCTGACCACTGTCCTTTCCCCCCACCCCCCGCAGTGAGCCCAGGGAGTTCGTGGAGAACGGCGAGTGCATCCAGTGCCACCCGGAGTGCCTGCCCCAGCCCATGAACGTGACCTGCACAGGACGCGTAAGGAGCTCGTTTCATGCCGTTCCCCCACACGCCACGGGGAAAGGCCTCCCAGCGGTCGCCCCACCACGGCCCACTGTCCCCATGGCTGCTGGGGACAGCGCCCCCGCAAACTTTTTAAAATCCAGTTTCCTAGCGACGTAGTGATGTGGTGAAGAGTATCAGTGAGAACTCAGCATCCCAGAGCGGAAGGTAGCCCGTTGCTCAGTTAACTGGGCAGTGGCACTGCCCTCAGCCCGCCGCCTCCTGCCCACGGACTGGCTGGAGGTGGGTTTCTGGCAATTTGCTGGGCAGGTCTGGCTGCCGCAAGCCTCCCCGAGCCACAAATCCCACGTGTGAGCAAGTCCGCCCCACCAGCCCCGGGGTGGATGTACATGCGGGCCCATCCGGGCTGTGCTGACAAGGAGAGATGCCCTCAGAGTGTGAGTGACTTGTAATAAACTAGCACCGTGTCTCATGTTTTGTATGTAGCACACGTGTGCGAGGTCAGACAGGCTTTATGCCCGCTGTGAACAGGGCTCAGGGCTCAAGCACAACCAGACGAACTCGCCTTCCACTCGGACAGTTTCTACACTGTTTGGCTTTTTTCCAAGACACGTATTTAAGTAAAAGGCTGCTTCCATTTGGCAAAGGGGAGAGCCCTCGTCCAGCCGGTGACGGCCTCTCTCCCGCGCGGCAGGGCCCCGACAGCTGCATGCAGTGCGCCCACTACGTCGACGGCCCTCACTGCGTCAAGACCTGCCCGGCCGGGGTCATGGGCGAGAACAACACGCTAGTCTGGAAGTTTGCGGACGCCAGTCACGTCTGCCACCTGTGCCACCCCAACTGCCCCTACGGGTGAGTGCCCCTCGGGCCCTGGGAAAGGACACGCCCAGAACAAAGGTTTCCTATCTTGCAAGTTCACAGATTGGAAATATCTCCAGAATTTCCAGGAGGCACTCCCGGAGGTTTGAGGTGGAGTCAGGGCTTCAGGTGGTCCCCAAGGGCAAGGCAGCAGCCAGAACGGGCTGTTGGGCAAGTCACGGTGGGCGGAGCACAGTGGGAGGGGCTTTCGTAGAGGGGCGTGGTGGGTGGCGCATGGTGTGAGGAGCGCAGTAGACAGGGCACGGTAGGAGGAGTGCATGGGCGGGACTTGGTTGGAGGAGCATGGTGGGCGGGGCACAGTGGGAGGAGCATGGTGGGCAGGGCACAGTGGGAGGAGCATGGTGGGCAGGGCTTGGTGGGAAGAGCACATGGGCGGGACATGGTAGGAGGAGCCTGGTGG
>NW_006285997.1:193684-194089 GCF_000327345.1 Myotis davidii
GGAGAGGGGGGGGGAGGTGGGGCGGGGGGGGCGGGGCACAGTGAGCGGGGCTTGTGGTGGTGCGTGGCCGCTCAGTCTCCAGTGGCTCATCTGATGGAGTCTGTGCTGAGACACCGCAGCTCCTAACCACACAGAGACGTGACGGGTGGAATGAGCGCATAGTCCTGCCAGGTCCCCGGAGAACAGCCCTCAGAGCAGACAGAAAATGTCTGTCATCAGCGGGCGTGTCACACAAGCGCCCCCAGACCACTTCCCATGCTTGCACTTCCCTCTCCCCAGGCCGTAAAGCGCCCGTCTTCCCCGTTTAATTGGCGTGGTCTGTTTTCCTGTTGACACTTACAATGGTGCCCGGGGCCCGGTGCTCAAGAGTCACCGTAAGGCAAGCGCTGTCCCTGCCTCCTATGA
>NW_006285997.1:194389-198140 GCF_000327345.1 Myotis davidii
GTGCATGGGCGGGACTTGGTTGGAGGAGCATGGTGGGCGGGGCACAGTGGGAGGAGCATGGTGGGCGGGGCACAGTGGGAGGAGCATGGTGGGCAGGGCACAGTGGGAGGAGCATGGTGGGCAGGGCTTGGTGGGAAGAGCACATGGGCGGGACATGGTAGGAGGAGCCTGGTGCAGACCTCTTCCCACGCTTGAATGCACTTCCCTCTCCCCAGGCCGTTTAATTGGCGTGGTCTGTTTTCCTGTTGACACTTACAATGGTGCCCGGGGCCCGGTGCTCAAGAGTCACCGTAAGGCAAGCGCTGTCCCTGCCTCCTATGACATTCAGGTTGTGTGGCCCTGGAGGAAGCCAGCCCCTGCTCCCGGCTTTCGGGCCTGCAGTCCTCATCGCCACCCAGTCCCCTGCCCCTGAGGACTGTGTCCTCGCTCACTTGCATCCCCCTAGTTCCCCCTTGGGCCAGCACGACCCAGGACCTGGTTCTGTTCTGCCCTCTTGTACCCTCGAGACAGCTGTGAGACAGCTGTGCCTGCACCAAAGCAATACGTGGAAACACTTCAATACAAGACCGGAAACTCCCTGCTTTTCAACACTAGGACAGTCCCTGTCGCAGAGTAGACACTCAAAAATATTGGCCGAGTGAATAAATGCGTAAGAATAAATGATTAACCACTGCCCCCAGATTGAGATGCATCGCGGTTTTAACGCTTTGAGAGGAACTTAACCCTTCTCCACTTGGAACTGTGCTGAGTCGGGGGGGGTGGGGGGAGGAGCAGAGGTTATGAGTCCCGGGCACTCAATCTCTGCCACTTAAGTTATCACGACCCTGGGCGTCTCACGCACTAGTAACCCCTCTGGGCCACGGCTTCCTAAGAGAGAAGAGAGAGGGTTGCCTGATGATGGAATAAAAAGAGGCTTGCTCATGACTTAACAACAGCTCTTCCAGAGAACATGCTAAGGAAGAGAACACTCAAAGCGTATTTCTCTTTTGCTCCCTGCAGCTGCACGGGGCCGGGTCTTAAAGGATGCACGAGCGAGTAAGTATGACCGCGTTGTCTAATGGGCAGGGACAGTGCCCGCCGCATTGCTGGCTCCCTCTACCTGGCCAGGTTCTTCCCTCTGGGCAGCACCTGCTGGTCCCCCGACCCACCATCTCCGGGTCTGGTGGGGTGCTGCCGTGAGGGGTGCAGGAACTGCGTGCTCGATGCCCACACTCCTTCCTCTGTCTTTCCTCTGTCCGACTTCTTTGGTCACACCTGTGTGGTTGGACCCTTCCCTTCTCCTAGCTTCTCTGCCTCCCTCCCTGGCCTGTGGCCCTGCCACAGACCTGTGCCCCAATGACCTTTCTGCTCGGCGACAAAGCTCCAACGTGAGGTTTCTCCCTGATCTTTCTCAGGCCACCTCCTCAGCATTTCAGTTCTGGTCACTTTGCCGTCGTTGCTGAAATGCGGCCCTGGGACCAGCAGAGCTGGGCTTCCTGTTTGGACTCAGCAGGGAAGAGTGGGGTTATCTATGAGTAAAGTCTAGAAAGGAATCAGATTTATACAGATATCTGTCGAACGTCAAGGAGAGAGAAACATCCATCGCTGCCTCCTGCATGCCACCTATGGGGATCAAACCTGACGCCCAGGCAAGTGTCCTGACCAGGAATTGAACCTGCAACCTTTTCGGTGCATGGGATGACACCCAACCAACTGAGCCCCACCAGCCACAGTGAATCTTAGACTTTTTATTGAAAATGTTCCTTTGTTTTGGAACAGATCGACGGAATCCCTCTCAGTGCCACGGACGCTTCCCCCAAGAATCAGCCGTGGTCACGGAGCCTTCCGGCTCTCCGGGGAACGTCAGGGCACACAGGAGGCCGCTGCAGGGAGAAAGGTTTCTTCAGCCCTCCCTCTTCCCGGGCCGGGCACAGCCAGCTCCTGCTGCTCCTCCACAGTCATCGCCTCCACTGAGGTCCCTCTCGCCCACAGACACCCGTCCAGCACCTATCTTTGTTGTGTTCACTCTTTTAAGTTTTGCCATTCCCTTGCCATTCACTCACCCTCATTATGCCTCAACGTGGAACACATCTTCTGTAGGAACAGATTCGTTCCTGTACCTCTCTTACGTTCCCTCCAAAACCGTGGAAACCCATGAGCTCCAGCGGCAGTGGTGGGCAGATGGTCGGACGCGGGGGATGGCTCGTGTACTCTAAGCAGAACATGTTGTAACTGTCACTTTCACGAAGTGCATGTGACCCACTAACGAGAAATTCGTAAGGACGACGTCCCATTATTGTACATCCAAATGCCGCCGCTGGTTGATCTTCGCTGTTTGTTTACATTTCTACCTGGAGCGATGAAGTCTGCCGGAAGCTGAAATGGCATCAATACTTAAGAATAACAACTTTATATTCAAATTCAGAATCTTCTGCTTCAGACGGCTCTCTGCCCAGGGAGCTTTAGATTTTGAGTTTGAGTTTCGCGCTCCCTGGAATCAGGCACAACCTCACCTGGGGGATCGAGGCTGCAAGGAGACACCCCTGGTCTGGGACAGGGGTGCTCTCTGTGAGGTCCCCTCATTGCACAGCACCACCCCCCCCCCGAGCAGTACTTAAGAATAACAACTTTATATTCAAATTCGGAATCTTCTGCTTCAGCCAGCTCTCTGCCCAGGGAGCTTTAGAGTTTGAGTTTGAGTTTCGCGCTCTCAGGAATCAGGCACAACCTCACCCGGGGGTTCGAGGCTGCAAGGTGACACCCCTGGTCTAGGACAGGGGTGGTCTCTGTGAGGTCCCCTCATTGCACAGCTCCCGCGAGCTCACGCGAAGCGCTTCCGCGGCTGTGGTGCCATCTTGAAAGCCAAGGGCCCTTCGAGGAGGCTCGGCGTCACTGACAGGCCCTCCCCAGCCAGGCCAGCGGACAGTACGGGGCTCAGGATGGGAGGCCACTGCTTCCGACGCACAGAGACTCTGAGAGATGCATCCCTCTCTCTAAAAAAAAATAATAATAATTACATATTAATATAACCACTATATGGAGAGATCCAGATAACAAGGCTTGGCATCACTGACAGGTCCTCCCCGGCCAGGCCAGCGGACAGCGCGGGGCTCAGGACGGGAGGCCGCTGCTTCCGACGCACAGAGACTCTGAGAGATGCAGATTCACATGGAAACCGGAACTGAAGTCTGAGTTACTTGTGGAATTAATGTCTTTTCTTAAAATCAACAGATTGAAATAGAACCATTGCCCTGCCCCCGTGTGGCTCAGTTGGTCGGGCATTGTGCTTGCACCAAAGGTGGCTGAGTTGCCGGTTCAATTCCCAGTCAGGACACATGCCCAGGTTGTGGGTTCCATCCCCAGTGGGGATCAGGCAGGAGGCAGCCGATCAGTCTCTCTCTCTCTCTCTCCTTTCTCCCTCTCTCTAAAAAAAAAATAATAATAATTACATATTAATATAACCACTATATGGAGAGATCCAGATAACACCTCAATTTGAAAAGTGCAACACAGCCAGGTGGGGGGCGAGTGGGGACGCTGCGGGGACCCTCAGCTGCTCCCCCCTCAGCGGCTGCAGCGCCTCTCTGAGCGTGTTCAGTGGCGTCAGCGTTTCAGCACAGGCAGGACATAGGTGAAACACAGATGCCATGATGTCGGGCAACACCCTGACCTTCCCCCGTGTCTGCACCTCCTTCAGGCCCAAGTTCCCGTCCATCGCCATGGGGATCGTGGGCGGCCTCTTCCTGCTGCTGATGGTGGCGCTGGTGGTGGG
>NW_006285997.1:198211-203570 GCF_000327345.1 Myotis davidii
CGCCCTGCGCCGCCCCAGCCCCTGGGGACACCCCCCGCACCCCCCACACACACACACAGGGGAGAGGGCAGGGCCCGTCTGCGTGGGCCCCTGAGACTGTGTCTAAGGATGTCACTGCATCATTGCGCTTCCTCCCTGTGATGGCAAAGCCAGGAAGCGTGTGAACGCCCAGTGACCATTAGCTACATGGGGGGCACTACCCAGGGAAGCACAGGTGTTTCTGGGGTAAGTGGCACAGCACAGTGACAGCTGCCTGGGGGCAGGATAGGACCTGGGGCCCCGGCCGGGTTGGCTCAGTGGGTGGAGCGTCGGCCTGTGGACTGAAGGGTCCCCAGTTCGATCCCAGTCAAGGGCACGCACCTCGGTTGCAGGCTGATCCCCGGCCCCGATGGGCCACATGTGGGAAGTAACCAATAGATCCATGTTTCTCTGTGTGTCTCTCCTCCTCCCTTCCACCCTCTCTGAAAATCAATGGAAAAATATCCTTGGATGATATTTTTAAAATATAGATTTTTTTAGAACAGAGGACAGTATGTGTGTAATGTGCAGGAGCCAGCCTTTGAGCGGTGCCTGCTGAGTCCTGGGGGGCCCCGTGGGTGGGGAGACGGAACTGGAAGGTGCCCCTGCCCACTCCTGTCCCTCTCCGAGCTCTGCTTCCCACAGTGTGTTCCTGGCACTGCCATTCCCCAGGCGGTCTGTACCCAGCATCTGTGCCCAGCAGAGTCGGAAGCCGGAGTCCCCGGGGGAGTCCCCAGGGTAGCTGGTGGCATCCTGGCACTTGGGTGTCATGGATTTCTTAATGAACCTTATTTAAGTACCCTAACTGCCAAATATAAAACCATTCCACAAAAAGATCACCCACACTTCCCCGGCCAACTAATGGGCCTGGAAACAGAGCTGGAAGTTACATTTGTTGAACTGGACCGGTTCCAGTCAGGGACGCCGTGTCTTCACAAAGTCCCTCAGAGCAGGTGGCCATGTGGCCTGAGCGAGACAGCGGGTTCTCTGGGCTGAGGCAGGACCAGGCCCGGTCCACGGGGGGCGTGGAGGCTGACCGGCAGCCCCGTCACTCGTCGCTCACCCTCGTCTCCCACAGCTCGTGGAGCCCCTGACCCCCAGCGGGGAAGCGCCCAACCAGGCCCTCCTGAGGATCCTAAAGGAGACCGAGTTCAAGAAGATCAAGGTGCTGGGCTCCGGCGCGTTCGGCACCGTGTACAAGGTGAGACGCCAGACACAGCACAGACGCTCCGGAGGCCCGGGCTGGTGGCCCCTCGCCTCCCGGGGGAGCGAAGCCAGAGTCCTCGGCTGTCGTCTATGTGTGTCACTTATTCCTTGTATTGCTGAGGGTTTGGGACATTCCAGCATTTTTCCCAAGTTGTTGAGGGGAAATCTTTTATAATCACGGCGCCGAATAACTGGTCCTGTGAGTCGTGTCCACAGACGCATTTTATAGAAGTTGGCATTGACCCTAGAGGTCAGCTTCCGAGTCAGGCCCCGGTCCGAGCAGCCTCCTCTCCATCGTCTGTCTCTGGTCCTCTTTGCGTGAAGCCTGCTCTCAGTTAGGCCTGGCCCGGGTGCCTTAGAGCTGTGGGAGCAACGGCGCACCCTGTGTCATGGGCACGAACATAGGGTGTTTATCCGAAGACTCTGATCCGTGGACCGTGATCGCCAAAGAGCCGCTGAGACTTGGGGGCTCCCGGTGCCGGTGGCCTTGCCGTACAGGGCTAGCCCTTCTGGACGGCGTCACTCCTGAAGCCCCACGTGGCGTGTGTAAGGCCTGCCGGCTCATGCCTGCTCTCTCTCTCTCTCTCTCTCTCTCTCTCGCAGGGGCTCTGGATCCCGGAGGGCGAGAAGGTTAAAATCCCCGTGGCCATCAAGGAATTGCGGGAAGCCACGTCTCCGAAGGCCAACAAGGAAATCCTCGACGTGAGTCCGTCCCCTCGCTGCCACGGGCCTGGCGGTCAGGGGCCGCCTTTCTCGGGGCGGGCAGCACGCTGGCGTGGGACACTTCCTTCATCTCCACGTTGAAGGGTCACTGTCCGTGTCTCCTTCCTGCTGCCTCTCGTTGGCGTGCGTCCCTCTCAGGCCTGAGGGGAGGGGAGGACTCGGCTCCGCCATTCTCTCCTCTCCCTCCAAGGGTGGGCCTTGCTCTCGCGAGGTTTACACTGTACACGCCGTCGCCCCTGGTGAACTCGGGGGTGGGGATGATGCCCAGTACCCTGTCGATGCAGAAATGGAGGCCCAAAGAGACGTGCTCAGGTTCCCGGGGAGGTGGGGGGGGGATGGGGCGTAGGGATCCAGCCCACTGTCCCTCTGACTCGGAAATTCACGGTCACTTTGCTCCATCGAGTTCTCTTACCTTTGAAATGACGTTTGAAAGATGCCTAGAATGTACAATATGATGCGCTAGCGACTCCAGAAACGGTTGCCCGCCTTCTGCGCTTGCTCCCCAAATAATTGCAGTGTCCTCGGCCTCTCTGGATGGTTACTTTGTGGAGGAGTCCTTGGAATGTTCCACAGGTTATGATGTTTTCGCTTTGGTGGACGTAAGACATGTTCAGGCCTCTCCCTCCCACCCCGCCCCGAGAATTGTTATGAGTTAATTTGAGCCAAACTACGACAGTTGCCGGGAAGCGGAATCCCAAAGGATTGGGGAGATGCTGCGGAGAGTGGCAGGTTTGCAGCTTGTTTTATAGCCGGGAGTCGAGAGGCACGAGGAGGGAGCGTCACATCCATGGGTGGTGGGTGAAGGGGCGGGAGAAAGCACAGCCGGGAAGTCTCCGGGATTGGAGCCAAGAGTGAAACGAGGGGACACATACTTCTTGTCTCCTGTTGGTTCGGGGGAGTGAACAATCCACAGCCCGTAGAGATGGTATTCGGGGAGCAAGATAGCCATGAGGGCTCCTCTGAGCTCGTGTTCCCGGGAGATGGTGCCCCGAGAGGCCCAGGAGAGAGGATTGCTCTCCATCGCCAGGGTCCGTGATCCTAGACCCAGAGATGATGGACAGCCCCGCTGTGGCGGAAGATGGGCCTTGGCCAGAGGAGCCACAGGCCTGGGCCGTGACTGCCGCCAGGACCTGCTCTTAGTCAGGGGTTTTCATGATCAGAGCATCCCGTGTGGTTCCTTTGGCCTCCGAGTCTGTGGGGCCCGCCACGCTGGGCTCCGGGAGCTCGTCAGGTGAGCCTGAGGCCGAGCTGTGCCCACGGAGGAGGAGGTGTCAGCAGCGGGTTAGGACGCAGAGCTAACGGACAAGGAAAGCGACCCCAACGTCTCTGGGGTGTGGCTCCCCTTTCAGCCAAGAAGGGCAGCGGTCGGCGGTGACATCCCCACTTGGCCTCCGACCCACAGACGATCTCAGTGAGCCACGCCAGCGGGGACCCTTTCAAACGGGCTTGGAGGCAGCGACCCCCCAGGGGCAGCCCCCCTCCACTTCAGTTCTCCAGGGGTCCCCCTGCCTCCACCGGTTCAGACGCCCCCTGAACTAAGACGCCGCATCCATAAGCGCCGTGACAGCCCCCACACGAACACATACTCGTCAAAGGCAATTACCTCTCGCCGTCACGGCTCACAGATCAGTGTGAAGCCCCTTTAGCACGGTGTCGGCTCCTCTTAGCGGAACCAGGAGGAAGGGAGGGGACACGGCATTCGTGACGGCCCTCCTCCCCCCACCTCCTGCCCACCCCTCGGCCCTGCTGCAGGGGAAACCTCCGCAGCATCCCCTTCACTCACCACTGACTCCTTCCGGAAGTCCTCGTGGGTCTCACAGAACGACGCTGAAGCGCGAATTCCCGCCATGTCACCAGGCAGAGGGAGGTGGGGGCCAGTAGCTATGCTTTGGGAGGAAGCATGTTCCCTGGAAAGGGCCCCCAGAGCCCTGACATTGGAGGAAATGTGCTTTCGGGGGACAGAGAAGTAGACGATAGAGACCCCTGGGGCCGAGCGCCTTCTTTCGAAGGCTCGCGGGAGCGTGTACATCGAGCATGTCAAACTCACAGCCGGCAGTCCACATGCCGGGCACCTATTCTTTGTTCTTTTTTAAAAAAATACAGTTTTATTTATTTCAGAGAGGAGGGGAGAGGGAGAGAGAGAGAGAAATATCAAAGATGAGAGAAAATCACTGATCGGCTGCCTCCTGTACACGCCCCATACTGGGGATGGAGCCCACAAGCTGGGCCTGTGCCCTGGCAGGAATGGAACCGTGACCTCCTGGTTCCTAGGTCGATGCTCAACCCCTGAGCCACCCGGCCGGGCGAGGGCACCTACTCCTTACTCTTAAGGGGAGACAGGCTCTGCTGAAGGCGGTTGAGAGCGGGGGGCTCTTTTCCCAGAGCTCAGCATGAAATCGTCTCCCATGGGAAGTCAGGCAAGAAGGAAGGATCCAAAAACTCATTTTGGCAACTGGGACAAAGCAACCGACTTTCAAGGTCCCCAGGCCTCAGACACCCTGCTCGTGACTGGGACCCTGTCCTGGGGGCTCCGAGTGCGGGCTCTGCCCGCTGGGCGGGCGGGGCGGTGGAATACCAGGCGTGCTCGCCGTGGGTCACCCTGTGCCTCCGAGATTCCAGAACAAACAGCGAAGGACCCAGCTCACTCGCTGGTGCGCACACTGAACGGGACACGTGACCCAACAGCGTCCCCATTGTGCCTGGGGCGGGGGGAGGGCGCGGAAGGGGCGACCTGGTTCTGTTCCTCCATCAGATTGCAATGGGGCCGGAACCTGGCGGGGCTCCAGGCTCTGTGTGGCCCGACACCTATCCATTAAGGACCTATTCTCCAAAATTCATACTGAACTCATCCAATTAAACAAACCGGTGCTGGGCGCGGATTTTTCTCCCTCGAAATGAGGACAACATGTTTCCCAACCCCCGGAGCCTGAGCTGCAGGGGCCGCCGGAGGCCTGCCTGCCTGCCTGCCTCCGTGTTGTGGTTGTACCGATTCCCAGACTCGGGGGAGAGAGTGATTTGTGCTTTTGGCAGCCACGGGCCTGTTCATTTTTCCGTGGACTTTCCAGCTTAAGCTGAGGGCGGGCCAGGGAATGGGAATGCAAAACAGATCTGCGGATGTGCAGGGTGTGCGCCGCGCTCCGTCCCGAGCTCTCGGTGGACCTGCAGCCGGCACGGGCCAGAGAGCCGCCCAGGACCGTGGTCTCGGGTGGGCTGTTCGCCTCCTGGCGCCTCGATTCCCTTTTAGACAGAAACGGCCTCGGAGGAAAGGCACTCAGGCCTCTACAGGTCTGACTTCCTGTGGCGGGCCCTGCCCCGATGAGGGCTGGGGGACTGTGCCGGGTCTGCCACGGGCACGCGTCCTGCTGGGTCGTAGGCGCAGAAAGGAGAACCGCAGCTCCTTAAAGGGGGAGCC
>NW_006285997.1:203956-204230 GCF_000327345.1 Myotis davidii
TCCGTGCAGTGCAGCCCTGGCATGTCCCAGGCGGCTCTGGGCCTGGGTGTAGGGCCGGCTGTGCTGGAATGAAGGAGGAAGAAAGATCCGGGCGCACCCGCCAAGTGCTGACCACACTGCCGAGTCAGCAGCAGCACGTGGGGCGGGGGCGGGGGGCAGGGGAGCAATAAATAATCAGCGCTTGGCAGTGGGTCCAGTGCGGGGGCTCTGGGCGTGTACTGGGAGCTCTGGGTGTACTGGGAGCCCTGGGTGTACTGGGAGCTCTGGGTGTACT
>NW_006285997.1:204510-205046 GCF_000327345.1 Myotis davidii
GGCTATGGCGTGTATTGGGAGCTCTGGGCGTGTACTGGGAGCCCTGAGCGTGTACCGGGGGCTTTGGCATGTACTGGGGGCTCTGGCGTGTACCGGGGGCCTTGGCGTGTACCGGGGGCCCTGGCGTGTACCGGGGGCTCTGGCATGTAACAGCGCTGACCTGCAGCCTTTCCTCAGAGAGCCTGGTGGGAAGACTTTTCAGAATCACACAAATGCTTAAGTGTCATCACCATGTGGCTGAAGCTCTTGTTCCGACAGACAGACAGACAGTCAGACGGCTGGGCCCGCCTCCCTGCATCTGGGAGGCCAGGAGTTGGCGTCTCTCACAGAAAGTTCCCAGGCTGTGCCCAGCCCGTCCCCCCGGGGAAAAGTGAGATGCCAGGAGAATCGAACTTGGATTGGGGGTCTGGACGGCTCCCCTGCAGAGGAGTCAGCCGAGGAACAGGGGGAGAGGGTCTGGCCGGGGGGAGGGCTGCGGGGGGGTCCTGAGGGAGGGCTGACAGGGAGGGGGACCGAGGGGTGTGGGGGGCGGGCTG
>NW_006285997.1:205222-205709 GCF_000327345.1 Myotis davidii
GAGCAGTGAGGCCCAGGGAGGGGGAGGGCCCCCACCTCTGTCTCCTGTCTGCCACCGCCCATGCCCAGCGGCCCAGGTGCCTTCACTGCTGCAGGGAGCGCCCGGCTGCCCCTCGTCCGACGGGAGCCACGGAGAAGGACAAAGGCGCCTCTGAGCTGCCTCCCCAGGCCCTGTGGTCCCCCGTGAAGAGCCCCCACCCTTTGTATGTTAGCGGAAGAGAGGAAGGATTTATGGGTGAAAGTCAGGGTCCCCGCATGCTCACGCAGACGGAAGAGAGGGCCCCGTTGTGCGCAGGGTCATAAATAACAGCTCCCTCCGCCCGAGAAAGCAGCGGTTCACACCGTCTCTGCTTCGGCCTGTGCCCCACAAAGGCCCCTGCCTGGCAGCCAGCAGCGAGGGGCACGGCCGCCGGGTGCAGAATGGGCGCGGAGCAGCGCAGCTTCCGTCCCAGACTCCACGAGGGCAACGCAGACCGCCCTGTTCACAG
>NW_006285997.1:205960-209761 GCF_000327345.1 Myotis davidii
AGCCCGGCGGCCTGCCGCCTCACACCTGGCCGGCTCCTGCGAGGGCTCAGCACCCATGGGCGAGTCCCTATCTGGGCGTGGGAACCCTGACGACGTTTTTTTTTTTTTTAATTTTTTATCTTTATTGTTGAAAGTATTACATATGGTCCTTTTCCCCATTGACCTCTCCCAGCCACTCCCCCCACCTCAGGCCCTCCCCCCTACTGTCTGTGCCCGGGTGATGCGTTTGCGCACAATTCATCGGTTCATCACTTCCCACCCACCACCCGCCTTCCCTCTGAGCGCCCACAGTCTGTCCGTGCGTCTGTGTCTCTGGGTCTGTTTAGTTCATCAGTTCACTTGGTTCATGAGACTCCACAGATAGATGAGCGAGACCATGGGCCCTTGTCTTTCTCTGAGCGGCTTGTTTCGCTCAGCGTAATGCTCCCCAGGTGCCTCCACCGCCGACATCTTAACTGCAGCCTCCTTAGCTTCGAGGCAGAGGTCTTCTGTGAAGACCTTGGCAGTGCCAGGCTGGGCACATCAGGTCTCTGCCACTGGGGGTGCCCTGCAAAGGGAGGGAGGTCCCTACGGGCCCCCAGGGGGTGCCGGCCTCGCGCTGCGCCTAAACCTTCACAGCGCGATACATCAAAGGCCCTGTGGACACGTCCACCTCCCGGCTAGCTTGTCCCCTCACATCATGTCCCTCTTTGACCTGGGAGGGATCGGCCTGCCTCTCCCCCAGCCCCCGCGCCTCTCGTCCACACAGGAAGCCTACGTGATGGCCAGCGTGGACAACCCCCACGTGTGCCGCCTGCTGGGCATCTGCCTGACCTCCACGGTCCAGCTCATCACGCAGCTCATGCCCTTCGGCTGCCTCCTGGACTACGTGCGCGAGCACAAGGACAACATCGGCTCGCAGTACCTGCTCAACTGGTGTGTGCAGATCGCCAAGGTCAGTCGGAGGGCACTGCCCCGCGGCCCGCAGCCCGCTGCCCGTCCCCCCTCTCCTGGGACGTGCGGCCACTCGTGGGAGCCCCACGCTCTTTGGGATGAAACTGAATTGTCTTCCACCTTCAGTCGTGCCTGTCCCACTGCACACTGGGCATCAGGTCATCCGGCTACGTTTTTTAAAATATAGTTCTACTGATTTCAGAGAGGGAGGGAGTGGGGAGAGAGAGAAACATCAATGATGAGAGAGAATCATGGATTGGCTGCCTCCTGCACGTCCCCTACTGGGGATCGAGCCCACAACCCGGGCCTGTGCCCTTGACCAGAGATGGAACCCAGGACCCTTCGGTCCACGACTGACACACTATCCACTGAGCCACACCAGCCAGGGCATCAACCCGCATTTAAATCCGCCATCCTGCTTCCTGTGCTGTTTGGCTGTACTTGGTGTTGAAGTCCTTCCACAAGCGGCTGTGAGCTGTCCGCCTGTGACACATTCGCTTTCTAGTTCCCAAGGGACGCTGTGTTCCAGGAGCCGGCGGGACCCGCGTCTCGGGGAGGGGGGAGGGAGGGACGACGTGGGGGAGAGGGAGGAAATGGTTTCCTCAGCCAGGAAGAGAGAGATTTGCTCGGGGTTAGGGACTATTTATCTAAGGACTAAACCATTTTCTTTGTACAAGTCTGAAGCGAAACTACCCAGAAACACTGGGTGGCTGACCAGAACCTACACTCGCGGCCTTGGCGCAGCGGGATTGGCTGAGCTGCAGGCGCCCCGCGCTGGCACCGGGCTGGGCCGTCTTGGGAAACTGCCTAAATATTGTCGGGAAGGCAGTTTATTGTCCCGGCTAAACCGCCAAGACGGCAGATAAAATTGTATGGCCCAGGCGAAAGGAAAAACAATCATTTCTCAATCATAGGACTGGCGAGGGAGGGAGTGGCGGGGGGCGCAGAATGAAGCCCCCCCACCCCTTTGCTGCAGGCGTGGAAATGGCTTCTGTTCTCCAGACCAAAGTCTCGGGCTCGGGACTCGCAGACCTCACCTGCCTGCCCGTCAGGGAGGCCAGCGTTTCCTGAACGCCTGGCCCATGAGGCCACAGGGGCTGTCATGGACAGGCCGGAGAGGGTGCCCACTCTTCCTGGCTCTGTGAGCCAGGTGGTGACCCCCGAAATGTACTGCGTGGCACCGTCACCACGTACAGCCTTCTCATCCAAGAGTCCCATCTCTGCAGCCCAGGGGCAACGTGCTGGGCCATCTGCCCCGGGGGGCCCATCTCCTACCGCACAGTCCACAGGAGAGGAAGCCGTCCGGGCGGTGATGAAGCTAGCATTTTCCCACGCCGTTCCTGTTTTTAAGTATATTTTTATTGATTTCAGAGAGGAAGGGAGAGAGAGAGAGAGAGAGAGAGGGAAGCGAAAGGGAGAAAGAGATACAATAGTCAATAGTGAGAGCAAATCATTGATCAGCTGCCTCCTGCACGCCCCACACTGGGGATTGAGTCCCCAACCCCGGGCATGTGCCCTGACCGGGAGTCGAACCGTGACCTCCTGGTTCATAGGTCGACACTCAATCACTGAGCCACGCGGGCTGGGCTCCCAAGCCTTCTAGACAACAGTGCGTTCTCATCACCTATCCCTGACTAAGGCCTCACAGCCCTGGCCTGTGGCTCAGTCGGTTAGCGCGTCATCCCAATGCGCTGAGGTTGCGGGTTTGATCCCTGGTCAGGGCACAGACAAGAATCAACCAATGCATGCATCGATAAGGGAACAGCAAATCTTTGTCTCTCTCTAAAAATCAATTTCTAAAAAAGAGCTCACAGAGTTGAGTTCTCAGACAAATGAGAAGCGTAGGTCGCCAGGAGCAGCCTGAGACGTGAGGAGAGCGCTCAGGAGGGCGCGGGCCTCAGGAAGAGGCTTGGGTCCGGCCGCCGTTCTCTGACCACAGCTTCGCACACAGCAGCCTGCTTAGCTCCGTGTGGGAGAGAAAACTGGATAAGGCCCCGCTTCCAAAACATAATTTAGTTCAAAGGATTCGTTCTCCACATGCACTTCGCTGTGGGGAAACTGAGGCATGGGGTGTTGAACATGTCAAGGCCTCAGGCCAGCAAGTAGCAAACTGGGATTGGACGCCAGGCGGCCTTGCTCCCAGATCCACGCTCGTCACCCGCAGGGGCCCCCGGCTCAGGGCAGAGCCTGCAGGCCAGCGAGCAAGCGCCCCCCATCCCCAGTCGATGTCAGTGCCACACGCTCCTGCTCTGGAGTCAGACACCCAGGGGCCTACGCCGTCCGCCTCCTCCGAGGGCAGGGTCAGCGGTGAGGAGCCCGCACCACGGGCCCACGTCCTGCTTCCCGCCTCATCCGTGTCCACGCGTCTGTGCGCACCCGGATTTTCCACGTGGGGGTATCTCAGCCTGGGCTCCTCCCCAGGCCTGTGGGAGGCGGCAGCCGTGGGAAAACAGCCTGTCAATGTCCCCCACAGCCACCCCGCCAGGAAAACCTTCCCCTGGCGGGCCCCCTGGCCCTGGGCCCTCCTGGGTGAGGTCTAGGCCGGCAGGCAGAGTCCCGGGGACCTCCGTGTTTCAGAACGCAGCCCAGCCGGCCCACAGTCATTCACAAAAATAAACATGCTGACGACCTGGAAGCCAGGCTCTCGAGGCCGGAAGCGAGCTCCCCAGAGGCCCCGCGGCCCTGCGACCCCCCTCCGCGGCGTCTCCGCGGAGTTCTGGGAGCTCGCCAGCAGGACCGCGGCGCTTGTCGGTGGCTGGTTAAAACGTAGCCCTGCGGGGCACGGGGTGGCCTTCCCGGTGCCTCAGCCTGTGGGACCCAGACCGAGGGATAGCGTGTGATCTAAGCTCAGACGGGTCTCGTCTCCTC
>NW_006285997.1:209887-210295 GCF_000327345.1 Myotis davidii
GCAAATTCAATAGCCACGTGGTTTTCATGTGAAACACGTGAGCGAGCCCTGGCTGGTGTGGCTCAGTTGGTTGGGCGTTGCCCGGTGCACCAGGAGGTTTGGGGTTCGATTCCCGATCAGGGCACATGCCTGTATTGTGGGCATGCTCCCAGTAGGGGGCGTGCAGGAGACGGCCCATCCATGTTGTGCTCTCACATCCATGTTTCTCTCTCCTCCTTTCCTCTCTCTCAACAAATAAGTAAATAAATAAGCAAGCTATTCTTCAAAAACATAAATAAAGTGACAGAGAGGGTGGCAGACGGGCAGATCTGCATCGGCGGTGAGCCTGGGAGGTGCCTGGCGCTGGGAGCGCGTCCTGCGGGCCGGCCCTCCACCCAGCAGCCAGGTCTGGGCCCGGCGGCGCGGCTC
>NW_006285997.1:210352-210578 GCF_000327345.1 Myotis davidii
GGAGGAGTCACGGAGCCACCGCGTCACACTCACCGCGGTGCCTGTCTCAGGGCATGAACTACCTGGAGGAGCGGCGCCTGGTGCACCGGGACCTGGCGGCCAGGAACGTGCTGGTGAAGACGCAGCTGCTGGGCGCCGAGGAGAAGGAGTACCACGCGGAGGGCGGCAAGGTGAGGCGCTGGCTGGGGGCCCGGGCGCCGGCCACTGACTGCGGGCGTGGGGGACG
>NW_006285997.1:210670-210937 GCF_000327345.1 Myotis davidii
GTGGCACGCGGCTGTGAGAACATGTCAGAGCCCTGAGGTCTCGGTGACACACAGTGGGCGCCCTCCTCGGACCGGTCGGGGCTCCCGGGGGCTCTCCCCATAGGGAGGCCTTCAGAATTCTCAGGGTCCGCGGGACCCTCTTACGTTCCTCTCCGGCCTGCGTGGCCCCAGCAGCCCCATAAGCACGGGGTGGCTGGGACCCCGGGGCACAGACACAGGCCTGGGCTGCCAGCTCGGGGCCTCCCAGAGCAGCCCTGTTCTCCGCCG
>NW_006285997.1:211321-211610 GCF_000327345.1 Myotis davidii
TCAGCAGAGGGCGGCCAGCGGTTATCTTATCGCCTTGTCCCTGTGTCCCCAGGTGCCCATCAAGTGGATGGCCCTGGAATCGATCTTACACCGAATCTACACCCACCAGAGCGACGTCTGGAGCTACGGTGAGTCGAGCCGGGATCCCGGGGCTGAGCCGCTCCGAGCGCTCGCTGAGCCGCACTGTGTGCTCATCACCCAGCGTTTCCTCCCAGGACAGGGGCTGGCGGCAGTACTGCCACGTCAGTGACACTAAGAAAGCGTGACACACAGTAAACGCCACCGCCGG
>NW_006285997.1:211632-216632 GCF_000327345.1 Myotis davidii
GAGGTTTGGTGAGGGACTAACCCAGGGGCTGGGCTGGGAGTGAATGGTGGCGAGCGTGGTCTCGGGGAGCTGGCGGCAGAAATGCACAGTGAGGAGGTGCCTTTGGGAGAAGAGGTAGAAATAGGGGCCTCGCTTTTGCTCTCAGGCGTCATCAGGACCCCGGCTTGCTTGCCCCTGGCAGTCCCCTCTCGCCTTCCACCTTCTGGCCGCCTTGCCTTTGCACAAAGGGCTGCCTGAGCAGTGTCACTCAGGCATTTTCCCAGAGGGCTGTGCTGGGGCGTTCACCACTGGGAACCCACCTCCCCTGCCGCCCCCGGCCTGCCTCCCCTGCCACCCAGCCAGCTGCTGAAGGGCTGCTTGCTGCTCGCTGCTCTGTGGGGGTGACTCGTGACATGTCACCTGTTCCCAGCTGTGGGAGCAGCGGCCGCTCACTGTGCAGGCGAGGACTAGCTCCCTCGGGTGTGCGTGTGTTTCCAGAGCAGAGACTTGCAGGCTCAGAGGTGGGAAGACCGTCAGGGCCCGGCCGGGTGGCTCAGGGATTGAGCATCGTCCCAGGCACCAAGTAGTTGCTGGTTCAATGCCCGGTCAGGGCACCTGCCCAGGTTGCGGGCTCGATCCCCAGTGTGGGGCGTGCAGGAGACAGCTGATCCCTGCTTCTATCTCATCATGTTTCTATCCCTCTCTCCCTCTCTCTCTCTCTAAAAATCAATTTTTTTAAAAAGTCAGATGCTTTAAAAAAAAAAAGAAAGAAAGAAAGAAAGAAAGACAGACCATCAGAACTGGGGGATGGTCTGAAAAAAATACCCATTTGAAAATGACTGCGCTGACTTTTTTTAAGTCATGATTAATTTTGAAACAACAAGTATAGGGTTCTTATGTTTATCAAAGGAACACGGGGGACTTTGTTTCCAATTTTTCATATATATATATATTTTTTTTTTGTTTGTTTAGAGTATTACATCTGTCTCCTTTTTCCCCATTTGAACTCTTCCCAGCCATTCCCACAGTATGCGTGCCTACCAGGCCTTTGGTTGCTCTCTCACCCTCTAATTTTTCTTCTATTAAAACTCCCAGTGTGTAACCTCGCTGCAAACCCATGTGTCCTCCTCCAGGCTGCTGGGGGCGGCCGTCTGTGCGGCCCCTCCCGCCGAGAGCATGCTGGCGTTGACTCATTCACGTGGCCGTGGTATCTTGGCTGTTGTCACTAAAGTTTACCATTGATTGGCCGCTCGCTCTTTGCCTGGCGTTGCCTGAACATCTCAATTATGTTACTGGCCCCTCGTGACACTGTCATCACCCCACTTTACAAAGAGGTACACTGAGGCTCCCGGCACGCGAGCCCATTGCCCGGGACCACAGAAACACAGGCTTCTAGGCATAAGAAGCCGTATCGATAATGATGCCCAAGGACAAGACGTTGGGGTCCCTGACTCATAAAGCGGCACCTTCGTCCTCACAGGGGTCACCGTGTGGGAGCTGATGACGTTCGGGTCCAAGCCCTACGACGGGATCCCGGCCAGTGAGATCTCGACAGTCCTGGAGAAAGGGGAGCGCCTCCCGCAGCCGCCCATCTGCACCATCGACGTCTACATGATCATGGTCAAGTGTGAGTGACCGCCGGGGCCCCGCCCCCGCGCAGCTGCGCCTGGGGAGGCGTTGCTGCCGTGTCCAAACAGCGGAGCCCTCAGCTCCCCAGAGAAATGCCGCCCCGTCTCTGCAGCAGGCGGTCCAGCCCAGGGACACCGTCAGTCAGCCCCTCGCACGTTCCTCCGGAAGCCGAGCCTGACTCACGGAGCCCCGGGGCCCGGCGTCTGCCGTGGCTGCGAGCAAATAAACAAAATCCAAGTCCCCCGTGAGCCACGACCTCCAGGCCCCCTGTCCTGAGTGGCTCCAGGGAAGGGCCGCCCGGGTGGGAGTGTGTGACCAGAGACTGGGAATGAGTAACCGTACAAGGCCGGTAGAATCAGCGTGCCTGCCTGGATTTCCGTCTTTCCAGCCGTGGCTTTACGTGCGGCCCGGCGGCAGGGTAGCCGGTAAACTCTGAGCCCGGGCCAGGGGTGTGACCGGTAACGCTGTGACGGCGGCAGAATCCCAGGTTCAGCGGCCCCGAGGGCGACACGCCGTGTGCTGAGCTTTTGCCCAGAAGGACCGGGGGGCGGGGAGCAGCGTGGATGTAAACAGTGATGCCGCTCTGAACTCCAAGCCCGGGGTCATCTATTTTTAACGTCCTTGTTGGGGGCCGAGGAAGCTGGGACCGAGGTCACTGACAGTCTGGCCTAAAAATAGCCTGACTCCCGCTGGTAGGAAGTAGATGTGAGGCCCGGAGGCAGGCGGGCGGCCAGCTCTCGGCTGCTCCTGCAGCTCCTCCATCGGCCGGGGTCGTGTAAGCAGGGCCACCAGCCTGGGAACAGGGGTGTCCTCTGCTTGCCCCCCCCTTCCCCGGCCCATGGGCACAGGAGGACACCAGGGCGGAGACTTCCCAGACCCCCGGATTCTTAGAGAAAGTCCCCAAGTTCCCCTCCACGGGCTCTGGTTTCCAGTTGGCAAGACTGCTGAGGGGCCGTAGACGAGGGTCACGTGGAGTGAGGACCTGGGAGCTTGGCCACGGGACACCCCCAAGTCAGAGCAGCTCCCAGGGGTCCCTCCAGGGTCACGCTGCAGTGCTGGCCTCAGAGGAGCCGGTGGGCCCATCAGAGATGTCATGTCTCTCTGATTCATACATGTCTGTTATGGGGGACACATGATATATACGTGTCTGAGGACACAACACACACACGTCTGACTTCAACCACGTCAGCACCGATTTGCTGAGACGGAAAGGTCCATCAAGGGAGGAGGTTTCTGCAGCACTTACTTGTCTGGAGGGTCCCCGTAAGCCTCCCCCTGTGTGATGCTGCCCTGGGGGTGATTGTTGGGGCTCTCACTGGACCCCGTTCCCTCCTCCCTCCTCTAGGCTGGATGATCGATGCGGACAGTCGCCCCAAGTTCCGCGAGTTGATCAATGAGTTCTCTAAAATGGCCCGAGACCCCCAGCGCTACCTCGTCATCCAGGTACCGGACCTCTGTCCCTGTAACGCACATCTGTGTCCAAGGGTCCGCCCCGTGCCAGCCCCGTCCCCCAGGCCGGCAAGCAGGCAAAATGGCTGATCTCTCGGTCCCTCGATCGCAGGCCAGGCCTAAGGACCGTATCCGCGCACGAATTTCATGCACTGGGCCTTTAGTATTATTATAAACAGTACCTCAGCCACTAGTAGCAGATACACAGTCTGTAAACGCTGCTGCTTCATGCCTTCTTTCCCCTAAGTGTTGGCATTTCACTCGGGGCTTTTAAGCATCAAGGAATTTTTAATGTTTTTCTAATACATTTTTAGTGGTTTCAGAGAGGAAAGGGGGGAGAGAGAGAGAGAGAGAGAGAGAGAGAGAGAGAAAGAGAGAGAGAGAGAGAGAAACATCAATGCTGAGAGAGAATCATGAATTGGCTGCCTCCTGCACTCCCCACACTGGGGATCGAGCCCAAAACCCAAGCATGTGCCCTGACGGGGATTCGAACCCTGACCTCCTGGTTCACAGGTCGATGCCCAACCATTGAGCCATGCCAGCAGACAGTTTTTGATGTTTTAATTCCCAGCCTGGGGAGGGAGGAAGCTGCTACACGGAAGAGAACCAGGGCGATTTTACTGTGACTAACCTGTAAACACACAGGGTCTGCCAGCAATGGACTCCTGGACCGCGGGCGCCCAGGAGGGATGCCTCCCCTTGGGCCTTGCTCACGGCCTCCAATCCCCCCCTCCCCCCAGGGCGACGAGAGGATGAACTTGCCCAGCCCCACGGACTCCAACTTCTACCGCGCGCTGATGGACGAAGAGGACATGGAGGACGTGGTGGACGCGGACGAGTACCTGATCCCCCAGCAGGGCTTCTTCCACAGCCCCGCCACCTCCCGCACACCCCTGCTCAACTCCCTGGTGAGGGCCGCCACTGCTCACGCGCCCCCGGTTGGAGGGACTTGAGTTTTTGATTGTTTGTTTTTTAATATGTTTTTATTGATTTCAGAGATGAAGGGAGAGAGAGAGCAAGAGAAACACCCATGATGAGAGAGAATCCTGGATCGGCTGCCTTCTGCACGCCCCACAGTGGGGAAGGAGCCCACAACTCGGGCCTGTGCCCTGACCGGGAATCGAACCGTGACCTCCTGGTTCATAGGCTGAGACTCAGCCACTGAGCCGCGCTGGCCGGGCTGAGTGACTTGAGTTTTAGAGAAAAGGATGCCCATCTGGTGGAACTTACTTGAGACGAAGAAGTGCGTTTAACCGAGTGACAAGCCAAAGGCAGAAAGAATCGGTTCGACGTGTTGACGTTTTTTTATGGCGTCGGGACCACGGGATGGTAGTTTTCTCAGGTTCACTGAGGACCAGGAATTAGTCAGATACAGGCCTCGTTTTCCTACAGCTCATGGGTCCAGAGGAGAGGATGCGCCTTTAAGTACCTCCACGTCGGACTGACCCAGGGGTGGACACGGGGGCAAATTGGCAGACATGGTGGAGGGAGGGAGAGGCAGATGTGCACAGCCGGGCCCAGCGTGGCCTTTACACCCCTCCAGGTGCGTTCGGTGAGGCAGGGGAGAGCGAATACGTGTTCCATAAACTCCTCCGATTCTCTTGCAGAGTGCCACCAGCAACAGCTCCGCCGTCACTTGCATCGATAGAAACGGGGTACGTACGGAGCCCAGTAAACCGGAGCTCAGTGGCACCCTGGGCGCTGCGCTAGGAAACCGGGCAATGCCCAGATTCACCCAGAGGCCCCTGGTCTTCCTGCCCCGTGGCTCCTCCCCTGCCCGGCTCCCTGCCCCCTGCCCCGAGGCCAGCGTGAGCTGTCACTCACGGCAGAGCTATTCTGTCATGGATCCCAGACCAGCAGCCTCGCGTCACCAGGCAGCTGGTGACAGATGCAAAGCGGGCACCTCTGCCCGGACCGAGGAAGCGGATCCCTAGGGGGGCACC
>NW_006285997.1:218299-218546 GCF_000327345.1 Myotis davidii
ATGTGTGTGAGCGTTGTGTGTGTGTGTGTGTGTGTGTGTGTGTGTGACAGATTCAATCCCCTTTTTCTCTCCTGGCTCCATGCTCGGCCTGTGAACATGTACTTTTCTGATCTAAGCTTTACCCCCAGACGCCCCCCCACCTGCCTGCACCCCCCAGGGCAGGCTGTCCTCCGAGAGCTCTAGGGGGTGGGAGGTAGGGTGCCCGTTGCTCTGGGGGCACAGAACGGGCACAGCCTGTTTGAGCGGC
>NW_006285997.1:218657-220519 GCF_000327345.1 Myotis davidii
CACCACAGCAGCCTGGACAACCCCGACTACCAGCAGGACTTCCTGCCCAAGGAGGCCCAGGGCAACGGCCTCTTCCCGGGGCCCACGGCCGAGAACGCAGACTACCTGCGGGTGGGCCTGCCGAGCAGCGAGTCCACTGGCGCGTGACCGAGGAGGTGGCCACGGCCGCCCGGCCAGCCTGCAGCCCCCGGGACCGGCCACGCAGCTCCCAGGCCTGCCAGCCACCGCCATGCCCCACCACTCCTGTCCCCGCCCCGGACTGGTCTGGCCGGATCCAAGGATCTTCTTAGATCGTCTGACCGGCCCCCTTTCGGCCAGGCGGCGCCCCACTCAGACGTGCGCTGGCAGGTTGCGCTCTGAGGCTCCTCAGAAGGCACCGGAAAGAATGCCGTCGGGGGCAGACGCGCACCCGGCAATGAGGCACCTTCGCAAAGAAAGCTGCCTACACTGAGGAGGTACTGCTCGGGGCCCGGGGGTTTTCAGGGTCGGTACTGGCCCGGTTCCAAATGGGCTCCTCTGATGAGGAAGAGGCCTGACCGTCCGGAGCTCACACTGCCCTGAGGACAGGGGCCCGCCTGGGACCAAGAGCAAGGCCAGCCTGAGGGGACGCGGACCATCGGCTCTGCCTCTGCTCTCCCCGACCGGTCACACGCCCTCCCTGACCCCAGCGGCTGATGGTACGCGGCACAGCGCCCGTCGTGGCAGGTACGAGAGGATGAGCCACTGTGCCCCCTTCCTGGGCAGGGAGGACCGAGGACAGACTCCTCCTCGGACTCGCTTTTCTGTCTGTGTCCCCGTGGTCCTCGCCCTCCATCCCTTGACCGGCGTCTTCCCGTGACAAGCCTTAAGACTTCCTTGTTTGTTCTCCATTCCATTCCTTTGGGAACCCGATACGGTTTCCCCGTCAGCAAGAGGAAACGGTACAGCCAACAGGCCGGGCCAGCTCCCAGTCGAGTCAGCAGCATTCAGACCAGAAGCCTTTAATCAAGTCGCGAACCTTCTCAGAGGAAGTCCATCTGGCCTTGGGGGGTCGGGGAGAGCGCAGATCCGGAGGCTGCGGAGAGGAAGCTGTGCTGGAGTCTGGCTGAGTCTCCCCCAAAAAGATTCGCTTAGGCTACTCGTAGAAAAACCCTTCCTTCTTTCACTTTAAATGTTTTTTACTCGAAAGGTACTCTGCTCTTCCCTTTGGGGAACCCCCCCTCCCCGTGTGAATAGACCCAGGCACCCACTCAGCCTCGCACTGCCGCTTCCCCGCGGGGAGTGACGATGGGGTGGAGAGGGTGGGATTCAGGTGGCAAATAGGAAGGCGTGAGTTTGACGTTGACGCTAATGCCTTCGCAGCATCTGCAGGTGCATGAGAGGAGAAAATGTTTTTCCTTCTTTAACAAAAGTCTCTCTCCTCGGACAGCCCAGTGAGGTGGGGCGCCGACACCCCGACCTGTGCGAGGTGGGCCTCCCCAGTGCGTTACACACTCGTAGCCGCACCCACCCGCCCACCGAGCCCAGCAAGACGCATTCCCCCCACCTCTCTGGCCCGGGCTGTGCTCACCCACACGCACGTGCAAAATTGTCCTTTCGTTTTTGAAAGATTTAGGACTTAGATGGATCAGGGCCCCACCATTTTGTTACCAAAATAATTTGTTTCCATGGAAATATAAGCTCCATTCATGTTAGAGCCATCACCCTCACAAATACTCCAGAGGCCTCGGCCAGCCCAGCAGAGGTGCTAACGGTGCAAAAATCCGTAAGACAGAATCCCTGGTTCCAAGAAATTCACAACAGAGCAAAGGGAAGGGACCCCCAGACGCTAAACTTAGAGCAAGAGTGCCAAGGCGAGGCGAGAGGCGGCAGCCACGCCCTGT
>NW_006285997.1:220616-232775 GCF_000327345.1 Myotis davidii
TGCTCCGGGCAGAGGGAACCCGCCTGCACCTGCCAGCGGACACACTGAGCCAGGCCCACCCGCCGCCCCTTTAAGCCTGGGAGTCCCCGGCCTCGCCCCGTGCTCCCCACTGGGGAGGTTGCGTCCTCCCAGAAATCGGAGAGTGCTCAGGGAGGCGGCCGCACAACACTGCTAAGCGTCTGCCGTGTTAAGCCATTGCCACGAAACCACCTTTATTGTTTACCCACCTCGAGCATAAGTAATTCCGTGGGACGTGTATTCGCACTGGAAGCCACGGTCACATCCAGGGTCGCAGCAACGGGCGGGGAGGGCGTGGCAGCCGGTCACCTGTAGCCATTAGGCCCCCGTGTTTTTGTAACTGAAATGGTTCCTGTGTAACATAATAAACCCGCAGAAACGGTTCCAGCACTCGCTCCTTGGGGCTTCCGCTTTCCTGCACGAAACCTCGTTGCCCAGGTCCTTCAGGTTGTGTTTTTCCCGAAGTGATTCTCCCGTCTGTTCCGGGCGGTGCAGGGGGTGGTGGGCACGGCCGAGCGTGGAGAGCGGGTCACCCCGGGGGAGGGGGGGTTTCCATCTGAGGCCCCTGTTGGCCAGATGTCAACGCTCCTGCCGTGCCCTCCGCCCCTGCAGGGGGTGGGCCTGCCGCTCCTGTCCCCCCTCCCCCCGGGCATGGCTTTGCTGGCCGCCTGCCCTCCAGAGAGTTGGAAGCTGACACGCACTGGGCCACGGTCCTCACGTCCGTCCCAGACCGTCCCTAAGGCGGCCCTGAAACGCACTCTATGGAAACGCTGTCACCTCCTCAGTGAGACAGATGAACCCTCCAGGCCTCCGTGTTTGTTGGAAGTTCTCCCCCCCAGCTGTGCCCCGCCCCTCTCCCGCAGACACGGGACTGGGATGGGACCCGCACCGGTTCATGTGGCTGCCCGGGCAACCTCCCAGGTCCCCACCGGGAAGGTCCTGATGGGCTTTGTCTCCGGTGCAGCCGGGCCCAGGACTTTTCCCAGCTCCCCGGGGATTCTGGTGAGCCCCGCCGCTTGGGGTACCCCTGGGGTGAAGGAAAGTTCTGGGGGGCGGAGATGGGGCCCCCAGCTGACTGTCTCCCCGCTCTGAGCTCCTGGCCACGGGCCTCGGGGTGCGTAGCATCTACAAGGCTGTCGGACTGTGCTCACTCGCGGGGCTCACCCTCACTGCCCACTGGAGTCCCCCGTGAGCTTAAAAGGAAGAAGGCGGGGGCCTCAGGCCCCTTTAACCGAAATTGCAGGGCTCCCCGTGTGGCTGGAGTGACAGCTAGAGGTGCACCCCCCTCTCTGCGGTCACCCTGGGTCCTACAAGCCCGTGGTCCGGGCCACGCCCAGGTCAGGACCAGATAAAACTGCCTGCGTTCAGTCGGGATCCCCAGAGGCAGCCCACAGGGCAGTGTGCGGTCCCTGACATGCGGGACGTGGCCACTGCCAGCCGCTCCAAACGCCTTGAGTCCTTGTCACCAGCAGCTAACTGACCCGAGAGGGGCAGGTGCCCAGCCAAGTGCGTTTTCTCAGATGTGAGCGAGAAACGGGCTCCTCTGCCCGTGGGCGGCCGCACTGCGAGGGCTGCTGGACGTGCCCTCAGTGCCCACCTCGCCTGCCTGCCTTTGGGGGAGCACGCGACCACGGCCACGGCCACGGTCTGGTCCTTCCCTCGCCCGGGGCTGTAAACCCAGCCCATCAGGAAGCCGGCCTCTCCCACACGCCTGCCGCGGGGCGGGGGGCATTCACCTCTGTGCTCTCAGACACACGCAGGCAGGACTTTCCATGTACGTCTATTTTTGTAACTTTTTTGAGGAATTTTAGCCTCATATGTAGCACTGAACTTTGTAAGGTATGTTTTTTAAAATATGTTGTTACTGATTTCAGAGAGGAAGGGAGAGGGAGAGAGAGAGAGAGATCCGTGATGAGGGAGAATCATTGGTCGGCTGCCTCCTGCACGCCCCTCACTGGGGATCAAGCCCGCAGCCTGGGCACGTGCCCTGACGGGGAACGGAACGCCGGCTGGGCACCCAAGCCTTTTAGTCACCAGCGTGTTCTCACCACGTAACCCGGACTAAGACCTCACAGCCGTGGCCGGGTGGCTCAGTGGGTTAGAGTGCCAACCCAATACACCAGGGTTTCGCGTTTGATCCCAGGTCAGGACACATGAGAATCCACCGTGAATGCAAAAACAAGTGGAACAGCAAATAGCCATCTCTCTTGTGGGGCAGCTAAAGACAGCGGGCACTCCTGCTGCCTGCGCGGCCCGCCCTCTGGCCACCGCGCCACCTTCGCTTCTAGGGCGAGAGAAAACCTCAGCTCACCAGTCACCTTCGGAGGGCAGGCGTCAGGAGGACTGCCTGAGCCGTCGGATGGCTTTTATCGAAACGAGGGTCCGTGCTTTCAGAGACTTGTTGTATGTCCTTTTCACAAACTGTATCTGGGGTCAAAATAAGCGATGTGCGCGTGGCTTCTCTCTTCCCGCGGCAGGCACGGTGCACAGGCTGCCCTCTCTGAAGGCCTTCGAGTCCCCACCCTATCGCCTGGCGGTACATTTACATGCATTTAATTTTGTTTTTTATATAGAAGACCTCCCACCTAATTTGGCTGCAAAATAATCTTGCTGTGTAATAATAGAATCTCCGACAAACACGGAGACCCTGTCGGGTGGAGGTGACAGTGTAACTGAGTAGCTGGACAGAGCAGCCACTTCCTTCTGAACCAAGCAGTCACCCTCCAGCGCGCAGACACGGTACGTTTCTAACCTTGTGAGTGTGGAGAGAGGGAAGCAGTATTTGTACACGTGGGACGCAGGCCTCCCGGGCTGTGGTTTACACGTGGGATCAGGACTCACGGACTGTGTGTCGAGTGTTTAGCAATCAGGTGTACACCATTCGTTGTCTCTATGCATAAGTACCTATACCAATAATACTGTATTCCTGGCTAACAATGTTGATATTCGTTATTGATCCTATCTGACCTCCTGTAGATGTTCTTTCCTGATGACTTTTTAAAGTTCATTAATAAACTTTATTTTTAGAGCATTGTCGGGTTGAAACACTGCAAAACGGGGCAGAACGTAGGAAGTTCCCAACCCCCCCTCCCCCAAAAAAGCAGACCAAGTGCTAAAAGTCCATAGCAAAATATAATGTCATAGGCATAAAGGATTCAAGAAATGAGAAGTGAGCTGCCTGCTTTTGTCTATACTGGGAGTTAAAAGAAAAAAATATCCAGTGACCCTCCCTCCCTATCGCCGCCCACACCCCAGCGGCCTGGTCGCAGCTGAATGCCTGGAGGTTCCATGTGGGAGTGGGATCAGGATGGGGTCCCTCAGTGGGGGTCCCTCAGTGGGGGTCCCTCCAGGTGCCGTGCTGTGGGCGGTGCACTCTGATGCCAGCGCTTGATTCTACGGTCATTTCACGCCTGTGCACACCTCCTGAAAGCTCTCCTCAGATTCCCTTCGAGTTTCTCCGGCTCCGCGGAGCCCAGAGGGGTTCTGTGGCCACAGGTCTGCTTCCTGAGACCCCAAGCGAGCAGAGTGTTGGTGAGATCCCACCGGATTCAGCTCAGGGTGACTAATGCCCGCGGCCCTGGGCCTTGCTCCCAGATCCACACTAAAATATGAAGAATTCCATTGGATCCATAAAAGAAGTTAAACACCTTATAAGCATATCAGCGGGCAGATCATGGAAAATGCAAATGACTCATCACACTTAGAACCTATGTGTTCGACCGCACTCACCATCGAGAAGAGGCCAGTGAACCTGAGCGAGAACCCCTCTCCCCACACGTTCGGGGGGAGTAGGCAGAGTCACAGACTGTATGACAATCAAACGGTTAAACACGTGTGCCCCTGACATGGCAGTTCCCCTGGGACACATCACCTAATGAGACATTGTCAGTGACCGAACCTGTCTCCCCTTACATTTATTTGTCGAAGCCCAAACCCCCATGTGATGGTGTTAGGAGGTGAGGCTTTGGAGGAATTGGGGTTCCATGAGCTCCTGAGCTGGGACCCCAGGGGGGGTTAGAGTCCTTATAAGAAGAGGAAGAGAGCAGAGCCCCTCTCTCCCACGGGGAGGACACAGAAAGAGGGCAGCCCCCTGCAGCCGGACGAGAGCTCTCGCCAGGACCCGGCCGAGCTGGGCCCGGGGCTCGGAGTTCAGCCCCACGTCCGTGGGAAATGAGTGCTGCTGGGTAAGCCACCGGTCCATACCGCTTTGTCTTCGCAGCCTGAGCTGACTAAGCCAATACTCCGACACCTAGACAGATGCCTAGGAGTGAGAATGGTCACCGAACCATTATCTGTAATACAGAAACAAAGGGGAAATGTTTCGTGTTCATGCAAAGGGAAATTACTGCTTCAAATATATTTTTTTATTGATTTCAGAGAGGAAGGGAGAGGGAGAGAGAGCTAGAAACATCAATGAGAGAAAATCATTGATCGGCTGCCTCCCACACGCCCCCTACTGGGAATCAAGCCCGCAACTTGGGCCTGTACCCTGATCGGGAATCGAACCGTGACCTCTTGGTTCATAGCTCAAAGCTCAACCACCAAGCCATGCCGGCCAGGCCAAAGGGAAATTATTAAATAAGTTTTGAAGCATCACAATATGGAACTCGGTGCCGTTGTTAGAGAGGAGGGGAGAAATCCATGAGCGATATTACGGAGATATGTCCCCATCGTGTTGTTTTAAATAAAATCAAGCCAGTTGCTGAATAACATGGTTGTTTAAAAAAAAGCCTACATGTGTGTATACCCATGTATACACACACACACAGATACCACCAGACAATGGCCTGGAGCTGGCCCTGCTAGCTCACCATGCTGGAGACCTGTGGAGAGAGGCAGTGGAGCGTGAGGTGACAACGTGGCCAGGAGGGAATCTTTCCTTTTATTCGTGTCCTTTTGACTTTCCATGCCGTTTGGGTTTTTAGAAAAGCAGGCATTACTTTGGTGATTATACTGGGCATCAATGTCATGGCTGTCAGTGCGTGGCTCTCCCTCTGCTCCCACCCAGCAAAGCATTTGGCCACGTCCTGTTTCTTTTCCTCTTGCTCCTTTGGAGAAAGTGCCGGTGGCAGGAGGCTGTGGTCAGGCCCCCTGGGTGGCGGGAGGATGTGGTGGGCGGGGACGTTCGGGGCTGAGTGGACAGGTTCTTGGGTGACGGACACGCGGGCCTAGGATAACAGAGCCCTCTGAGGGAGACCATCGTCGTCAACTCATGCCGTGAGAAAACACTGCCGACTGCATGGCTACAACAGACACTGACTTCCCACAGCCCTGGGGCGGCGAGCTCCAAGGTCATGGTGCGGCTGCCTCGGGGTCTGGGAGGCCCTCCTGCTGGAGCAGAGAGCCACCTCCCGGCGTGTCCGCCTCACACGATGGAGAGGCACAGTGAGGGCTTTCCGGTGTCGCTTCTCCTGAAGGCACTGATCCCACCGCCAGGGCCCCACCCTCCTGGCCTCACCCCACTCTGATTCCCTCCCAAAGCCCACATCCATCTCCAACACCATTGTGTGGGGAGTAGGGCTTCGATATCTGAGGGGAGGGGCACACGTATTCAGAAAGGCTTCTTTACTCTAAGATGCGAGAGTCAGGGACCCCACCGTGCAGCGAGCTCCAACTAGTGCTTGGAATTTCTCTCTAGATCTTGGTTCTTTAAAGGAGGTATCGGTCCAAGTCTTGGCCACCCTATATAACAAAAGGCCAGCGCCCATAACGGCAGAACGACCAGAATGACCGGTCGACCAGTCGCTATGAACTGCATTGACCACCTCTTGGTCCCTCCCCTCCACTTTGCATGTGCCCTGTTGTGTACCCTTGCAAGGCGCTCGCTCTCTCTCGCTCTCTCTCGCTCTCTCTCTCTCTCTCTCTCCCTCTCTCTCTCTTTCTCTCTATTCCCCTCTCCCTCTCCTCCCCCCCTTCCCCTCTCTCCCTCTCTCCCTCTCTCTCTACCACAGGAAATTGCTTTGTCAAATGGTAGGACATTTCAATTTAAGTGGCTACTGTCCAATTGCCAGAACAACATGCGGGACCCATTCCTTCACGTCCCTGCCAATTCTCCATGCTCTCAACTCTGACAACTTGTGTTCATTTCATGGAGCTAAATGGCTGCTTGTGCTGGCTTTGGCTTTCTTTGTTTGGGGTTTGGCATTTTCCTCATCAAAATGGGCATCCTTTTCATTTTTATATGCACCTGTAAAATATGCTTATTGTACAGAAAACACGGCCGCATGGGTAAATGTGAGATCAGGCATGAAGCGTGTTTGTTTCCCATGTTTTACTCCCCATCCCAATCCCGTTTGACCTTTTTCTGCCGGGACGGCTGCCTCCTCTGTGTTGACCTACAGACGTTCACTCTGTACCTGGGACGCTGGTTCCCAATCTCCTCATCATATACATTAGCTCCTGTAAATGCTATCATCAGGGAAACGCAATTCTAACATTTTTTATATTAAGTGCATTTTCCATGGTATTTGCTCAGGGCATCTGGCTTAGAAGGCCCCTCCCCTGAGGACGCAGCGGTGTTTGCCGCGTTCTCTGCCTCGGGCACTTCACGCTCATCTTTTTACGCTCAGAGCCTCTGTGCTGGGCCACACACCCTGCTGTGGGGGTGGCTCCTGTCCCTGGCTGGCGCCCCATCGACCCTTCCACGCCTCATCCCCTCCCGCTGGGTCCTCAGCCCTCACTCCATCTGCTCGCAGCCGCCCCCCCGGCCTCCTCCCGCTCCCACCTCCCAGCTCTCAGATCCCCAGGGCCCCAGTTCTCAGCTTGCCAGTCCTGCCTCACCACCCACGGAGCCTGAGACCGGGGACCAGCCCTGGGCCCTGCCGGAAGGAGCCCCGTGGGACTCCCGGACAACCTGGAATCGCTTCTCCAGTGTTTCTGGCAGAGCCGAGGCAGGAGGGGGAGCGGGAGGGGCCGGCCACCCTGGCAGCCTCTGTCCCAGCCTGGACAGCCGTCCCGGAGGGCTCGCGGGCACTGCTGGCTGCCGGGGAGGTGGTCAGCCACCTCCACCCTAACGACCAAGCCCACATCCGACCCTCTTCCTCCCGGGGCCAGAGCACAGCTCCCTCCCACCCGAGGACTGTGGGCTCCAGTGGGCTGCACACCCCTGCGGAGCCTGGCAAGCTTTCTTTATATATATATTTTTTATTGATTTCAGAGAGGAAGGGAGAGAAGAGAGAGATAGAAACATCCATGATGAGAGAGAATCATGGATCAGCTGCCTCCAGCTCACCCCCTACTGGGGATGGAGCCCACAACCCGGGCCTGTGCCCTGACCGGAAACCTAACCGTGACCTGCTGGTTCAGAGGTTGACGCTCTAACTGCTGAGCCGCACCAGCCTGGCTGCTTTGCCATTTTTGACGGCACATCTTGAGGAAGCAGACGCTTGAACACGCAAGCACAGCGTTCTGTCCATTTGGAGTAAATATTTCGTAGCCACCACATGCCCGGCCTGGTCCCTACCTTGGGGGCAGCCACGCGCCGAGCGGGGACCCCGCCTGGAGGGTGCAGGGACTCTGCATCACGCTCCCAGCTCGCGGACAAACACACGGTCAGGAGGAGACGGCCACTCGGGTCCAGTTTGGGGACATGAAGGTCGGGCACTGAGATCCCGGTGGACAGTGGTAACAGGGGGTCAGCACCGGGAGCCGCGGAGGAGACCCACGGGAGCCGCCTCCGCCCTCCCGCCTTCTCCCCGTTCTGCCAGGAGAGGAGGCTGGAGCGGAGGGCAGTGCAGTTGGGTGAGGATTTTTTAAAAATGACTCAAATGAGGCTCTCTGCCCCGACTCTGCAGCCCCCTCCCTGGAGTCACCCTACTCTCCTCGGGAAGGCTAGCTCTGGTGTGACGCAAGTCCAGCCTATGACAGAGGATTATAACTACGTCTTTAGGGATGTGCCCCAAACTGCGAAGTTCAGCGACTCCCCAAACCCTTCCAAAAGCACTGCACACAATGAAGGAGCAAGTGGGGAACATGCCCAAGCCTGACACCACATTCCGGGTCAGCACAAGCCTTTCCGACTCTCTGTACTACACTACCCTAACCTTAGAACTAGCCTCAAGCCTAACAATACCCTTAATCTAAGCGTATCCCTAAACTAACACTATCCCTAGACCTAAACCTAACATTAACCTTAACGTAACCCTAGCCCTAAAACTAACCCTAACCCTAACCCTAACCCTAACCCTAGCCCTAGCCCTAACCCTAACCCTCACACTATCCCTAACCCTAACCCTAAGCCTAGCCCTAACCCTAACCCTAACCCTAGCCCGAACCCTAACCCTAACCCTAATCCTAACCCTACCCCTAACCCTAGTCCTAGCCCTAGCCCTAACCCTAACCCTAGCCCTAACCCTAACCCTAACCCTAGCCCGAACCCTAACCCTAACCCTAATCCTAACCCTACCCCTAACCCTAGTCCTAGCCCTAGCCCTAACCCTAACCCTAGCCCTAACCCTAACCCTAACCCTAGCCCGAACCCTAACCCTAACCCTAATCCTAACCCTACCCCTAACCCTAGTCCTAGCCCTAGCCCTAACCCTAACCCTAGCCCTAACCCTAACCCTAACCCTAGCCCGAACCCTAACCCTAACCCTAATCCTAACCCTACCCCTAACCCTAGTCCTAGCCCTAGCCCTAACCCTAACCCTAGCCCTAACCCTAACCCTAACCCTAGCCCGAACCCTAACCCTAACCCTAATCCTAACCCTACCCCTAACCCTAGTCCTAGCCCTAGCCCTAACCCTAACCCTAGCCCTAACCCTAACCCTAACCCTAGCCCGAACCCTAACCCTAACCCTAATCCTAACCCTACCCCTAACCCTAGTCCTAGCCCTAGCCCTAACCCTAACCCTAGCCCTAACCCTAACCCTAACCCTAGCCCGAACCCTAACCCTAACCCTAATCCTAACCCTAACCCTAACCCTAGTCCTAGCCCTAGCCCTAACCCTAACCCTAGCCCTAACCCTAACCCTAACCCTAGCCCTAGCCCTCACCCTAACCCTCACCCTAACCCTAACCCTACCCCTAACCCTAGCCCTCCCCCACAGCCTCACTGACCTCTTCCAGAGCCACACTCCCACCGACTGCTGCTTGTGTCCCTGTCCCAGGGCCCCTCGTGTCACCGTACTGACACAACACGGATTGTGTGACAATGGAGAGAAAGAGACAGTCCTGTGAATGGAGCCTCCGTGGGGGGAAAGGTCGGGAAGAGCCAGAACACCAGGCTCCTCGCACTGTTGACAGCGGAGGCGTGGCTCCAGTCGGAGTTTGCCGAGACTCGCATCTCCGAATCTCAGAAAACCGGAAGAGGAAAATCTTGAAGAACCAGACCCTCTTCGGTCTGGTTTTACCATCAAGTGACGGCAACGCCGCCTCCTTTCAGAACCGGACCCAAGTTTAGGGGAAGGGAGGAGGACCGGGCAAGCGGCCGCTCCCCGTCCCGCTAAGATTGCAAAAGCAGGAGGCCGCCCGCACCGTCCAAGATCCTGGCCAGGGCTCCCCGGAGATTCCAATTGGCTGAGGCTCGGAACTCGGGGCAGCGGGCAGTCAGGCTCCCGACCCACGCCCACCCGGAGGCGAGGAGCGCCTGCCCGGGCCCAGAGCCACGTCCGGGCTGGGTCCGAGGGTGAGAAGATGGCAAAGCATTTCCTGCCCCCGCTGCTGTGGTCCAAGTTCGATGGGGAGTGACTGCTAGTAAAAGGCCCAGCAACCAACCAGCTCCTCTCGACACATGTGATCAGCTTCCTGAAGAGCAGGAGCGGGAAGAGAATTGAGTATTTTCTCCCCCTACAGCCCTGCCTTTGCGTGCCCCCTATACTTGGTCTCCTTTGCTCCTTAAAAGCTTTGTGCAAAGGGAATCTAGGTTCAGATATTTGTTAAAATATATTTTTAGTGATTTCAGAGAGGAAGGGAGAGAAAGAGAGAGAGATAGGAACATCAATGAGAGAATCATGGGTCCGCTGCCTTGACCACTGAGCCTCACCGGCCGGGCCAGAAAGGTGCCTTTCGATGCTGTAAACCGTTGTTGTCATTTGCCTCCCTCTGGGCCCGGCTAAGAGTTGGTACGTCAATCATGCAGCCGCTCAATGCTCCCAACAGGTGGGCCCCCCACTGGGGAGACGGGCCCGGAGGGGGCCCCGTTCATGGGTGATGGTGAGGGCCAGAACGGCTCTCGGGGGCACAGGTGGGGCATAGTGGGTGAGAGCAGGGGCGGCAGGGCTAAGGGCCCCGGAGGCCGAAAGAGCTGCGACCTGTCCCTGTCCCTGTCCCCAGCCCACCTGGGGCAGGACAGAGCCCTGCCCACGCCGTCGCCCATGCCCCTGGGACAGCCCAGGGGGCTTCGTTCCCCAGAACCAGCTGTCTGCGCGTCTCACCTCTGCTGATGAGCATGCGCATTAGAAGGCACACTGCCCGGCCACGGTGGCTCAGTGGTTGAGCCTCGAGCTATGAACTCACCAGTTCGATTCCTGGTCATGTCCCATGCCCAGGTTGCAGGCTTGATCCCCAGTGTGGGGTGTGCAGAAGGCAGCCGGACAATGATTCTCTCATCACTGATGTTTCTGTCTCTCTCTCCCTATCCCTCCTTCCCTAAAATCAATAAAAATATTTAAAAAAAAAAAAAGAAGAAGAAGCTGCACTGTATTGTGCACGATAGTGTGGAATCAGGGAACTAAAGACCCCATTTGCAATAAACGTGTCAGTCTTTACATCCACGTAGTGTCCTGGGGGCTCCTGTGACCTCATGGAGACAGGACCCTTCCGGCTGTTTCCAAAGTCTAGGTTTTGGGAATGACCTCTGACCTCAAAACACAGAGCCAGGCACAGGAAAGACACTCAGGGGGCTGAGGCTGAGCCAAGACTCAGGAAGTCCTGCGACCAAAGAGCGGGAACGCTCTGCCCTCTGCCCAGAGCCCTGAGCAGCCCCCCATGACTGTCTCAGCCTCCTCCCCCCCGGCCCAGCCTCAGGGCTCCAGCTCAACGGAGGGGATTCCCTGGCCTCTAAGAAGGACGGGCTGCCTCACCTCTCAGGCCCATCCTCCCGTGGCCGAGCCAACATTCACCCACATTCCAGGGCTGGGGGAGGGACCTCGACCTGCCCCTCCCGCTCCAGCCTTCCCGGGCCCTGGTGTTTTCAATGATTCCCCGTGACCTGCTCACCACCCACCTCAAAACCACCTGGGCAGGTGTTAAAAATTGACTTTCTGCCCTGGCGGGTTTGACTCAACGGATAGAGCATCGGCCTGCGGACTGAAGGGTCCCGGGTTCGATTCCAGTCAAGGGCATAAGCCCGGGTTGTGGTTTCAATCAACAGTAGAGGGCGTGCAGGAGGTAGCCAACCAATAATTCTCTCTCATCATTGATGTCTCTCTCTCACTCCAACTCCCTTCCTCTCTGATATCAGTAAAAATATATATTTTTAAATAATAATGAAACAAACTTTCCAGGGCACCACCCTGGTCTTCTAGAGGTCAGCAGAGAGCCCACCCATCAGATGGGGACCAGATCCCCAAGCCAAGCTCAGCTGATTCCAGTCCTGAGCCCCCTCAGAACAATCATAGCTTTACCCTGTTCACCAGCACCCTTCATGTCGGCAATATCTGAGCTCAAATGCTGAGAGACAGAGCTCCTTGTGACTGAATGAAAAAGATAACCCAAACCCTAACCCTAACCCTAACCCTAACCCTAACCCTAGCCCTAACCCTAACAATAACCCTAGCCCTAGCCCTAACCCGGGCCCTAACCCTAACCTTGGCCCTAACCCTAGCCCGGGCCCTAACCCAAGCCAAGGGAAGGGAAAAAGGAAGACAAAGGCGCTGGCACTAATCCCCAGAAAGCAGGAGAGGCCAACCTCAGAGGGAGCGAGCTCAAAGCAGGGGACACGACCAGGGTTGCGCCCAACAACGGAGCCCCACGGCCTGCGAGGGAAGCGACAGGCCCACAGTCACAGCTGGAGCCCTGGACCCCTGTCAGTCAGAACCGGGCGGGTCAGGCGGGCAGCTGAGGACAGGTGGCGGAACATCTGAGGCAGAGGGACAGCGTGAGGACGGACAGGTGCAGAGCCCGGGGCAGGAGCCTGTGCTGAGGACGGCCACGCCGCTGCGTTGGCTCAAGTGCCCGCGAGGGCCAGGCCACTGGGAGGAC
>NW_006285997.1:232833-235885 GCF_000327345.1 Myotis davidii
AGGGAGGAGCGTGCTGACCCTGCCGCCGGGCTGGGGGGCAGCGGGGCCCGGGAGGGCGGAGATGGTGTGAGCATCCCTTCCAGGATGAAACCAGGGCCCGGGAAGCACAGTGACCTTGGCAAGGCCACAGAGGAAATGCTGCCACCAGCACCTCCATGCCTTTTTTTTAAACCAAAACAGTGGACTATTTTAAGAATTACATTATCAATTATCTTACTTATCTTCTGTGACAGGAGAAAAGAATGGAGCTCTTAAAAGAGAAAGTGAAATCTTAAATAGGCCTCCACTGGTGGGATTTATGGGGAGTTTTTTCTGATTATAAAAATATTGCACGTCGCCCTGGCCGGCTTGGCTCAGTGGGTAGAGCGTCGGCCTGCAGACCCAAGGGTCCCGGGTTGGATTCTGGTCCAGGTCACGTACATCGGCTGCAGACTGCTCCCCGGGCCCCTCAATGCATCGATGTTTCTCTCTCTGTCTTTCCCTCTCTCTTCCACGCTCTCTAAAAACCAATGGGAAAATATCCTTGGGGGAGGACTTTTAAAAATTACATTAAATTAAAAAATAAAAATGCTGCGTGTAGAAAAAAATACAACGAAGAAAACGTAGAGCTTTTCTTCTCGTGTGAAGACGTGTTGGGTCACCCAGCAGGGGCCCTGCGTCTCCTCCGAGGGCACCTGCCTGCTCGGCACACAGCGTCCCCTCTGCGCCCAGATGGGTGTGGCGGCCGTCACGCATCCGCATTCCAGGCCGAGGGGAAACAAAGGCAGGAAAGGCGGGCGCCGCCCGCTCACAGGACATTTCTCGGAAGCCGAGGCCACGCTTTGCTCCCTCCTGTGGGCCGGGCACACCCATGGCCACACCTCGCCGGACGGGCGCTGGGGAGTGACGGAGTCTGGGTGGCCACGCGACCGGCTAAGAGTCCGGGGACTGTTTATTGCAGAGAAACGCGAGACCAGACCCTTTTACCGCCCACAGCCCGGGCGTTTGTGATGGGGAGTTTGCAATGGGAACCCCCTCCGCCGAATGCCCACCCGCTCCTGCGTGCGTCTCCACGTCTGGGACCGGGCGGAGCTGGGCCCCCGGGTGTGGGCCAGGTTAGGGCACGAGGCACAGCCGCCCGACACCTGCGTGTGTGTGTGTGTGTGTGTGTGTGTGTGTGTGTGTTTCCTTGCAGCGGGTGACTGACAGGTCCAGGGAAAGGCCCATTCCTTCGCGCTGCCTGGAGAGCTCGCTCTAGGCCAGTGATGGCGAACCTATGACACGCGTGTCAGAGGTGACACGCGAACTCATTTTTTTGGTTGGTTTTTCTTTGTTAAATGGCATTTAAATAGATAAAATAAATATCAAAAATATAAGTCTTTGTTTTACTATGGTTGCAAATATCAAAAAATTTCTATACGTGACACGGCACCAGAGTTAAGTTAGGGTTTTTCAAAATGCTGACACGCCGAGCTCAGAAGGTTCGCCATCACTGCTCTAGGCCAAGCCACAGTGAGAGCATGAAAGCAGGCGGGAGGCTGCCTCCAGTCCTCATTGCCCCGTGGGTGTCACTCAGGTTGGAGGTGCAGGTCCCAGGCCAGACGCACTGCCAGCGCCGCCTGCAGGGCCGGGGTGAGTCCCCACGGCGCCTCCCTCCCCCGTGGCTGAGGCAAGAACCACAATCCAGAGGCTCCTCGGTGGCTGGTGGCTGAGTTAACGGCGACCTCCGGGGAAGAGTCCCTGGAAACCGGGGATGGTCTCTGGTGGGCGCCCACAGCGCCGCTGTCCACGCTTGTCTTTCGCGGACACTCCCCAGCCTCCCGCTGGAAGGAAGTGGGCCGCGAGCTTTACACCGACCAGGGAGCAGCCTGGCACGGCCTGTGTTTGTTTGAAGTCCTGGTGCTGGTGCACGGAATTGTTCTGATGGCGGGAGCACTAGCTGTGCGGGCTGGTATTTAGATTCTGAAGCACGAGGCTCACTGCTGGTGAGGCCCCGGGCGAGCTGTCCTGTGGCCCCACGGGGGTTAGTCCCCGATGGGCCCTGGGCCACAGCCAGGTGCCAGCTCTGCTTCCGCCATGTCCCAGCCGTGTCCCGAGTCCCCGCTTCCTTAGCCGGTGTGTGTGGTTCAGTGGCAAGAGCATGGGCCCAGGTTCAAATCCAGTCCAGGGATCAGTTGCAGGCTCAATCCCAGCCCCAGGTCGGGGCTAATGGATGTGTCTCCCACGCATCAATGTTTCTCTCTGTGTGTCTCTCTCCCTCCCTCTCTCTCTAAAAATCAATGGAAAGATATGCTCAGGGGAGGATTAACAAAAAATTGTTAAAAATAAAATAAAAAGATGTCCTAACTGGTTTGGTTCAGTGGATAGAGCGTCGGCCTGCAGACTCAAGGGTCCCAGGTTCAAATCCGGTAAAGGGCATGTACCTGGGTTGCGGGCAAATCCCCAGTAGGGGGTGTGAAGGAGGCAGCTAGCTGATAGATGTTTCTCTCTCGTTGATGTTTCTAACTCTCTATCCCTCTCCCTTCCTCTCTGTAAAAAATCAATAAAATATATTTTAAAAAATAAATAAAGTAAAAAGAGAGGATGAGTCCAATGTTTGCCACCTGTTTCTGTGCCCAGAAGTAACACAGGGACAGACTTTCAGAGGTTCCCTGTGCACAGCCAGCGCCGACTCGGCCTAAACCCTGCTTCCCGGTGTGCCCACCGGCGCCGAGGCATCGACCTCACACAGCCAGCGCCGCCCAGCCCTCCGTGTCCGTCCTTACACTCCTCACACTCCGTGGATGCAAGATCCCCATAACGTATTTGTCCAATATGAATGCCAGCCTGCCAGTGCCTGGGCCAGACCCCAGCGGTCCTGAAAATGCCAACGGGTCGATGGTGCCCCCTGCTGGTGGGCTGGGGCATGTACAACACAAAGGATGAGGTCTTGCCTCCTGGGAGGGAGGGAGGTCTCGGAAGTGGCAGTGGGGCGTTAGCTCTCACTCAGACGCGAAGGAGCTGAATGCCAGCCCCGGCTCTCCTGCCAGTGACTTCCGGACATCCCACAGGTGGTCCCCCTGCCCCCCCCCCC
>NW_006285997.1:235931-238994 GCF_000327345.1 Myotis davidii
CTACCCCCCGCTGTGGCTGTCTATCGCCGCGCTCTTTAATTTTTTCACTGTAGGTGTATAGGTTGTGTATTATCTAAACTTTAGATTCTAAAGCATGAGACTTTTAATATATATATTTATTGATTTTAGAAAGGAAGCAAGAGGGAGAAAAAGAGAAACATCAAGGATGACAGAGAATCATTGATCGGCTGCCTCCTGCACGCCCCACACTGGGGACCGAGCCCACAATCCCCGCATGTGCCCTGACTGGGAGTTGAACCGTGACCTCCTGGTTCATAGGTCGATGCTCAACACCTGAGCCACGCCGGCCGGGCTAAAGCATGAGACTCACTGCTGGTGAGGCCACAGTCGAGCTGTCCTGTGGACCCACTCGGGTTAGTCCCCGATGGGCCCTGGGCCACAGCCAGGTGCCTGTCCTGCTTCCGCCACACCCCAGCTGTGTCCTGAGTTCCTGTTTCCACGTTGCTGGAAAATAAGGGGTCTCAGAGGGGAAGGGAGAGAAAGATAGAAAGATCAATGATGAGAGAGAACCATCGACCTGCCACCTCCTGCACAGCCCCTACTGGGGATCGACCCCGCAAACCAGGCGTGTGCCCTGACGGAATCAGACGGTGACCTGGTTCATAGGTGGACGCTCAGCCACAGCCACTCCGCTGGCCGGGCAGGAAAATGTTTCAACAGCCGCTGGGGAACCTGCCTGAGGTCAGAGGGAAAGGACCGCAGGAAAACATTTGAAGGGAATACGGCTGTTTTTACCAGACAGGTTTCCACCGTGATTCTGTCTTCGTGTGGCCTATTGTGTAACCCTGTGAGCCTTCTTTACCGCCGTGGCCTTCGTTTCCTCATCTGGGAAAGTAGGAAGCGGACGAGACAGGACAAGTCAAAGGCTGCTTCCAACCCCAGTCCTGCCAGGACCTCCTGCGTGAGGGCACACCCTGTGCCTCTGAAAGGCCCTCACCCTCAGAGTGAGCAACCTCTCACGTTTGCTCAAATGAGAATATGAATGTTAAAGTCCTTTAAAAATGGAAAAATCATGTACAAATACTAAGTCAGCTTAATCTCACTCTCCAAGGCCCTTTCAGACGAAATGATTTCATTCCTCATCCATCCATGCATCCATCCACCTACCCATCCATCCATGCATCCATCCACCTACCCATCTATTCATCCATCCACCTACCCATCCATCCATCCATCCATCCACCTATCTATCTATCTATCTATCTATCTATCTATCTATCATCCATCCATCCATCCATCCATCCAGCTATCTACCTATCTATCCATCCATCCATCCATCCATCCATCCATCCATCCAGCTATCTATCTATCTATCCATCCATCCATCCATCCAGCTATCTATCTATCCACCCATCCACCCCCATCCATCCACCTACCCATCCATCCATCCATCCATCCACCTACCCATCCATCTACCTACCCATCCATCCACCTACCCATCCATCCACCTACCCATCCATCCATCCATCCATCCATCCACCTACCCATCCATCCACCTACCCATCCATCCATGCATGCATTCATTCATGAAATATTTTAAATGCCTATGACATGCCCGCACTGTGTGAGGCCATGAAGTAATACCTGATGCAAACACAACCCCTGCCCTCACGGTGCTGTGGGCTCGTGGAGGAGACACACAACTAAATAAATACGCAAATACTTTCGTGATCCAGTAACACAACCTCTTCCACGTTCTCCCTTCCCGTCCGCTGTAACCCCAAGCTGCCATCACCACACTGTGTCGAATGCCCAGGGCAGTGATCACAGGTGGACGCCAGTCATTTTTATTATTGTCAATTCTTCTGAGACAGTACGCCCCTCAGGGTCTGTCCCTACCCATGTAGGTCTCCTCAGCGGCCTCCAGGTTGGCCCCCACTTCCTCACCTCTATTAGGAGGGTGTCTCTTTATCGTGAAGGAACAGGCAGTGCGCAGACACCCTAGCTCCGCTCCAGTCCCTGCTCACACCAGGCCTGCTGGCTGCCGAGGTGCCTGCTCAACTTGGACTCAGGCCATGGCCCTGGAGAGGTGTGTCCTCGGGTTGTGCAAGCACTTCACGCCCAAGGGCCTCTGGTTTCTCCCGCCTCTCGAGTAAAATGAGAAGCAGCGGGGCTCCCCACACGGCTGGATAGGCAGCAGGTGGCCCGTGGCCCGTTACTGCCTTCACCTACCAATCTGCCTTCAGGTGTTCTTTTCTTGACGTGCGAAGTTAATTATTTATTTGAGATCTTTCTTTTTCCTGAACGTAAGCATGTATCACTATGAACTTCCCCCAAAAACTCTTGTGCTGCATTCCTTTCTTTGTGACATATTTCCATTTGTCTCAAGGTGTGTTTTATTAATCCTCACCCTAGGAAGTGTTTTTACTGATTTTAGAAAGAGGGGGAGGCAGAGGGTGGGCGGGCCTCTAGGGGGGCCCCCTCAGCAGGTGCTGTGGGACCAGCTGCTCCCTGTAGCTCTGAGGACAGGGTGCTCAGTAACCCCTTAAGATGGTCACACACACACACACACAACCTTGGCCAGCAGGGCGTTTGGCCATCAGACAGCAGGTGGGGAGCCAGGCCTGGCCGCCCTCCCGGTGCTCGGAGGGCTACCCGGGTCCTGTCGCTGCTGATGCCGCTGTGCCCCTCGCTCGGCTCCACACAGGACCCCCGTGTGTCCTGTGGCCCTTCGCCCTCACCACGACACCGAGTCCGCACGGGAACTTCCATTCCCTCTGCTTTGTCATCGCCTGGTACCAACTGGCACTCAATCACCGTTTAAAGGGGGAGGGAAAAAAGTAAAATATTTCCCTCGAGGAGGAGGAATCATTGCATCGATTTGGTTCCAAATAATGAAAGAGCCACGAGCAGAGAGAAGCGACAGCCGGTGCAGTGAGCCCTGTCCAGGGAGGCAAAGGCTCCTGCCCGTCCTCCCGTGACCGTCGGGGGACCCTTGGCGCCCGTTCAGTGTTTGGATCAAATGTGCCTTCACACTGTGTGTGTCTTGGTAACAAAGACATTCGTTCGTTCAAAACAAAGGGACTGAAAATAAATCAAAAA
>NW_006285997.1:240422-254658 GCF_000327345.1 Myotis davidii
TGCGATGCACGCTGACTGTGAAAATGCTTTTTCCCCCTTTTTACCCTTGGCATGCAGTGAATGTGATTTTCACCCCAACTACAGGAGCGGGCAACAGCGGGTTGACAGCTGTGAGTTCACAGAGCAATGTTTTTTCTTGTATTGTTCTCATTGCATTACATATTCTTCTATGTGGACAGCTGTAACCTACCTTTGCTCACTCCTGCATGTGCAAACGGACTCCTGTCAAAGCACAAATACCTCCTGCGGCTTGTGTTCTCTCTGTGCGGTTAGAGATGGTGACGCTGTCAGGGTGGGGACCTGGGGACCGGGTGGTGAGCGCTCCCGGAAGGAGAGGGGCGTGGGAATTGTGTGCTTGGGCATGAAGGGGAGGGGGCGGGGGTGTGATGTTAAAAGGTGCTGGGAGCCGGTCCATCCTTGCTGCAGTCGCTACAGGGAAGAAACATCTGCACAGCATATGTTTCAAGGTACCTGGCATATATGGCGTACTGTTCTTAATATGTTTACTCACCTTTTTGGCGCTGTGTTTTAACCAAGGTCACCTCTCTGAGAAAGGTTGTTTCCCCAGGTAGGGATTTTTCCCTGAAGTCAGGGAGGCGATGAAACTCCTTAACTAAGTGCCAGGCGGGTAGTTGATAACCTAACTAGAACCTGGTGACTGAACCTGGATTGAGAACCTAGCAAGAGAACATGGACACAGAACCTGGCTGGAGATCCTGACGAGAACTTGGCTAGAGATCCTGGCTAGGCTCCTGATCAACTAACTGAACGCTGTCTCTGTGTCATTCCTTCTTCGCCAACTCCATCCACACCTTTGGGGACCCCTGGACCTGCTGTGGTCGGACCCCAGCAAAAAGGGGGAAAAGTCACAAGATAAAATGAAGATGGATTAAGTTCCACTATCTTCTATACAGATACTTTATGGTTGGCTGATCATTACATTTTTATCGTTAAAATATTATGTTAAAACTGTAATGAAGATCGATAATCCCAGAAGTATGCATTTGGCTTGAAAGACATGGAATTTCATGAAAACAAGGACGTTATGGGTGGAATGGTGTCTCCCAGGAGGATGTGCCTGAGCCCTCACCAGGACGCCTCCGCCCAGAGCTTGTTCCCCTGGTAGGAAATGTCCTGAGTGAAGGCAGGTCTTTCTGTGCAGGGGAGAGGCCAGTGCCCTCCCCTCGGGGAAGGTGTCCTCCCCGGTCTTGCTCTCAGTGTTGGAAGGTACATGAGCCTTTCTGTGAAAAAGAGAAATCTGCTCGCATTCAGTTCCAGGGCCTTGCACCTGTTTAAGGTGTAAACTAGCAGGTGCCTCCCGGGTTAAGTAAACCTATGGTGTTCTCTCCCCTTACACTCTGGTCACTTAATTTCTAGGGTTTGCTTTGACTCCACACCCACAAATTTCAGGAAAATTTGCCCTGAAAGCACCCAATGTGCAGGAACATAACATCACTTTCTGTTTTTCTTTTTCTTCCTTGGACTTCTTACTTACCTGGGGCCATGAATTCCTTTTCCTTTTCAATTGCATAAACGCCCTTTCTCTCTGGGTCCACAGAAGGACATTTCATTATGATAGCAAGTCAGTTTGTGAGGAGGACAATTGTACATTTGCCTGTACCTAATAACAGACTACAAAATACACAAAAGCAAAAAAATAAATAAAAAGTGCAGAATTAAAGGAAGAAATAGACGATAGACACGTCTGCCATCAGGGATTGTAATGCACCTCCGCAGTTGGCATAGCAACTAAGTTTTTTAAAAATCGTCAAAGACAGAAACATCTGAACAACTGCACGTGTAAGAACGTTGCTAAGTTTCCCTTGAGGAAGACTGCGGGCAGTGGGTGAGAATACCTCCTTCCTTAGCTGTTAACAGTGTTGGTACGTAATACTTTTTAAATATTTTATTATCATCTGACTAGAGGCCCGGTGTGTGAAATTCGTGCACTGTCGAGGGATCCCTCAGCCTGGCCTGCACCCTTTCCAGTCTGGGAGCCCTCGCCAGCTGTGAGCCCAGTTTCTGACTGAGCAGCGCTTCCCATGTGGGAGTGCTCTGACCACCAGAGGGCAGCTCCTGCAATGAGTGTCTGCCCCCTGGTGGTCATTGGGCATTATAGCGCCCGGTCATTCCGCCGTTTAGTTGATTTGCATATTAGCCTTTTATTATATAGGATAGACACACCATAACATTTGTACTTATTTGCACTGCATTGATTGCTAAAGTGATTGACCATTTTTGCATATGCCTGTCACTTGACTTTTTTTATGAGGTGCATTGATAATTTTAGGTATATTTCTGTATTGTAGTTTTCTTTTTATTTATAAGTATTTCTCCCTTGTCATTAACTTTCTGACTTAAGTTTATTGGCGCAACATTAGTTAATAAAATTATATAGGTTTCATGTGTATACGTCCATAATACCTCATACATTGTACTGTGTGTTCACCAGCCAAAGTGAAGTCTCCTTCCATCACCATTTATCACCCCTTTACCCTCTTCTACCTCCCCACCCCCTCACCCCCTCTGGTACCCACCATACTGTTTGTGTCTGCAAATTTTTGTCATTAACTTTTAAACCATCTTATTTTCTTTCACTTGCAGAAGTTAAAATATTTGTGTAATCAAATCCACCACTTTTCAATGGTTTTGTTCCTTTGCTTCTGCAACTTATTTTGTGTAATCCTATTTAAGACTTGTAGTCTGTGTAGGGCATTATCGCATTTAAAAACTTACCTTAAAAAAACTAAGGTACACTCTCCAACCAATGAAGCATTAAAATGGGCCAGGCAAGTGTAATTTCTGCCTGTTAACGTTCTTACGACTTAGCCTGTTAGAGTAGTTATTACAGCGTTGTCCTGTTCTTGTGCCATTTATACTGATGTCTTTTGGTTCTCAGATCATTCACACATTCGCAAGGCGGGTCCAGACCAAAATCAAAGATCTGCTGCAGCAGATGGAAGAAGGGCTGAGGACCGCGGACCCACATGACTGCTCTGCGTATACGGGCTGGACAGGTGAGAAGGGGGTGCCTGCCTAGTGTGTCCAATTCTTAGATTGTGATATGTAAGACTTGGGTTTAAAACTCCTTTCTCTTGTAAAATGGTAAAGTTCTCTACCCTTTACGTGAAGTTTTGAACTGTCTTCCTAGAGGAGATGCTTTGGAATTTTATTTCTAAAAAATTCTGCCTTGCAGTTGGAGCCTGATATGTCGTCTGCCGCATGTCGATGACATTATTTGCCCTCACATACGGCGTCTACAAAAATGTGTGATCAGAGCACACTTGCCCCAGGGTCAGTGTTTGTGCTACCTTTTTTCTACCCTGAGTTTTTTTTCAAGTCTCTCCTGTTGCCCTTCAGAAATACAGGTTTTCTGTAGGTTTTCACCTAAATGTAAAATCATGTCCAAAAGGCGAAAGGGAACGGACTGATGCTCCTCTTGGGGACTTTTCCAGGCATAGCCCTGCTGTACCTGCAGTTGTACCGGGTGACGTGTGACCAGACGCACCTGCTGCGGTCCCTGGATTACGTCAAGAGGACCCTTCGGAACCTGAATGGCCGCAGGGTCACTTTCCTCTGCGGAGACGCTGGGCCGCTGGCCGTGGGCGCGGTGGTGTACCACAAACTCAGAAGTGATGGCGAGTCCCAGGAGTGCATCGCGAAGTGAGCGCTTAACATTGAAGTCTCTTCTCCAGGCTCTCAGGGCAAGGTCCTGCTGTCAAATGATAATGAAAAAGAAGACATTTTTCAGTTCATCTGCTGCTACAGATCTCTCCGAGAAGTGAAGTTTGTGTGTGAATTCCTAGCAGGGTGTGGGATCATGTGCTCGCTTTCTACCCAGCTCTCCTGGCCTTAACTCGGGGAGGAGAGAAGGGGGGCGGAGCACACGCATGTTTCTTGGTGTTGCTTTGATCATTTTTCTGGGGTAATTTTTGGCTGCCTTCAGTGCATGGAAAGCAGCTTGCATGCCTCAGACTTACTGTGGTCGTTGCTCTCAGGTTCAGTTGCGATGGGACAGTTAGAGAGCCTGTGTGTGCATCTACTGGCCTCTGTTCTTCTCTGGAGAAGAAGTCCGCGCTCACGACTGCGGCTGTGGCCTCCAGCTCATGCTGGTCTGTTCCTGTTTATTGAGTGACAGGCAGCTCGGGCTAGTTCCCGAGCGTTGGCTACATTTTGCTTCCATTTTCGTTGAGAGTTGAAGTCACTTCTAGTTCCGGGTTTCAGAATTGCGTGTCTTCTCTTACGTGGCTTAGGGTAGATGCATGGTAGACATTTTGACCATAACAGTGTTGTGTTACTCATTGTGCTATCTGAGAGAGAAATGAGTGAAACGGACAAGGTTTTCTTTTCTGTTTTTTGATATATTTTTTAAACCATTTAAATTGAAAATAAATACCAGGCAGTTCCTAAAGGAACGGGGTTACTTACAGTTTCGGGGAGGTATCCTAGACCTTCTCGGGGAACAGAGGCCCTTTCTTGTTGGGTAGACTTTTGCAGCTCCAGAGATCCATTGTCTGCCAAGATTCGGACCTTCCGGACGAGCTGCTCTATGGCCGGGCTGGGTACCTGTACGCCCTCCTCTACCTGAACACGGAGATCGGGCCAGGCACCGTGAGTGAGTCGGCCGTTAGAGAGGTAGGGGCACCCACAACCCGGGCATCCTCTCACCCATCTGCACTCTGCCCCTAAGAACAGTGACTTCTAAAGGCATCTCATAAAACTAACGAGTTGCTCCTTCCTGCGCCTTCTAGGAAGGTTTTTGTTTTTAATCCGTACTCCTCTTAGGCCTGTATCCAATCAGCTGTTTTTACTAGAATCAAACAACCCCAGCTTCAGAAAGATAGCATGTCCCTCTTTCACAAGATGTCTGAACCGGTGGGCAGTCCTGGGAAGCTGGCAGGAGACCCTTCTATCTTGTCCTCCCACATCCTAGGGCCATGCCCTTGTCTGCATGGCCAAAGCTAGGTGAGCACCTGTGCCCGGGGCAAGTGAGTAAGTGGAGGATGAGCAGCTTCCTTGTAAGGCCAAGAACATGAAGCTGCTCTTCTCACATCCCACATACAGAACTGAGCCAGGTGACGGTGTCAAGCTCCCTGGGGCTAAGAGGCCAGGAGGCCCAGCTACAACTTGTAACACAGTTCCCAAAAGTCTGAAGGGAGTCAGGATATTAGGAGCCAGTCAGGATCTGTGCTGCAGCCTCATTACAGCTATGCGAGTCTTCTTTTGAGCTAACTAAAGCTCTGCATGCCACAGCAGACCTCATGTCACTAGGCTTTCCCACAGAGCCAGTTCTGCAGCCTTCCCCACACACAGCTGGTTCCTGCAGCCTTTCCCACACACAGCCGGTTCCTGCAGCCTTTCCCACACACGGCCGGTTCCTGCAGCATTTTATGGGAGATCACCAGTGTTTGGGGGGAAACATTGTAGCTACAAAGCAACTAAGTAGTCTAGAATATTTTTATAGGAAGTTTTTCCAGACTCTAGTAAACTTTTTATAAAAAAAGTTTTGGTTTCATGGTTTGACTTTTTCTACTCTGAGATTGTCTATGGATTTCTCTCTGCCTATATCTATTAATTCACAAAAATAAAAAACAGTGCTGGCTGCTGAGTGCCTAGAGATTTCTAGATGAAGCTATCTAAGGACGTACTGTTAGTGGTACTAGACTGAAACAGGATACATGTAAGTTTTTCAGACATAAACTGTGTCCTTATGTCTGCAGGTCGTCACTGCTATTATTGAGTCGGGCAAGGCTCTGTCGAGGGAGGAGAGGAAGGCTGAGCGCTGCCCCCTGCTATACCAGTGGCACAGGAAGCAGTACGTGGGGGCAGCCCACGGCATGGCCGGGATCTACTACATGCTGATGCAGGTGGGAGAACGCCCTGGAATACTGACACGGCAACCAGACTTCAAGCAGTAGATCAGATAGGAAAACAGAGCTAAACTTGGCTCACAAACTGCAGGCTGCACTCAGGGTCCTTTGAACCATGACACCTAAGCTTTGCTGCACTCAACCAAGCAGTGAGCTCAGGGAGCTGAGTCCGCAGGTGTCTGTGCAGATCAGGTGCCTCCGCCCACACTCCGTGCGGGTCCTGCTGCTGTGGGAGGAGTTGCCCTTCCCATCGGGAAAGCTCCCGGGAGCACTCGGCCTCGTGTCCACGGCCCTGGCTGAGAAACGGGCTTGGCCATTATCACTCTCGTGAGCCGCGGCAGCTCACAGCTGAGGGACAGCCTGGCCTTCAGAATAGCCTGAATCTGAGGGTGTGGAAGACGTTTTCAACTTCAGTTTCTGAAACATAAATCCTTTATGTATATTCCTCACGTGTGCCTATTTCATAGAGTAAGCATTTTAAGCTTTATCATTACCAATATATAGAAAGAGAAAAAATATGTAAGTGTGTGAATAAAACAAGCAACAACACACCAGACTGAGACCGACTTCCCTCTCCCTTCCTCTCTGAAATCAATAATATATATATATATATATATTAAAAACACAAACAAACAGGCCTGCTATCTGTGCTAACTTTATGCGTTAACGTGATACTCATGGTGCCGAGAGATGTGGTCACAGTTATCCTGAATGTTCCTGTGAGGTATTTTGGGTGAGGTTTGTATTTAAATGGGTGGAAGATCTGCCCTAGACTTAATTAACCTGATAATTGAATTGATTCTAATTTTATATGCTTCTCAGTATTCCAGGTAATTGGTACTTTGTTGCCATAAGATAGAGGTTTTTTAAAAGAAAAGAAGGAACTTTAGAAAAATAGATTAAATGTTTTGTTTTGTTTGTTTAAAGCCAGCAGCAAAAGTGGACCAGGAAACCCTGGCTGAGATGGTGAAGCCCAGCATCGACTACGTCCGCCACAAGCGCTTCCGCTCCGGGAACTACCCGTCGTCTCTTAGCAACGAAACGGACCGACTGGTCCACTGGTGCCACGGGGCCTCGGGGGTCATCCACATGCTGATGCAGGCGTACAAGGTCAGTGCCGTCCACACCCCCTGCTCCTCAGTGGTCCCCCGAGCTGCTGGAGGGGTGGGGGGTGCTGTCTGCCCCAGGGCCGTCAGGAAGAGGGGGTGCTGTCTGCCCCAGGGCCATCAGGAGGCGGGTGCTGTCTGCCCCAGGGCCGTCAGGAGGCAGGTGCTGTCTGCCCCATGGCCGTCAGGAAGAGGGGGTGCTGTCTGCCCCAGGGCCGTCAGGAAGAGGGGGTGCTGTCTGCCCCAGGGCCGTCAGGAAGAGGGGATGCTGTCTGCCCCAGGGCCGTCAGGAAGAGGGGGTGCTGTCTGCCCCAGGGCCGTCAGGAAGAGGGGGTGGTGTCTGCCCAGGGCCATCAGGAAGAGGGGGTGCTGTCTGCCCCAGGGCCATCAGGAAGAGGGGGTGGTGTCTGCCCCAGGGCCGTCAGGCTGCTGAGCGTCCTGTGGTTTCCTAACCGGGAAGGGCAGTGTCTCGCTGATTCCCACTGAGAACCCTCCTCCCACTGCCCTGCGCCTCCTGCCAGGTGTTCAGGGAGGACAAGTACCTGAAGGACGCCATGGAGTGCAGCGACGTCATCTGGCAGCGCGGCCTGCTGCGCAAGGGCTACGGGCTCTGCCACGGCACGGCCGGCAATGGCTACGCCTTCCTGTCCCTGTACCACCTCACCCAGGACAGGAAGTACCTCTACCGCGCTTGCAAGGTGAGGCCTCTCTGTCCCAACAGCCGGGACACTGCAGGCGGAGCCCACGCGAAGCTCCCCCTCCTTTCCTCCGGCTTCCGTTTCCCAGGCACCGCGGTCCTGGCCGCAGTCCACCGCGCCACGGGGGAGTCAGACCACAGCCCCGTTCCCAGAGCCCGGCCTCGCCCCGTCCCTCCTCTCCTCTCCCTCGCTGGCACCACGCTGCACCTCCAGCCTCTGCCCCTCTCCACGCAGGAGCGTGTCTGTGTTCCCTTTGAATTGCTCAGCTGGTTCCCATCGGGGTGCCCTCCCCCCGCAACCCCTCCTGGTTCCTTTCCATCCAGTCTCAGCCTGGGTGGTGTCCCTATGGCAGACGCCCCGCTGAGAGGGCGTGGCCTGGGCCCCACGCAGAGGCCACACCCACCCTCTGCACAGCCCGCCCCGCCCTCTGCACAGCCCACGCCCACCCTCTGCACTGGGCGCAGCCTCCCGGCCATGGCTCGGGGAGGTCATTGAGGGTCTGCTTTGCTGCCTCCTCGAGTGAACTCTCAGTCTTGACAAGCACTGTCTTCTTCTTAGTTTGCAGAGTGGTGTCTGGACTATGGCGCCCACGGGTGCCGCATCCCCGACAGGCCCTATTCACTCTTCGAAGGTGAGGGGGCCCCAGGTGTGGGTGATCGGGCCCCCATCTCCGTGGGATTGGCACCAACGCCTCCAGTCCTGCTCGAGCGATGACCCCACAGCCACACATACACAGGAGTTCACGGCTGAAGTTTACATGAGTCTCCTGCTGTGTGCTCCTGTGAATGTCTTCCCCGTGTTTTGGTCTCTTGTGCAGTAAATGCAGACATAACATAGGGCGCTTGCTGCTTGGTAACGAGGACATGCTAAGTTCCTCCTCTGCACCCCTGTGCGGTGTTGTGCGCGTGCTGCTCTGTCACAGGTCCTGTTAGCTACTTACATGTATCTCATTACTTCAGTTACATAAACAAATGTGACTAATCAATATTAGTATTTAAAGAACATTAGTACCTAGAAATATTAGTAGTTGGAAAAAGTTATGAGAATATCGAAGAAAGTTCTGAAAATCAAGAGCAATGACAGGAAGTGAGAAAACGATATTAACCGTCTGCTGCGGGCACAGTATGTAGAACCCGGGAAAGCAAAATAGTTCTACAGAGAGCCCTGGGGTGTGCGTGTGCATGTGTGTGTATGAGTGTATGCGTGCACATGCGTGTGCAAGTGCGTGTGCACATGTGTGAGCGTGTGTGCTGTTTGTGACTGTTGCCTCGGTGGCTCCTGACAAGGAGGGGTCCAGGGGCTGTTCCCTCCCGGGCCCTTCGTAAAGGACCCCCTTGACTTGCAGGCATGGCCGGCGCGATCCACTTTCTCTCCGACGTCCTGGCTCCTGAGACATCCCGGTTCCCGGCGTTTGAACTCAGCTCTTCGCAGACGGATAAAAAGATGTAAAAAGACTCCTAAGCGCCCCGTTTGGACCAAAAGCCATGAGACTTCTCGGTGCCTGGTGGGGAACCAGCTGTGAATCCCGCGGGGAGGCGGAGAGCAGACAGGCAGGGCGCTGTGTGCAGTGACCTGGACCTGGAGCCCCGTGGCTGTTCCCGTCCCGCCTGTCACGCACCCCCGCGGCCACGCCCGCGCTCACCCCGTTCGCAGCGTCTGCATGTCTCTTGGTGTTTGTTGTGTAGGTACCAGCTGTGCTCAGCAGAAAGCCCCTGTCCCTCGAGCAGAGCTGGCCCACGGGACACGCGGCAGCCCCTTCCCTGTAAATCACTTCCCAGCGGGAGCCTCAGGCAGAGGCCGGTGACACCAGTGCTCGCACCCGCGCTGCCTCGCTGCCTCACGTGGCAGGTGGGCAGGGCTCCAGGACCTAGAGGCTGAGCAGATATGGGCTCGGCCTTCCCACGAGGGTTTTGTGCTCACCTCAGTGTTTTTTGTTATCGTCGTTTTTTAATTTTCTTTAAATCCTCACCTGGGATATGTTTTTCTGGTTTTAGAGAGAGAGAGGAGAGGAGAGAGTGCCTCCCACACGTGCCCTGACGAGGACTCGAACCCGCAGCTTTTGGGTGTACAGGGCTGACGCTCCAACCACTGAGCCACCGGCCCGGGCTCGCCCTGGTGGTTTGAGAAGCCGGGCGCCTCGCTCTCCGGGCCGGTCCTCAGCGGAGTGGTTTCAGGAAGGCGGCCGTCCAGGTGAACCTTCCTGTGACCACTGTGCGTCAGGGCCCTGAGTGTTGGCAGTCCTAGGCTCAGAGTGTTACTAAAGCAGACGGCTCCCCTGTCCATCCGCGTTGTGTGTGTGGCTTGAAGTTCAGTGAATAAAGTTCCAGAAGGCGACCGGCAGGCAGGTCTCTGTTCCGTGTCCCTGCGATTAAATACATCACACCTGGCCCGTGATCGAGGCATCCACTCGGATCAGTACGTTCTTGTGCTTTGACCAGTTTGGGTGATGACAGGGTCACGGTGATGACACGTGAAAGGACTGGTCTTCACTTAACCACACGGGAAACATGATCCAGCGAGAGCCTGGCACACGTTTGTGTAAAACGGGTGCTGCCCTGGGTGAGCGTACCTGCCCCAGTCCTGCCCCGCGGGCTTCAGTGTAGGGCTTCCCTCCTGGGACGGCTGGTCTGGAACGTCTCACCTTGCGAGCTGAGGCGGGGTCAGGGGGACACGCGAGGCCTCCGAGGTCTGGTCCTGGTCTGGACGCCAGCAGCCCCTCTGCGCCCTCATGAAGGAGTCCGTGCGGAAGGCGGTCGCGGGGAATCATAGCGCTGCTGAGCGCCGCCGGGCTGGCCTGATGGGAATGACGGCACAGGAGCCTTCGCCACACACGCTGTTTCCAAGTCATGACTGTTCCCTCGCTTGGGGCTGGTGACTTCCCGGGACACAAGGCCTCAGGGTTGTTTTTAAAGGGCTTCCTGGGCGGCCAGCGCCCTGTCACCTGGAGGACATGCGTCATGAGTGAGCTGAGCCCAACCAGACAACCTGCTCCCTGCCCCCATCCACGCACGGCCGCTCCCAGGGTCCTGCACCCTCACCCCCTGTGAGGCCATGACAGGAGCGTGGCCCGGGGAGGCCCCAGGGGCTGCACAGGACTCACCCCCCAGGCCCCAGGACAGGGTGTCCCAGCCAGAGGGGCGCATCCTGGCCACATGTCCCCAAGCAATGAGGGTGATGCTTGGTCGTCACCTGCGAGTCCTCCATGTGTGACAAGGGCTTGTTTCGGGCTAACACGTGAGGGACAGGTAAAGTGCAGAATAAACGAGGAGCTTATACTTACAGGTTTGCCCCTGGCCAGGAGGACTGACACCTCCTTCCTTCCCACTGGTGTCAGCAGTGCGCAGTGTGCGGCCCAGTGACCGCTCACCGGCCGCTGTGGCTCAGGCCCCCACGGTGGAGGGGACGTGGTGTGGGCCAGGGTCAGGGTCAGGCACGTGTCATTTTGGAGTGGATTGCATATTGATGTCTTTGAAGCGCTCTGGGCAGTGAGGGTGCACAACAAGGAAGGGGCCACAGACAGCCCGGCAGCATTAGGGGGCTGAGAGGAGAGGAAGGCAGCCCCTGGGGCGGGGCTGTGCTCTCCTGGAAGCCGTGAGGGAGGAAGAGGGGTCGGGGAGAAGAGTGATCGGCTCTTCCGGAGAGGAAAGAACTGGCCATGCGAGAGAAAGAGGATCAAGAATATACTTTTTTTAAGTTCAAAAAATTAACAGCGCATTTGTGAATCCATGGGCAGGACCCGAAGGGCAGTGTTTGAAATGTGACAGGGCACAGAAAGGGGGAAGAGGAGGGGGAGCTGGTGCCCAGGCCCAGACCAGCCGGGCGCGGAGCTGGGAGCCTGCCTTCCACGTCTCTGGCTCACAGATGGGCGCAGACGCTGTGGGCGCAGAGGGGGGTGGGCGCAGACGCTGTGGGCGCAGAGAGGGGGTGGGTGCGGTGGAAGTCTGATTTCTTCAGTGTTGTCAGCGGGGCAGCATCTGCTGAGGGAAGATGGAGGAGGAGGTGTGGGGACTGGAAGTGAGAAGAGAGAGTGTGAAGATCGCCAGGAGAAGGGCGGAGGGTGATGAGCGGCTCTCAAATGCCAGCCGCGCAGCAGTCACTGGGAGGCTTGTGGAAACGGGTTTCTGGGCCGGTCGGATCCAATAGGTCTAGGTGGGGCCTGGGGCGTCTCCTGCCAAGCCCAGGGTGATGCTGGTGCTGCTCCCCCAGGGACCCCACACATCAGGGGAACTTGCCTGTGGGTCCCTGGTTCCTCTGGTCACCCCAAGAAGGCTGGTCTGGACACGGGGTGCCCGGCATTATAGCATCCAGGCCCATGTGGTTGTGGACATAGGGAGACCAGTGGGTGGGTTGTGGTGTTCCTGCAGCCATGCTCAGCTCGCTGGCTAGCTGGGTTTGTCTGAGTGGCTTTGTCCTGTGTGCTGGCTTTAGTCTCTCATGTCAGAGGGTCAGCTAGTTAGCTCAGGGCTGCACAAAGCCTCGCAGAGCTGTGGGGTGGGGACTGAAGCTCATGGGGAATTCTTGCCCACAGGGTTGACGTGGCTGGATCTTTTCACCGGGGAAACGCTGGGCCTGTTTCTGGAGCCCACCAGCGCCTGCCCAGCGGATGCCCAGTCTCCTGCTGCAGGTGACAGAGGGAAGGGGGAAGCGAGCTGGGGGCCATCTTCACCAGAGGGCACTCTGACCTTCACCCTGACCTCATGTCCTCTGGGCCAAAGACCAGCGCTCTTTCCAGAAGAGAACCTCTAGGTAGGGGAGGGCCCTGACCCTGCTGGCTGGCAGGAAAGGCCTCTACAGAGCCGACTGGCAGCTAAACAGCCAGTGGCCAAACCTCCTCCCTGCCACCAGAGCCCCTGGGTGTTGCCCATCCCACAGCCCAGGCCCAGGGCCTGGGTAACTGCCTGGGGGGCTCCTGCTGTCCTTGCTGTGGGCTCGGACTCACGATGCCACATTCAGTTCTGCCTTCCAGGGTTGTTGGGAGGATGAGATCAAATAATCCAAGTCAAGAACCTAACATCATGCCTTCTCTGTGAACTGGGGCATTAAGGGGTGACCTCAGATGACGCTCGCTCATGGGGAAAGTATTGTGATGGTGGACTGACTGCCTCTACTGGCTGGCACCCCCTCCCTCGCCACTGGAGCAGCAGGCTGGTCCCACCCCCAGGAAGCAGCTTTCATGAGATTTTGCAGCTCCAGCCCCACAACCCTGTTCTTTTTTTCTGGAGTGACAGTCCTTCAGGGAGCTGCTGGCCGCTCCCACTTTGGTGCTGAGCTTCCAACGCACACCCACAGATGGCCAGCTCTGCTAGGAGGACGTGGTGTGCCATTTACAATCAGCACATATGATTCATCGGTACTATTCCCAGTGGCCTACTCAAGGGATATAGCCAGAGTGACTCTCCATTCTCTACTCTAGGCTCTCCTCCATTTAACAGGGTTAAGCTCTGGAGAGCATGGCATCTCTAATGTACAATATTGACTGTCGAGTTGGGCACTGTGTGAAGACCTTGATAAGCCTATCGCATTTGGTGACCTCATCTGGCCCCACAGGAGCCTGTGTGGCGGTTTCCCTGCCACATTTCTCTACCTGGGAGTCAACTTGGGGCGGGGAGGTCATACCACGGCTAAGCTGTGGGGCACAGATTCCACGAGACCCGAATTTACAGGAGTAGCAACAAATATTTCCAGGTCAAGGATGAAAATGGAACTAACTCCCATTCTCGCTGGAGGGTGAGGGAGACAAGCAATTAGAATGTGCAGCGAAGTTACTGCACAACATCTTAGTGGACAAGGACAGCAAAGGAATGCTTCGCATCTAAGCATTAAATCACGCACGTGAGCTTTCCATTCCAGTTTTATACCACGTTCAAGCAATTACGGTTCTCAGTGCTTCAGTCTACTGTGTATTCATGGGACACTATAATGTAAATGTTATTCCTCAGACATAAGCAATCGGTGAGCCCCAGCAATGACCGTTTGCGGCTAGCAGGACACAAGCAGACACTGTGCTCCTCTGGAAATACACCCACCATCTCTGACGTATTCCTTCCAAACAAAAGGAGGACCTGAGTCCAATCACACTTCTCTATAGAACTACCAATGTACACGAAATGCAAACACCGTGGCGATGCCATCTGCAAATTCCACACTGTGGGTACAGACAAGAGACATGGTTTAAAAACAAAGCGAAGGGGTAAGAAGGAGAGAGAGCTGTGTAACCTCAGAACCACCTCAAAATGGCCCTGTCCCGCTTATGGAGACACTGAGTTGCTTTTCAGAGACAACAGAACAAAACCCATGTCACGAAGCCAAAACAGGTGCGGAGAACTCTGACCCCCAGCTGCTTCCGGAACCAAAGTCTTGCCCTCCCCGCCCTACATGCACGGAACTACAGGACGGGGACACAAGCGGAACCTGCACCCAGGAACCGGAAGCGGAGGGTCCGCTGTCCAGGAGGATGTGGTGCTGACGCCCCTGCACCCCTTCTCTAAGTTAAATAATGCCGCCAACAGCTCAGGTCGCGGCACCTCCCCACACAGTGCCCTGTCCCAGCCGCCCGGCTTCC
>NW_006285997.1:254687-257119 GCF_000327345.1 Myotis davidii
CTGCTGGGCCCCAGCCTGGAAACTGACAGCGTCTCCCCCGCCGCCTTCTCCGCAGACCCGGCTTCCATCTGCTCCGATCTGTCTTCTTCCAGTTCCGAAGCTGCTCCAGATTCCTGTTTTCGTACTTGTGTGCCTTGAGAGCCACAATGAACTTTTTTTTTAAATTAAATCCTCACCCGAGGGTATGTTTTCCATTGATTTTTAGAGAATGGAGGTGGGTGGGGAGAAACGTGGATGTGAGAGACACATCGCTTGGTTGCCTCCTGCACAACTCCGCTGGGGCCAAGGATTGAACTTGCAACCCAGCGCATACCCTTGACCGGGAATCGACCCCGAGACCCTCCATAGTGCGGGTTCTACCCACTGAGCACACCAGCCAGGGCCACCTGCACTTTTTGAACTTCAATGTGAGAGGCAGATAAAAGCGAGCCTCGGCTTCCCGTCCCCAGTCCTGACCTGGGCCTGTAAGGGACCCTGCGCCCCTCTGCAGGGGGAGCTGGTGGCAGGCCGCTGTCCTGTCCGGAGAGGCGAGAGGCGTGTGAGCCAGCTGGGACCCAGCCACCAGGAGTTGCTGCCTCATCTGGCCTATTTCCTGTGCTGTCTTCAGAGTTGGAGAGAAGATGCTGCTTTTTCCACGTGATCGCCACGCTGATTCATCTAAGTGCAGCCAATACACCGGCCAATATGTCTGAGATGCACAAGCAGAGCCACGGGTAAAATCCAGGCTCACCTGCCTGTGGGAAGCCGGTCTGGGCTGAGTTTACCTGATTGCTGCCCCTCCCTTCCCACCTGCTCAGATCACTTTTCCTTCGTTAGATTTTTAAAATGAGCGTGGCCGGAGTGGCTCAGTGGTTGAGCGGCAACCTAGGAAGCAGGACGTTACGGTTTGATTCCAGGTCAGGGCACATGCCTGGGTTATGGGCTCAATCCCCAGTGTGGGGCGTGCAGGAGGCAGCCAATCCATGATTCTCTCATTTCTCATCATTAAAAAAAATATTTTTAAATAAAAACAAAATGTGTTGATGATCCAAAACTGCCTTATATTCTCTGATGGTGTCTAGTCCAATTTTCCGGAGATTGGCTGCGTCACCACCACCCCCCACCCCCACCTGCCGAGAGAACCCACTGCAGGTGCCTCACTCTGCCCTCCTTCCGCTCCCAGCAGAAACAGTCAGAGCACACGTCCAAAGGCGTTTTTATTCTGCGAACACAGGAAACAGGACCCTGTGGAAGAGAACGGAAGAGCACGGAGCCACGTGCTGCAGACACGTGCGCAGTCTGCTCCCAGTTCTCTCCTCACCGTGGGCTCTCCGGGGCTTCCCCCGCCAGGAGCACCCACGCTCGAACCTCGGCAAGAGGGACTCCCACCCGTGGAGCAGGTTCTCACCCAAGTTCTGGGGGCAACAAAATGTATCTTACACAAACGTGGGATAGAAAACTGCCGGCGCTGCTGAGACCGCCCAGGCTCTTGCTATCCAAAAGGTACATAAGATTCTGCATGGACAGGTGGGGCCTCGTCACCCGCACCTGGTCCAGGGCCGGGCAGCTCGAGGGTGCTTCGTTATTTAAGAAAAAAGCCAAGGGGCCAATTGAAGTTAAAAACGCAAAACCAGTGACCTGGAGGAAGAGGAACTTTTAGACCCTTGTCGTTGGATGTAAACAGCAAATGTTGTGCTTTGTCAACTCATTTCACTCGAGGACCCGGGTGTGCGGAGGGCCTGCATTCGGGGACAGGGGTTCACAGGTCGCACAAGGGTGACCGAAGACACGGGCACGAGTCTGCGCTCACTAACTGCTCCCCAGGGCACTGGCTTGGTCCCAGGCGTCTCCACTGGAATTCCCTGGGAGGCTCCCAGGGTCTCCATCCTCCTGGGAAGGTCCCTCTGAGCAGTGACAACGGCCCCACCCTGACTCCTCGCCACTGCCCTGGAAACAGGCGGAGCCCAGGTACAGCACGCCTCCTGGCCGGGGGAACAGAAACTGCCAGCAGCGCCCACAGTGACATGTCCCGATGCTCCAGTCCAACGAGTAACTATTTCTCAAGAGGCTCCGATTAGTTCATTTCAAAAGTAGGCTCCCTCCACCCCCCACCCCCACCGTGGAACCGCCACACATACAGGGATCTACCTACGATCTGGCTACGCTGCCTTGCCCTTCCTACGCACTAGCCAGCAGGGCTCAGTCTGGGCTCACACACACTAGCGGCATCACTAACTACGCAGAGGAACGGGGCTCCCACTCACTGTCCACAACCCCAGGGACGACCATCAACAATCCTGGGGGCTGCCCACAGCCCTGGGGAAGGGTTCTGAGCCAGGTTTGCATCCCCGACCGCATCTTCTTGATTCGCACGTTGGTTAAGTTGTCAGTGAATCTACGGGGACTTGTGACGATCTCCCTGCAGTCCCTTATTTCTCAGCAAGCTCCTCTTC
>NW_006285997.1:257187-258334 GCF_000327345.1 Myotis davidii
GCCTTTGCTTTGAAAGTGTCCTTCATCAAAACCCGGGGCCAGAGCTGCCAGGAGGCTGTGGAGACTGCTGGTTGCGATCAAAGACCGGGGAGCTGCTGACACTCCGGGGAGACACTGATGAGAGATGGAGCTTCTAACCTCCGGGGTGCGGGCGTCCAGTGACACACACCCCGGGTGGCCAAGGGACAGGACAGGAGCAACAGCGCTCTACACGCACTTCCATAAATGCACTAAAAAGGGGGGAACGCGATTTCTCCCCAAGTCAGACAAGCTCCTAAATGCCATGTCCCGGCTCGAGGCGCGGAGCGATGTCCCAGGAACGCAGAGCATTCCTCAGTGACCTGCAGGCAACTGCAGACACCCACCCGGGCCCTCACTCCCAGCCCTGGCTGGGCAGAGGGGTGTCCCTCCTCTCTGGGGAGCGATGGAGACAGAAAGTGCGGGAGGTCCTCGTTCACCAAACGTCTCTCTAGCAGCTTCTTCAAGAGGAAAACAGACGGGACGAGAGGCCCCCAAAGCTGACCCTGTGGGGCCTCAGTCCAGCGGCCGCCTGGCTCAGGGCTCCAGTGGGGGAGGCATCTCCTGTGCGCTCCCCACACCCGGCCCTCGCTGGCCGCCTCCTCTAGTCCTGCCTGAGGCTGAGGGCGCGCCACCCTCGGGGGCCGGCCCTCGGGGACTGTCCACACTCTGCCGAAGCACAGGCGACATCAGAAACAGGACGCAGTGAGTGCAGAGATTGGTCATCTATAGAAAACGGGAGGGGCTGTGCTTGCTCTGAGGGTGTCAAAGAGGGACGTGCCCTTGTGGCTCCTAAGACCGTTCGGGAAGCCAGCGTTGATGGGACGCGGGCGGCCGGCGACGGCTCCTCCGTGTCCGCAGCACCGCCCAGGCCGGCTCCGGGCAGCACCCCACTACTTGGCCTTCACCACCTGTTCGTAGGGGGGTGGGGGCGTGTTGCAGTAGGAAGGGGGCGGGGGGTAGGGCACGCTCCCCTGGGGTGAGTTGGGTTGAACCTGGAAAGCCATCGCCATGGGATTCACGACAGGATTCATGCCGGGTCCTCCGGGGTCGGTGTAATACGGCAGCCCCGGCGGCTGGGCTCCTGAAAGAGAGAGAGCAGGGTGAGCCCAGCAGACACCCCGCTGCC
>NW_006285997.1:258564-270924 GCF_000327345.1 Myotis davidii
CATCCCCCCACCGCAGCTCCATGGCCCTTTGAGAACCATCTGCTGAGACTCAAGTCAGAAGTACGGCCGCCATTCCCACCGGCCGGGGAACATTTGATCAGGGAGGGGACCACCTGGCATAGGTGAGCCCGGCTCAGACAGGGAGGCAGCCACGGGGGACGCCAGCGGGCGGCTGGGCACCTGTGCACCGATGCTGGTGGGAGCATGCTGGGGTCCAACCCCAGCAGGTGTGGACGGAGTTGGCGAAGAAGGAATGACACATAGGCAGCGTTCAGGTGATCATCATAGCCAGGATCTGTAGCTCCATCGGGCACAGGTGGGCTGAGGCTCGGACCTTGCCAATCGGAACCTGGAGGGAGAGCCAAGGCCACTCTGCGGAGGCCTGGGGAGCACGCGCCGGAAACACTACCAGCAGAGAGGGCGCCCGCACTGCCGAGTCAACAAAACCGGCGGCAAGGGAAGTCACTTCCCAGCTAACGAACACGGCAAGAGCCGGTTTCCTGAGTCTCAGCCAGAATCTCTCCCCCGCCCCCGCACCCTCAGTCCCCAAGGTGACCCCCTCAGCTCGATCTGAGCTGCTGCTCTGGAGCGTGTGTCTCAAACCTGCTTCCTCTGGTCATGCTGGTACCATGGACAGAGCACTAAACACACACAAAGAACCGAGACAGGGAGCGGGAGCTTGGGGCGTGCTGGGCTCAGCTGACTGAGTGGACGCAGGTCTGTTTGAGGGAGGCCTCCTTCACCCCCGGAGACACTGGGAGCCTCAGAGCCTTCGTCCCAGTACATATGGCAGAGGGTCTCCCTGTTCTACAGTTTAACTGCATGGCGGTCGGATTCCCGCCAAGATGCCCACTGGGTGTGTGAGGGGCCTCACGCCTGCACACGTCAGACCTGGGACCTCCAGTGCTGCGGGGAGAACGAGAACAGAAACACGAGGCCAGAAGTGCATCTGAAGGAGTCGGCAGGAGGGCAATCTGCCAGCCGGGGCCTCCTCTCTCTCCTGCACGTCTGACAGGCGGCACCTGCTTCCCTGGTGCGGCCGCCCACTGCCCTGGGCCGTGTCTGCCCACAAGCCCTTCACCTCCCATGAGTTTCCCAAAGGCAGAGGTTATGCCTTATTTATCTCTGATCCTTTTATACCTTAAAGATTAAGATTTTAAAAAGAGGCTATTGTAATAGTCCAGGATAGACAATGGGAGCCTCCGAAGAGGAGAGACGAAATGGGGAGTCGAGAAGAAGAGGTATCCGGGAGGACCTGGGGGCAGACTCAGTGTGGAATGCATGGGACAGAGAAGAAGTCTACATAGAAATGACTGGCTTCTGGTCTTGATAGAGGTCCCACGGAGCAAGAGCAAGGTTATAAGAGGAGCGGGGCTACAGAAGGGCAGTTCTACAGGAGGGCGGGGCTACAGGAGGGCAGTTCTACAGGAGGGCGGAGCTACAGGAGGGCAGGGCTACAGGAGGGCAGGGCTACAGGAGAAAGACGGTTCTACAGGAGGAGGGCAGTTCTACAGAAGGGTGGGGCTACATGAGTTGGGCAATTCAACAGGAGGGCGGAGCTACAGGAATAGGGAGGTTCTATAGGAGGAGGGCGGGGCTACAGGAGGGCGGGGAAACAGGAGGAGGGCGGGGCTCAGGAGAAGGATGGGGCCGGAATGGTCCATGGTGGCTACAGCCACCCACGCAGTGCAAGGAGGGACACAAGGCCGAGGAGCGGGCGGTGGGGAAGCCTGACATTGGCGACAGGAAGAGAACCCGGGTATTCAAGGAGGATGAGGAGAATGCCAAGGGGGCTGGGAGGACTAGGATGGTGAAGTGGGGCCGTGTCCCAGCAGCAAAGGGAACGCGTAATGTTTAGGAAGATGCCTGGACGGCGGGAGGGGCGAGGACGGAGGGGCGGCTGACCTGGCGCCGGGTTCGGGGGCTGCCTGGAGTAGGACACGTTGAAGGCGGGCTCCTCGATCAGCGGCGGCGGGTACATGCGCCTCCGGATGAAGAAGCCGGCTCCGCAGCAGAAGAGGACGCCCATCATGAGGAGGAACCTGGGGGAGCACAGGCCGAGCGTGAGGGCCAGGGCGGCCCAGGCTCCCACTCTGCAGGTCAGAGGCCGCGCTGCCCGGAGCCCTGGTCTCTGCCCCCCGGTAAGGTTCTGTGCAGACACTGCCCTGCAGGCCTGGCCGCTGGCAGGGGCCTCAGGAGAGCTGGGCATGGGCAGGGCCCAGCGTCTGTCCTGAGTCGGGAGGCAGCCCACACTATGTGAAGGGGAGACCGGGAGGCAGCAGGCATTTTGTTGTGAGATTTGCAGACTCTCTGATCTTTAGGAGGCTGAGGCCTGGCCCGTGTGGCTGGGCCTTGTCCCCTGCACAGAAGTCGCCTGTTCGATTCCCAGTCAGGGCACATGCCCGGGTTGTGAGCTCGATCCCCGGGAGGGGGTGTGCAGGAGGCGGCTGATGCATGTCTCTCTCTCACATCAGTGTTGCTCTCTCTCCCCCCCACCCCCCGCCACCTCTCTAAAATATCAATTTAAAAATCTTTAACAATAAGAGGACAGTTGACCTCAGTGTTGTTTCGGAAACTGGCCAGGAGCTGCCGGAGGATGGGGTGCTGCCCAGCCCCCGTCCGAAGGAATCAGCCTTCTCCCCTGGCCACCGCCTGGGACCCAGGAGGGGCTTCCGGCAACTCGGGGAGCAGAAATGCTACCGCGAGGCCAGGCGGACACACCTGCCTGCTACGAGGCAGCCCCCAAGACAGTGACCTGGAAGGGCGACGGGAAGGTGGCGCCCCAGGGCCCCGGGGCAGGGGGAGAAGCCATGGGCAGGCGGGGTGTGACCTACCAGAAGTACCACAGCCGCTGGATGGAGAGCGCCCGCACGCAGCACCGGGACCCGCAGCAGTCCTCGTAGGGGCGGCATCTGCGGGAGGGGCACAGGGTCAGGGCCGGTCCCAGGAAGGGAGGACCGTCAGAGACCCAGGCAGAGCTCAGGCCAGAGGATGGACAGCCACTGCCGCAGGCCACGAAACGGCCACGCTGACCACGTCCGTCTCGTGGCCCAAATGGAAGGTGCGAGACAGACACTGACAGTGTAATTCACGGAACCACGTCTCGCAGGCCCCGTGCGCCCAATCACGACGGCTCCTCCGGGGAAGCGCCACGGCCAAGGAGCGTATGACCCGGCGGTTCTGCCACAGGCTGGCACTGAGCGCTGTGGGGTCCCGCTCGGCCCGACCCCCGACGGTTCCAAAGACGGGACAGCAGCCCTCACGGGGCAGGGGGTTAAAGACAGAGCCTGCAGGGCCAGGCCGGCTAGGGGGCTTGTGCTGGTCCTGCCACTAACGGTGGGGCCTCTGGGAGCCTCGGTTTCCTGAGCAAAATGGGTGCGAGGACAGGACGCGGTCACGGTGCCGCTGTCCCTACAGAAGTGCCCACAGGCACTGTCCCTGCCCTCGCCAGCCCTCCCGCACCCCACGCCTGAGGCTTCAGGCTCCTGTGGACACTCAGGGGGGGCTGTTCCTCCCCCAGAAGAGGAGCCGAGAAAGGCACTCGCCAGGGACGGGACCCCCCCACCCCCAGGCCCCCAGACCTCATCGCTGCCTCCTTCACTATTTGTGCCCCGCCCGACCCCTGCCCTTCCCACCCCGCACACCCCAAGCAGGAGAGCTGACCTCACCCGCACAGAGAGACCCATCAGGCCCAGGTCTGCCAGGAGCCAGGAGGTGGGCACACCAGCGCCCCCTCAGCCACAGGTGGCCTGTCTCAGGCCCTGGACCTGGTCTGGCTCTCCAGAACCAGCAGGCAGGTTGGGCAGCCAGCCAGGCACTGGCTCTATGGAGCCGCTTCCGCCTCCTGCTCGGACACCTGCGAACAGCACCTCCCCACTCACGCCGTCCATTATTCACAGCGAGGACGCGCCAGACACAGCCAGCCGGGCTGAGGCTGAGGTGAGCCCCGTCTAAAGGAGCGGCACGCCCCGACGGGAGGCGGGGGCCAGGGCCCGGAATGACCTGGTCAAGGCCACAGGCGGAGCAGGCAGCGGGAGGAGTGGCCTCTGCTCACCCCGGCACACACTAGGGATGCGGGGTCGGTAGGGGGTCAGGGGGTGCAGAGGGTAAGCCAGGCCGGAGTTCCTGCAGGGCGAGCCTGCTGCCCTCGTCCTGTCCCACGGCGCCCACACGCTCGCCCCCGGCCCCGTCAGGTGGCATGGAAGTGACCGGTCTCCATGGACCCGGAGGCATCGAGGCATGAGCTGCTGGGTGTGCTCACTGATTCTGTCACCGTGTCATTAATCCACGTCCCATCTCCTGTCGCACTGAGCGGACGCCTTCCCTGCACCTGTCTCCTGTCTCCTGTCTCCTGCCCCCTCTCCGCGGCGGGGCTAGGGGTGTGGGCTGCGTCTCCGTGCTGCTGACTTCAGAGCCCACCCCCTTCTCTCCTTCAGCGGCACTGAGATCCGAACCCAAAACTACAACAAGTGTGTACACAGGACACCCGGCACCCAGCACCGAGCACCCGGCACCCTGCTGCATCCACCACCCGAGAGGGACCCAGTCGCGCAGGAGCCCGGCGAAGGGTTGACACCTCCGCCATCGGGGATGTCACTCATGAAACTAGTCCCTGGCCCTAAGGTTTTCTCAGTAAAATGCAGATGACAAGGACCCCCTGCCAGAGGCCAGGGGCCTGTTCTCGCTCGCAAATCCCTGGAGGCCAGCGAGGAGCCCAACCGGCTTCTCCCCGCCCCGTCTTCTGGGCCGAATCCCAGTCATGTCCATTCCTGAAGGGCAGGAAGCCGGCTCCTCTGGGTCACCGGCCTTCTCTGACTCACGCAGCGTCGCATGAAGAAAGTCACCACGTCGGACGATGCCCGTGACCGACTGTGGGAAGCTCCCGCCCGGCCGCCTTAGGACCTCAGCAGCTGGAACTGGGCGCTCATGGCTCCTGGGGCCGCGGCGCTGCCACTGCGATGCACGCCCTTCCCCAGTGTGTCACCCCGAGGCCCGCGGGAGAAAGACGACCCCCCTTCGAAGGGAAACTTGAGCGGCTGCTTGCACTTGGCAGGCAGGTGGGAGTCCGATCCCTCTCACATCTGTACACTTGTCGCTGCCACAGCACATCATCGGCTGGACCGCTCGGCTTCTGTTCTCTACGCTCTGAATTATTCCGTGCAGCCGCCCGAAACGAGTCCTAGAAGCAGGATCGGACCTTGGAGATAATCCGGCACAGGCGACTGGGGCCCAGAGAGGGGAGGAGGTCTGCCCAAGATCACACAGCAGCAGAGCAGGACTGGAGCAGGTCTGACTGCCAGCCCCCGAAACACTGCCCAGCACCAGGGCAGGCTGCCAGTCCCCGCTTCCTCCCCGCCCTTCCCCGGGTCCTGTGTGTATAGGAGTGCCTTCCAGGCCACCAGACATGTGGAAGTCACAGGCTCCAGCCCTCCACCAGCTCCCAGTCCAGGGAGGGGACATGTGATCACAGTCTTTGTTATAACTAACTAGGGGCCCGGTGCACAAAATGGGTGCATGGGTAGGGTCCCTAGGCCTGACCGGTGACCAGGGCCTATCAGGTTCCCCGTCTCCCCGCCTCCCCACCTCGTCCTTCCCTCGCTCCCTCAGCACCCCACTGCGCTGTTGGTCACCCGCCATATTCCACACCACCCCCCTGGTGGTCAGTGTACATCATAGCAAGTGATGGAATTCCCGTTCTCCCACTCGAATTCCCGAGGGAACACTTTGCATATTAGCCTTTTATGTATATAGATCCCCCTGACTCTGTGGGGGGCCCGTCTGGGAAATCAGGGACACACTCTGTCTCGGTCTGAGGGAGATGTGGGAACTGGGTGGGCCCTGGTGATGCCGGATGGGAGCCGAGCTGTGAGATCACACTGCCCCCCCGCCCCCGCCCCCGCCGTCAGGGTCTTTCTCCTCCTTGGCCCTCGGAGACGGCCTGGGGTCCCTGCCCCACAATCAGACTCACGAGTCTGCGTGCCCGGCACCAGCTCCTCCTCCTGCTGCCTCCTCCCCCCGCCACGTGGGGAAGAAGCCCTGATGTTAATGGTGGCAATGGCTTTACGGAGCTCTAATAACAGAGTGAGGACATTTTTTACTTTTCAGGCCCCTTCCCCTCACTAGGGGTGACAGAGCCCAGACCAGCAGGTCTGAGTGACAAGAACGGCCGCCTCCGTCTTCTCTGTCCACAGCAAAGACGTTCACCTCCATCCTGAACCAGGAAATCGGGAACAGATCAACAATGAAATAGGAACGGCCCCCCTGCAGCCTCTGGGAGCCGGGGGATGCGCCCGGCTTTCTCTACGAAACATGAGAAAGGCCGAGTCACAGGACAAGGGTGGCCACGCCTGCCCCGAGCGGAGTCCAGGAAGCAGAGCCGACCAGGAAAGGCCACTGTTCCCAGAAGAACTAAGCGTGTGCTCCCCCCGCCCAGCCCCTTCCCTCCACCGGCGGCTCTGTGATCGGACCCCAGTCTTCCCGCTGCTGCCTCAGTTCCCAAGGCTCTGCTCCTCCCAGTAGCCAGGCTTCCTGCCAGGACTCGCTGGTTCCCGCCCGGCCCCTGGCCCGGAGCCCGCCTGCCAGCCTCGCTGACCGCCCAGCACTGCCCTTCCTGCCCATCCCCGCTGCCGGCTGCGGGGCCCAGATAACACAGCGGTGCGGGGAGCACGTCTCTAGGAAACGGGCTGTCAAAGTCCAGTGAGAACTCAAGGAGAAGGAAGACCAAGGACGCCCTACACAGCCGTCCCTACAGACACCGGCCACGGTCGGGTCCACGTGTGTCAGGTGGCAGCAAAGACACAGCTGAGGGCAGAGGGGCTGGAGCCGCTTTTATGAGGGACGCTGCGCTCACTGTGAGGTCCCGTGACCAGCCTCATAGGAAACACGCATCCTTCGTGGCGGGTGTGGTCTCACCACCTCTCCGTCCTTCGAGGAGAGAACAGCCAAAGGGCTCCAGGTCACGGAGCACCTCCAGGTCCTGGGAGACCTCTGTTGGAAGGCGCCCTCCCCAGAGGTTCGCTGGGTCACACTGGCTGATGCCTCGAAACGAGATCGGCTCTGTTTCCTGACTAATTAGAGACCAAACTGTTTTCTCGGCCGCAGAATTAGCCAGATCTTCGGAGGGAATCCCGTCAGTGCCTCTGCCTAGCAGTGTTCTCCGATCGCCCTGCTGGGACGCATGCTAGTGAACCAAGCAATCGGGAAAGAAGAGCAAGTATTAGGGGGCGTTCTGCTATTTCTAGTAGAAAGAGAGGAAATACCTGTTTTCCAGAAAGACCCTTATTTACACCCTAATCTGTATTTGTTTTTCTCAGCTTGGATTTATTTTTTGAGAGAAGTCTGGTTCTATTCAATTTCTTACTTTGTTTTCACTACACAGAGGAGACAGTGGTTTCTCTGAGGCAGAAGTATACCTCTCACCTGGAATTCTTGAGTTTGCATTCCTCGTGTGACCTGCTGAGAGGGACGGAGTAGAGAGAGCAGGAGAAGGGGGCCCGGGCAAAAACTCCCCTCTGATGACTTCCGAAGCATTTGTAAAAAGACTGGCGGGTGGGGGAGGGCAGAGAGGGAGGAGGGCGGAGAGGGGATAAATGGTGACGGAAAAAATAAAAATAATAAACATTGCAAAGGACTTGCAGAGTCAGTCATGTTTCAATTATTTTATCAGTGAAAAATGACTTCCTGTTTAAACTTTAAGGTCAAAACTTCTTTCACGTTAATTTGAAGTCTCGTTAGGGGCAGAGATTTTCTTTTCTAACTAGAGGCCTGATGCACAAAATTCGTGCCAGCGTAGGCCTTCCTTCCCCTGGCTGCCGGCACCGGCTTTCCCTCTGGCACCCGGGACCCAGGCTTGCCTTGCAGCCCCGGCTTCGACCGGAAGGTCGTCCGGCTAATTAGCATATTATGCTTTTATTATTGTAGATAACGCTGACGTGCATCACTATGCAGACAGTAAGTCTGTAACAGGAGCATCTACCGCCTGCATTGCTGTTACAGTGATTGTTAAAGACTCAGATGCTGGGAACAGACTCTCTGGTGGGGCATCAGGGCTCCGCGTGTCAGGTGTCTCAACACAAAGCCACACGGGAAGCGGCCCCTCTCGGCCCCTCTCCTGCGCTTCCTCATGCAGCCAGCAGCCCTCCCCGCCCACCTGCCTCCTCAGGAGCAGAAACCCGGGGGTGACCAGCAAGAAAGATGTACGTACTGGCCAGTGGAGCAATCACCCTTCCGGCTGCTGTTATATATTTCCTGCCCCCTTTTCCTGGACACCACAATATACGGCGTTTCTGCTGTAACATTAGATGCATTACGAAAAATCTCATGTTTTGCAAAACTCAATACTAAAAATAAGTCTTGGGGGGTCAGGGGACTGGTTTGATATTTCTCTCTCTTTCTCCCTCTCCCTTCCTCTCTCTCTAAAAATCAATAAATACATTTACAATTTTTAAATAATCCTATATAATAAAAGGCTAACATGCAAATCAACTGAATGGTGGAATGACTGGTCGCTATGACGCACACTGACCACCAGGGGCAGATGCTCAACTCGGAAGCTGCCCCCTGGGGGTCAGGGTGCTCCCACAGGGGGAGCGCCGCTCGGCCACAGCCGGGCTACAACTGGCAAACCTCTCGGCCGCTGAGGCAACGCGAAGAAGGTCTGACTGCCAGCTTAGGCCTGCTCCCCATAGGGAGCGGACATCCCCTGAGGGCTCCTGGACTGAGAGGGCGCAGGCGGGACTGAGAGAGCCCCACCGCCCCGAGTGCACGAATTTCATGCACCAGGCCTCTAGTGATAACAGTAATTGGAAACCTCGATAGTTAGCCTGGCCACCTGGGCAGGTGGCGCAAGAACAGCCGTGACTAACACAGCAGAAATGAAAAACGCATGCAAACGGGGAACGCAGTGGGGCCTTCCCAGAGCGAGGCTGGCAGGTGCGGGGCATAGGAAGAGACAGAGACACACACACACACACACACACACAGTCACAGCAGCCGAGGGGGTTGTTTTTCCCGCTCCCCCATGTCCTCACATCCTTGGTCTAGAAGCCATACAAGCCAGCGTCATGCTGGCCTTGCCCACACATCTTGCCCCTTTTGACCAATCGCATGGGAGGCACCACAGCGCCGTCCTCCTGGTGACTGGTCTGAGCGGCTGGTGTCCTGGGCGGTCACTGCGCACCAGTGAGCAGAGGCCAGTGAGCTGGGTGAGGGCCTCCCAACAGGGCTTTCCCCGTCCCATACCCAGTCCCGTGAAAGAACCATAACTCCACAGAATCAGCGGGGCGGGCAGGTACTCACATGTAATATGTCGGGTAGAGTCCTTCGAAATACCAGCAGTGCTTTTTGGCCTCCGTGCACTGCAAAGAGAAGAGAAACGCGGTCACGGGGGGCGCCCTGTCTGGTGGGAGACCACACAGAGGACACAGGGGGGAAGAGGGCGGGGCCGCAGGTGGGGAGAGGGCCCTGGGAGAGGCAGCAACGGGGAGATGCCCCACCCGGACCTTTGCTTTAAGTTTCTTAAAAGGGAAAGAAACATAGGAAAACAAGTATTTCCCGATGATTTCTCTAGCCTGTCATCTCTCTAAACGCACTGGTGGCCCATTTATGAAAAGGCAAAGGCAATCCATGTCAAACGCACGTGTACTCAGATATGGAAAGAACGCTAGAAGCAGATATTCCAAAGATTCCCACCCCTCCCCCCATTTCCATTTGTGAAAGACATTGCCCATAGTTTTCACCTGCCTAGATCTTTATATTCCGGAATATTCTAAAAGCCGCATCTAAATCACAGGTCCCCCAGGCAGCCCCGTGCTGGCCAGACTCTAAGTCAGGATTCACTGCCCCCTCCCCCATTTCCAGCGTGAGAAGGGGGGGCGGGCAGAAAAGACCACAGGAGCCCCCTGTGCTTCCCAAAGAAGCCAGACACCTGGCGTTCCGGAGGGGCGGGCAGAGCAGGTGGGAAGCCAGCTGGTGGGGGACCCTCACAGGGACAGCGGCCAGGCGCACCCCCTGCGCGTGAGGACGCTGAGCGGGACTGCTCCGACCTCTCCAAACGGGAGTTTTCTAAACTCATGCCCCTCGTGCCATCTCTGTTTTAATTCACCACCTCCTACCGCCAGGACCTGTCCACTGACCCCTGGTGGATATATAGCGCCTTCGAAATAATACAGGACAGCCCGGCCGGCGTGGCCCAGGGGTTGAGCGGCCACCTATGAACCAAGAGGTCACGGTTCAATTCCCGTCAGGGCACATGCCTGGGTTGCAGGCTCGATCCCCAGCATGGGGCGTGCAGGAGGCAGCCGATCTGTAATTCTCTCTCATCATTGATGTTTCTCTCTCTCTCCCTCTCCCTTCCTCTCTCTGAAATAAATGAAAATATATTTTTAAAAAATACAGCGTGCGAGACACACAGCATCAGCCATGTCCAATGCTGTCGCTGGCGAGCAGCACAGAGGCGTGTACACGCACCTGGATGCTACCGCCTCTGCAGACCTGTTCAGCGTGTGACTGTGTGAACGCTGTAGGCAGCTGTGACACGTGGTATCTGTGTGTCTACAACATCCGAACAGAGAAGAGGCCCTGCACACGGCTTCGTAAAGGGACAAGTGGTGCACCTGGACAGGGCTCACCCTGAGGCAGCCCGCAGGACTGGGCGACGCTCACGAGTCAGGGAGTGAGTGGTGGGGGCACCTGAAGGCCCAGGACGTGACTGGACACGGCTCTGGGCTTGACAAAACTGTACCCTCAGGCTGCACTAAATTTATAAAACTGCCGGAGAGGGAATCAAGCTCAACAGATGCAGTCAACACGAGATGCACGAGGCTGCCGGTGGGGTAGCTCGGCTGCTGGTTTACAGCAATTTCTTTCCATTTTTTTATGATGTCAGAGAGGAAGGGAGGGGAGAGAGAGAAACATCAATGATGAGAGAGAACCATTGATTGGCCCCCGACTGGGGATCGAGCCCACATTCCAGACGGGTGCCCTGACCAAGAATTGCACTGGGACCTGCTGGTTCATAGGTCAACACTCAACCACTGAGCCACGCCAGCCGGACTACGGCAATTTTTTTAGTAAGAAGAAAGAGTACACTCTAAATAACAATAAAAAGCATAGTATAGTAAGTACCTAAGCCAAAACAGTCACTTATGTTCGTTATCAAGGTGACATACAGCATGCACATAATCCTATGTGATCTACTGTCACGCGCCCGGCAGGGCAGTAAGTGTTGACACCAGCATCACCACAGACATGCAATGTGTTGTGTTGCGATGTTACCATGGCTACGTCGCTAGGCAACAGAAGCTGTCCAGCTCCATTAGAGTCTTATGGGACCACTGTGGGACCAGTGGGACGTCGCGGACTGAAGCAGCATGGTGACCATGCGCGGCCGAGCAGGCAGGCCTTGGGGACAGTGCAGGGTCAGGGCCAGACCGCAGTGGGGCACGCCTCCCCGCACGCAGTGCTGTGCACGCCTTTGCTCTCGGGTGCACATACAAGTCACGTTCGCACTGCCCTGTAGGCTCCTAAGTGTGCAACAGCACCACGTCTAAAGGATCGTGCGCACACCTTCATTTAAAAAGCGCTCTGCTGCCCTGACTGGTTTGGCTCAGTGGATAGAGCGTCGGCCTGTGGACTAAAGGGTCCCAGGTTCGATTCCGGTCAAGGGCATGTACCTGGGTTGCGGGCATGTCCCCAGTAGGGGGCATGCAGGAGGCAGCTGATCAATGTTTCTCTCTCATCGATGTTTCTAACTCTCTATCCCTCTCCCTTCCTCTCTGTAAAAAATCAATAAAATATATTTTAAAAATCAAAAGCGCTTTACTGCTCAAACATGCCCTCCACCGTCGGAGCCTGCAGCCCTCATCTCTGCAGCGAGGGTCCTGCTCACTGGGGTGGCTGCAGGCTGGGGTGGGGGCCGCGCCCATGGGCTCCGCTCTGCAGCACGCGACGCGGTCGGACAGCGTGACCCGCAGCAGCACCTCTTCCAAAAGCGGAGTCCGAACCTCGGACCCACGGCCGCTCCACGGCCTGGCCGTGTGTGATGTTCAGTCCCCGCTGTCCTTCCAGCTGTCCTCACAGCATCTCCCCAGGGGGTTGGGGGAGCGACCTCGAGAACCCGCGTTCTCTGCCCCACTCTAGGGAACAGCTCCTCGCAAGCAGGTCAGACTCGCGCCCGGCGCCTGTTTGCTGCCGGGAGATGCAGCCGGGAGATGCAGCGGGAGATGCAGCCGGGAGATGCTGCCGGGATTACTTTTAATTTTCTGAGAACCCTCCATATTACTTTTCATAGTGGCTGCATCAATTTACATTCCCACCAAGAGTGCACAAGTGTTTCTTTTTCTCCATATCCTTACCAATACT
>NW_006285997.1:271055-280058 GCF_000327345.1 Myotis davidii
GAGATGCAGCGGAGATGCTACCGGGAGATGCAGCCGGGAGATGCAGCCGTGCGGTCCCTCCCTCTGGCCCCACTTCTCATCCTGGTCCTCCTGCCGCTTCCGCCACGTCTTGAACCCTCCGAAGTCCTGACCCCTCCCAGTGGCCCTGAGGGCTGGGGTCACCTTCTCCGAAACTCCTGCCGACGTTCATCTTGTGACCTCCTCCCACGACCACAAGTGTCTCTAGCGGCACCGAGATGGTGCGTCCTTTCCAGAAGGTTCCGGTGGACTTTGGTCGGACGCATCGGCTTCCAGGGCTCGTTCTCCTGGGACCCTCGGTCACGGAAGCCGACGCAGTGCTCCCAGGCCCGGAACAAGGGAGCTAGACATGCAACTCCTGACATTTATTCGTGTGGTCGTTTTCCAAACGCCCCCCAGAAGGAGCAAACCCACCTCCAAAAACATGTTTAAAAAGTGAACTAAGGAAAATCCATTTCAGGGTCTTATGTCCACCCCGGAAAAGAGCTCTACCCACCGCAAAGCCTTCCTCCGTGGCTTCTTAAGCATCGCCCCTCTGCTGGGAGAGCCAGTGTGTGTGCTGGGAGCAGTCAGGTCAGCGCTGCTGTCATTCCCCGAGCGCCCGCCACAACCACAGCGCTGTCCACGGTTCTACATGGACCGCAGCGCCTCCCCGGGCTCATAATTAATATTCCTTCCAGGGGTGTCAGGGAAGCAATAGCACAGCCATCTAGTTCTTAAATTACTTTTTAATCTTTATTGTTGAAAGTATTACATAGGTCCCCTTTCCCCCATTGACGCCTTCTGGCCTGCCCCTGCCCCCGCATCCCAGGCCCTCACCCCCTATTGTCAGTGTCCATGGGCCATGCATCTATGCTCACAAGTTCTTCAGGTGATCACTTCCCACCCACCCCCGCCTTCCCTGTGAGGTTCCGCATCTGTTCCATGGTTCTGTGTCTCTGGATCTATTTTGATCATCAGTTTATTTTTTTCATTCGATTCCACCTGTGAGTGAGACCCTGTGGCACTGTCTCTCTCTGATGGAACATTGCTATCTACTTCTTGAAGTGATCAGAAGAGCAGACACCTAGTCCTGGCTGGTGTGGCTCAGTGGCTAGAGCATCGACCTGCGGAATACAGGGTCCCAGGTTCAACTCCTGTCAAGGGCACATGCCCAGGTTGCGGGCTCGATCCCCAGCGGGGAGTGTGCAGGAGGCAGACAATCAATGATTCTCTCCCATCATTGATGTTTCTATCTCTCTCCCTCTTCTTTCCTCTCTGAAATGAATATAAAAGGGAGAGGAGACACCGACAACTTACAAACCATTAACAAAGCAGAGCGTGCAGGCTTGTGAGAAAACATCCCCTGAGGAGCCGTTCCACGGAGGGAGGCTGACATTAAACTGGAGGCCTTATTCAAAGACCAGGCTGTGCATCACCGCAGTTGAGCCCCCTAAAGATAGTCATCTGAAGTGAGCGCCTACATACGCCCGAAGAACAAATCCTCGCTGATCCCCAGCAGAAATCCTCTCACTGATGTAAGTTATTCTGCATCCAGCCCTGCTCAGTTCCGGAGCCCCGATGCCACCGTTGGATAAAAGGAATAGACGTCCTTTTTCTGTTCCCAGTTTAGAGAGTAACCGCACCCCAGTGATTACGGAGGGGCTGCGGTCCATGCAGAGCAGAGCCGTGGACAGCACCCCAGTTATGGCGGGTGCTCGGGGGCTGACAGCAAGCGCTGACCTGGCCGTTCTTCACACACACATTCTCTTGTTCAGCGGACGGGCGAGTCTTAAGAAACCACAGTGGGAATCTTCACAGAGGGCAGAGCTACTTTTAGGGGGACATAAAACCCTGACATGGATTTTTTTCATAGCTTATTCACTTTTTAAACATTTCTTGGGCCCTGGCTGGTTTGGCTCAGTGGATAGTGTGTTGGCCTGCGGACTGAAGGGTCCCAGGTTCGAGACCCATCAAGGGCACAGGCCCGGGTTGGGGGTTCAATCCCCGGTTAGGGGGCCTGCAGGAGGCAGCCGATCCATGATTCTCTAGCATCATTGATGTTTCTCTCTCCCTCTCCCTTCCTCTCTGAAATCAATACAAATATATTTTTTAAAAATGTTTGCTCTTCCTACGGAGAGTTTGGCAAACTCCCACACGAATACGTAAGGTATCACCTGTCTAGCATCTTGGTTCTCAGGAGCTTGGTGACGTCGCTTCCCCGAATACCTGTGTCTGAGGAGCCAGCACGGCGCTGAGAGGACGTGAGGACTCTGTGACTTCGGACATGGGGAGCTAAGAGCTAGGGTCTGAGGTTCAAAACACTGTGGGTTTGACCTAATCCTGCCCCTTCTCCTTGTTCACAGGGCGCGAGGTGGGACCTTCACAGGCATCGCCAGCTGCCAAGGGAACGCCTCCCTCCAGCACGAATCCCTCCGACCACTTCCTGTGCGGAAGTGCCAGGCAGCCTGTCCTGAGCCGTGAGGCCGCAATTTGCCTCCAAATGGCCAGGCGGCCCCCGAGGACCAGCCGATGGCTCCTTGTCGAAGGGGAGGCGCCCGGTGCTGCTGTCTCCTCCATCAGCGCTGAGACCCCAGCTGCGCCCGGGTCCCGCCAATCAGAGTCCACGCTCCACACAGACTCCGAACAAAGGAGGCGCTGGATGCTGGCAGGTGGGTGCTGGGACCAGGGACAGAGGCAGCGGGCCTGTCGCCATCACAGCAAAAAAACACAAGGCGGGGTGACAGCTCACGACCGCAAAGTCCCTGAATGTCAAAGGACAGGAGGACCCTGCTTTCAATTCCGGCGCTGGAATTCTAATCGATCCCTACGTGCCAGTTACTTCCTCCTTGGGCTGACGAACATCCTGATTTTCAGGAACATGTCATCTCCAAGGAACCTCGATTATTTATTTATTTATTTATTTACAAATAAGAGTCTGAGGCATCTCACAAGCATCATTTATCAAAGGGAAGAGAGCAGAGAAACACTTAAAAAGACAGACGTGAGAGTCCCTCCAGGGTCGTGCAGACGAAGCCACATCAGCCATGCCTAGAGCGCCAGCAAAGAGCCATCAGGCACAAAGCACCATCTACAGCTGGGCCGTGAGGCTGGGGCCGCGATTAGCTCCTGCAGGTCCCGGGAAAGCCCTGTGAACTCTCGCAATTCCTCTGGATGAAGTCGCGCTGTCTGCTTTCCCTGCCTGAGCTCTTAACAAAAGGAAGGTACGGAAGCAGATCTCCAAGTCCCTAATCCCAGGAGGTAAACGCCTCGTCGCCAGACCATGAAAATGAATCACTAACCAAAATTCAATGGCAAACAAGAGAGCAGCGTACTGACACATTATACGGTTAATGTCTGTAGAGAATACGGGGCGTGTACAACTTAGTAAGAAAAAGATAAAAATCCCAACAGGGAAAACGTGAAATGGATGGGAGAATTCTTCAAAGAAGAAACACAAAAGGCCAACAAGCCTATTTCAGAAGATAAGACTCATTACTAGTGCAATACATGTAAAGTGCAATGGTAGGTTTTATCTGTCAAAACCCCAGCATCCAGTGCCGGTGAGGGCACGAGAGAAAAGACATCACACGACGTGTGTGGAATGTAAATGTAACGTCTCAAGAGGACAGTGTTTCAACACGGATCAAAAAGCCCTTAAAATGTACATCCCCTACACAGGGTGGTCACACGGGTCCCGAGAACATGAGAGTAACAATTGTGAATACATGCTCTTAATAACCGAGTTTCAAAACGTGTGCTTGGTTAACAAATTAATAGTACATCCAAGAGACATGTGAGCAGGCATGTCCTATCAGATGGTAAGGAAACGGGTAACAGTATGAGAACATTTTGCTCAGAAAAATAAACCAATAAAAGGGTGTGTCTAGGAGCATATATTATCCCCAATAGGAGAAAATAATATGGAGAGACAGGGACAAAAACACTGACGATAAATGGTCTTTTTGGTGATATGAGAGATGATCTGTTTTTCATTGTACTTGTTGGTGACTGGCCTCCAAGTTTTCTGTATGGAACTCGTAACATTTTGTTTTAAAATTTCCATTAAATTTTACTTTAAAAAAAAAAAAAAGGAGATCACTTATGGCCCAATAAAGAAATGGAGAGTTACCCTAGCTGGTTTGGCTCAGTGGATAGAGCATCGGCCTGCAGACTGAAGGGTCCTGGGTTTAATTCCGGTCAAGGGCACATGCGATATTTAAATTAAGGAAATATCATTGGTTCACAAAAGTGAGCATTACCCAATCAGGAGTTAAGTAAAAAGTAACAGATGAGCCGAGTCTGTGAAAACTCACACACAGGGAAACAAATACACAGCCAGCAATTGAAACGCCATTTATAGAAAGTGGAACATCACGGTCACTGCTCGTTGTATGCGATCCTTTAAAACACATTATCTGTATTTTGTTTTAACCGTGTGAAATGAACGTTTCTTCACAGGAGGGAGAACGGATAGCAGAGCCTCTACCACCCGTGACCCCATCGTCTGATGCCCGCCCCTCTCACAGGCGTAGGTGAATCTCGGGCGTTACTTCTCGGCCCAGAGGAAACGAGAATGAGGCTGAAGCCACATGAATGCCCTCCCCCCAACCCCCCAACAGGCCACAGGAGCTACCAGGGCTGTGCCTAGAGCACCCTCAGCACTGCACCCTCATTACTGGTTCTCCCAGAACAACAGCCATGACAGGGGCCGTAGCAGCTCTGCCAAGGAGACTGCCATCTGCTCAGAGGCTGCCCTGCCCGTTAACTCCCACCCCAGAGCCCAGGGCCCCCCGCCGGGAGCTCACCACCACCCCAACCTCTGGCTCCCTCCAAAGAGGCTTCGAAGCTGCTAAAAACACTCGAGGGCAGCGTGAGGGCGCAGAGCAGCTGGAAACGCAGGCGTGGTCTGCAGCCAAGGAGGTTTGGGGCCATTTGCCCTCAGGCCCCCAGCATCCCCCTCACAGGCCGAGGCGGGGATTTGATTAGCGCGGCTGGAGCAGCGGTGACAGAGGGAACCCAGCGCCACATGAAGGCCATCAGCCGTGCCCAGCCACGTCCAGCGGAGCACTGGGCAGAGAGCACTGGGCAGAGACCGGACCTCGGACGTGCTCCCTAAGGGCGGGACCCAGGACGGTGGCACCTCTGCTGTCAGGGCACAGGGAGCACTGGGCAGAGGTCACAACTGGGCATCTGGCTGTGATGCCATCACAGGAAGTGACTGAGAACAGGGAAAGGTCAGGAGCGCCCAACCTTGTCACTCAGGGCCCCCACATGGGAGAACAGACCCGTCTTTCAGAAACCACTCCTTCAGCCCGGCCGGCGTGGTTCAGCGGTCGAGCACTGACCTAGGAACCAGGAGGTCACAGTGTGATTCCCGGTCCGGCACAGGCCCGGGTTGCGGGCTCGGTCCCCAGCAGGGGACGTGCAGGAGGCAGCGGATCAGTGAGTCTCTCAGTGCTGATGTTCCTCTCTCCCTGCCGCTCCTTCCGGCTGGGCCACAATCGTTGCCAGCAGGTCCACAACATAACCAGCAGGTCCACACCGTAACCAGCAGGTAACCAGCAGGTCCACACCGTAACCAGCAGGTCCACAACGTAACCAGCAGGTAACCAGCAGGTCCACACCGTAACCAGCAGGTAGCCAGCAGGTCCACACCATAACCAGCAGGTCCACAATGTAACCAGCAGCTCCACACCGTAACCAGCAGGTCCACGACGTAACCAGCAGGTCCACACCGTAACCAGCAGGTCCACACCGTAACCAGCAGGTAACCAGCAGGTCCACACCGTAACCAGCAGGTAGCCAGCAGGTCCACACCATAACCAGCAGGTCCACACCATAACCAGCAGGTCCACAATGTAACCAGCAGCTCCACACCGTAACCAGCAGGTCCACAGCGTAACCAGCAGGTAACCAGCAGGCTCGGGGGAAATACCAGCGTCTCGCCTTGGGACAGAAACGCCCACAGGCTGATAAGGACAGCGGCTTCAGGAGCAAAACGCCAGAAAGCACAGAGGGACTTCCGGCCTCAGGGTGCCCACAACCCTCCCTGCGGAGTGACATTTTATTTATTTATTTTTAAATATATTTTTATTGATTTCAGAGAGGAAGGGAGAGGGAGAGAGAAAGAGACATAGAAACATCAATGATGAGGGAATCGTTGATCAGCTGCCTCTCGCACGTCCCCTACTGGGGATCAAGCCAACAACCTGGGCCGGAATCGAATCTGGGACCCTTCAGTCTGCAGGCCAAGGCTCTATCCACTGAGCCAAACCGGCCAGGGCGTGAGTGACATTTTAGAAGGAATGTGTGCAAAGCACGAAAAAATAGGACTGCTCCCCTCCCCCAGGCCATACCAAACAACCCCCTCCCGGCGCTGCCACCTCTCCCCCCTCAACTCTTCCAACCCATGTCATCAAATCCAACTCTCAAGCAGCCGCATTGTGGACGGACGAACGGACAGACGGCCACCAGATTGCTACTAGGACCTGGCATCTCTGACCTCGCGGGCCCCTCCCGCCCCCTCCAAGCCTCAGCAAACATGTAGCCAGGTCCTTCCAGCTTCGGAAGTGATAGGAAGATGCCAGGAAGAAGCCCCGCCCCCTGAAAGGAAGGATACATCCGGGCCTTTTGGTAACTTGATGCTCAAGCAGCTTCTCAAGACCAGAGTACGAACCTTTCTGACCACGCCGCACCCACGCCACACGCGATGGAGGCCTCGGGTGCCATCGAAGGCTGGCGGGTCCACGGCCCAGCCGGGAGGCACGTCAACCGTGACCTTCCCCGGTTGGATGGCAAACGCAACCATCCCTCAACGCGAACTTGCGAAAGAGCAGAAGGCAGACGCTTGCCAAGAGTTTCACGGGACATTGTGTTCAACAGGAAGGAGCTAGAAACGAGCTCCACGTCCATCGAAGGAAAGCTGGTTAATGCTCATTCCTACGAAAGAACACTGTGATTCTGCAGTGGGTGTGTGCATGCCGGTACAGGAACACCTCCAGGAAATACCGCTCACAAAGTAAAGAAGAAGAAAAATGAGGATCACTGTGTATAGTATGATCCCATCTGTGTGCTTTTAACGAAGTATCTGAGTATATATATATTTTTTAATCCAGAGGGCTGGGAAAGAAACTCAGCAGTAACTCCCCCTGCAGAGAGAGTCTAAGATTGGGAGGCTGTGGGAGGGAGAGGCGCTCACGTTGTTTTACACGTTTTAAAACCACATTCATGCCTCACTTTGTTCCAGAAATTATAACCATCTAATCCATGATCCCTTATCTATGAAAATAGGCAGCGAGGCCAACACAGATGAAAGTAACTTAAGAGGCCATGTCACTCGGATTTCGCCCCTTTGCAGCAAAGCTTCAGACAAATGAATTCTGTTTCTCCCTGCTCCTCTCTCCCCGGCCCCGCCCGTCCTTAGAGCAAAACTAATGAGCTGTGAGATGGCCAAATGCAGGCCCCAGGGAAGAGGAACCCGGCTCCGACATTCACCGCTGGACACGCAGGTCTCCCGAGAGCAAGAGCCACAGGCCCTGCCTTGGCTGGAGTTCAGGCGCTTCCCTGACGGACTGCGAGGTCTTGAGGACAGAGTCCTGGGTATCCCACCTCCGGCCATGCTCCTGGGACAATGATGGCCGTAGTGGGGCTCGAGAAATGGTTGCTGTCCTGGCAGGTGTGGCTCCACTGGTTGGAGAATCGTCCCGTACACCAAAAGGTGGCCGGTTCGATTCCTGGTCAGGGCACATACCTGGGTTGCAGGTTCGATCCTAGGTCAGGGCCATGCGGGAGGCAACTGACCCATGTTTCTCTCACATCAATGTCTCTCTCTCTCTCTCTCTCTCTCTCTCTCCCTCCCTCCCTCCCTCCCTTCCTCTCTCTAAGGTCAATAAAAAAAGTAAAACTAACTAAATATAAATAAATGGTTGCTAAACCAACTATACAACTATGCAGAAGAATGGGGTGTCACCTAAAGGTTGCTGTCATCAATTCAGCACCAACAGAAATCTCCGATTTGGGGTGCAAGGAGGGGAGAGACTTTATTCAGTGGAAACAGCTCAGCTGTGGAACAGCAAGGAGGCCCTGGTGCTACAGCTCAGATGTTGCAGCCCCAGCCCAGGCCCCGGCCCCAGAAATGCAGCCTTCCGTGGACACTGAAGTGCACTCCCCTGAGGCAGAGGTGAAGCTGTCACTTACAGGAAAATTTACCCGCCCCCATTTCCTGATTGGTCCATTCCTATGCAAATGAGGACCCCACACCATGACTGGTCCAAATAGCACCATAACTGCTCTGCCAGAATAAAGCTGCTCTGATTAGTCCAGTGGTTCTCAACCTCTGGGTCGCGACCCCTTTGGGGGTCGAACAACCCTTTCACAGGGGTCGCCTAAGACCATCGGAAAACACATATATAATTACATATTGTTTTTGTAATTAATCACGATGCTTAATGATGTTCAATTTGTAACAATGAAATTGGGGGTCATCACCACATGAAGAACTGTATTAAAGGGCCGCGGCATTAGGAAGGTTGAGAACCACTGGATTAGTCAGTGAAGATGCAAATGAGGATGTAGCTGCCCAGCTCTGATTGGACGGGGAAAGTCTCAGTCCTATTGGGGGAATTTCGATCCTAGGAGCTCTCTTATCCTGGCTGACAGAGGTCAGGAGGCTGGCAGCCCAGTCGGAAGTGCAGGGAGCGTGAGGGACCTCAGCAAACAATTTACCTTCCGATGAACCACAGGCGTCCTTTTTGTGGGTCCATTCTTCTTGGGGCCCACAAGGGGTAAATCACATAAAACTGGACACACACACAGGCCCCCATGTTTCGGAGTAGCTACTGAAAAGAACACCAATGAATTAACACCGATACATCCCAACATAGAAATGGATCGTATTTCCAAAGTCTGTATCGAAATTGGGGATTTAGAGTTGAGGACCCCTTTCTCACAGAAATAATGGTACAAATGTCGGCTCCATTTCCTGGCGAGGCCACACATTCCTGC
>NW_006285997.1:280093-281582 GCF_000327345.1 Myotis davidii
AAAAAACACCCAGCCTGTCCTTGAGCTGCACTGGCCCTGAACGGCTTGCTGCAGAGTCTGCAACTGCGCCCCAGCCCCCCACCAAGCGGGAGAGAAATGACCGTGTGCCAGGGATCTGGCCTGGCTAGACCGCGGGAGCCATCAATGTCACTTTGGTCCTGTCGCCCCTCACCCTCAAGGCTGACCTACCTGTCCCCTCCCAGTGTTCTGCCACCGACACAGAGCAGCACACAGCCAACGCGGGTGAGGCCTGGGCACAACCCCCGTGCCTGGGCCGGGGCGGAGATCTGTCCTCTCCTCTCCCCCTTATACACTCAGGCACTGCATAACCGCATCCACCCTGGAGGAGAGCGCAGGCACGACCCCACGCTGGTGCGACAGAAAGTGAAACAGACACGACTGCAGCTGCAGTCCCAGCTCGGGGTCACCCTGTGACACACCCGACAGAGCTCAGGGGTGACAGCTGTGTCTAAGGGCTTCCACTCTTGACCCTGTCCCTCGGCTCCTGGGGGGGCCTCCGCTGGCTCCTGTTTGAGGGTGTACGCCTCCCAAGCCCGCAGGCCCACCCCTGGGGAAGGAGGGAGTGAAGGCTCCGGTGTTTAAAAATCAGTTCACAGATAAATGTGTCACTCTTCCCAGGGAATTCACAGTTTTGAGCGATTGTACGAAGAGAACACCTTAAGAGAAGGGAAGGGTGGCGACAGGCGCAGGAAGTGCTTGCGAAGCTGAAGCATGAATTCCATCTGCATCCGGGAAGGGACGGGTCAGGTCGGGGAACAGAGGACGTGCTAGGAAAACCAGTGAGATACAAATGAAGCCTGAAGTTTCCGTAATGGGACTATGTCAACACGGGTCTCTCTTTCAGCAGATGGAGAAGGCAATAGAGGGTGTGAAGTTGGTGTCACCTAGTGAGAGGCATCAGGACCTCTGCATTAGCTTCGCAAGTTTCCTATAAATCGAACACTGTTCCCCAATTAAAGCCGGTCACAGCATACTGCGCCCAGAACAGATCAGCAACAGAAACCGGAGGGAAGGCCCCGCTCTGAAGCGCAGAGAGCAGACCTGGGTGAGGGGAGGGTGCAGGCGGCCCAGGGCCTCTGGCCACCTTGTAGGGCTCTGGTCTGTGGGGGAGGGCAGTAATGGGGAACCAGGGACACCCGAAGGCTGCATCAGGCCCCTCCCAGCATGCCTCGGGCCCTGGGGCAAGGGCAGCCTCTGGTTCGCAACTGCATGAACCAGCAAAGCAGAGATGACTCAGCATGTGAGTGAGTGAGAGGAAGCGCTCTGTTGACCCACATTATGTCCCGGCCTACAGGCAGGCCCTCCCCGCTGTGCCCCTGCATGGGGATCACAGCACACAGTGGGCTCTGTGTCCAACCCGACTCCTAGGGCTCCTCCCAGCTCGGCTCACACGTCCGTGTTCCCGTCCAAGCCCACGGCTAAAGGCGCAAGAAAAAGAACAGAAGGTTGACTGCTTTACCTAAGAAAC
>NW_006285997.1:281736-282930 GCF_000327345.1 Myotis davidii
AAACCCACTGCAGGGGAAATGAAAGCTGGGCTGGGTGCTGCAGCCGGGTCAGCTGTGAGGGACACGCAGCTCTAGGAAGCAGTAGGGGCCTTGGTATTCCCGGGAGGCCTGCTGACAGCCGGGCCAGGCCCTGTCCCATACTGAGGCTGGGGAGAAAGACAAGGTGACGCCCTTGCTACCAGCTGGGAGGAGTTTGGGGAGCAGCAGCCAGGGGACCTCTCTGGCTCTTTCTAACTATGATGCCACCCAAACCTGAGGCTGGGCAGGGTCCTGTGGCTACTTTCATAGCGGAGACCTGCTCTCTGACGTGTAAGTATAGGGGTCTGTCATTTCAACTTCTCTCTTTATACCAATCAGTCTCGCCAGCTTCCTGGGCGCTACAGGGTCACGTCAATTCCAGAAGCAGCGATTACAGAGACCTCTGCACACGGACCGCAGGGGGCCGGTCACTCAGGCGCTCACTGGAAACGGAGTCAGGAGCGGTCCCCTCCACCCGGCCGCCCAGGCCCGTGGGCTTTTTGGCTCACAATACTGGTAGCTTTACCGGAAGATAAGGTAACATTACAGGAAAACCTAGATGTCCAGCTTTTTTTGTGAAAAATCTTTCGACCAGCATTACTTTCAGATGGTAAATAAGAATATAAAAGCATTTATTTGAGCAAAAGAAGCTGCAGCCCAGGAGGCTCGGATTTAGGGAGCAACCCCACAGCACTCCGGGGAGAAGACAGAGAGGTTCTAAAGGCAAAACCACTCGGGTGATGCTTTCATGCAAATGAAGGATCAGGCTCGGTCCACAGGGATTGGTTAGTTCCAATATGCAAATGAAGGGGCGAAAACTACAAGGAGGAAGTCAAGTCCCTGTAACAGCAGGTCCGGGATGTTTATGGCTCAACCTTGAGGGAAAGCCATAGCACCAGGTTTAGCAACTTAGTAGCAGCTCTGAGTGCTGCCTCATGAGGCCGCATTCTTATTTCTCTGTGTCTGTCTCTCCCTCCCAGTTACTCTGCAATTAGACCGCATTAGCTTTCTTCTCGCACTAAATAAAGCACCGGTCTAACGCCATCATCTGCAAGTGAGAGATTCCGTTGGCTCGAGCGGTCAGAATGGCCTCCTGGGAAAGGCTGGATGTGAAATGAGAACAGAAAGAAGAAGAGGCCATTCCCGGAGGAGGGAACAGCATGACCAGAAGCAAAG
>NW_006285997.1:283077-283379 GCF_000327345.1 Myotis davidii
GCTCAGAAACTCTGGGCGCTGGGGTTCGGCTGGCACATGAAGCCAGCACGCCCCCTCCTCACCCACTGCCCCCTGGCTCTCTGTCTGGGCGGCTTTCTTCCTGACTTCTTTCCAATCGAACACCGGCCTGAGGCTGCCATTCCCGGTAGCAGGTCACGGGACGGAACTGGATCAACTGGATCGGGCCACCCTTGCAGGAGCCTAATGGCTTCTAAAGTCAGTGGTGTGCTCATTTAGATGCAGGCCACGCCCTGGATGTGAGGAGAGGCGACCTGGGACCGGCATGCAGGTAGGCACCGCCC
>NW_006285997.1:283444-289596 GCF_000327345.1 Myotis davidii
ACACAGTGCGCTGTGTCCAATCCGACTCTGAGCGCTCCTCCCCACACGTCCCACAGGCCCGTGTCCCGTCCAAGCCCACGGCTAAATGCACCAGAAAGAGGCCGGAAGGTCGACCTCTTTTTCCAAAGAAACGCTGAGCGGGGAGGGGCCCCTGGGCAGAGGAAGGGGGGCCGGTTCCCCTTTTACACCTTAGGGGGGCAAACGGAACCCCAGGGAAGGGGAAATGAGAGCTGAACAAATACGAAATGGATGTTGAGTTGAACAAGGACGGGGAGAGGGAGGGACAGCGTGGGGACCAGGGACAGGGGAGGAGGGGAGGCGTGGGACCCGTCACAGTCAGGGCCGTGCCTCTGGGGGCTTTGGCAGGCACCCAGGGGGCGGCGTCCACTGAAGGACAAGTGACTCGGACAAACACAAGCGCCTGCTGGCCTCAGAAGCAGCGGCGAGAGAAGGGACACAGTTGGCTGATTTTAGAAGCTCTGCACAAAACGCCTGCCTCCCGGGAGGATGGACTCGCCTTCAGAGGCTAGAATGGGGGCCAATATGTCCCCATTCCCACCTTCCACACTTGTCCCTATCAGATGCAAATGGCACACAGTAGGGCCAGCAGCCACTGCTGACAGGCATTTATTTACTATTGGACAAACCCCCACACTCACACAGGATCTTTTTTCTTGTTTTTAATCCTCATCCAAGGATATTTTTTTCCATTGATTTTTAGAGGGAGTGAGAGGAGCGAGGAGAGAAGGTGAGAGAGAGAAACATCAATGTGAGAGAGACACATTGATTGGCTGCCTCCCACGTGGCCCGACTGGGGCCGGGGATCGAACCTGCAACCGAGGTCCATGCCCTTGACCGGGAATGGAACCCATGACCCCTTGGTCTGTGGGCTGATGCTCTAACCACTGACCAAACTGGCCAGGGCTCAGGCAGGCTCTCTAAGAGCACGTCTCCTGCCAGGCAAGCAGGAGAGCCCGGTGTTGTAAGTGAAGTCGGGGAAGCCACGTGCGTGACAAACAAGAAAACGCTAGAGTCCGCGGGAAACGCAGGTCTGTCTGTCCCGAAGCTGCCTGGTTTCCCACCACATTCCATCACCTCCAAAAACTCGGGGAGACCCAGGTGGAGCACCCACCTCCCTCCTAAGGCAGAGCGGACCTACTGTCCCTGAATAAGGCCTTCACTTACAGAAGGAGAGGCGGCGGGGGAGCCGGTCCTCCCCAGAGGCCGGCCTGAGCCCGGTGCTAACCCAGGCAGGCGACGGGCACCATGGCGACAAGACAGGCTCCGAGACGCAGTTGCTGCCGTGGCAAAGCCAGGGCGGGGCTCTCCGTCTGCGTTTCCACGTTGTCGCTTCCGTGAGGATGACAAAGGCTTGACAACATAATTATAACTGTCAATCTCCCTAAAATAAATTAAGCTTGGAAGCACTCGGGAGTTAACGAGACACACGAGCTGACTGTGTCTCGTGAACTCCCTCCCAACGTCTGTGTTCCACGCCGGAGGCTGTGGAAAACGAGGTACATCTGGTATACCAGCTATTTGTGTCTCTGGGATTCAGGAATTTTTTTTCCCAAAAAGGAGGGGTTTCGGGGACAGTTCCTAGTGAGTCCCCAGCCCCAGTCCCAAGTCCCCAAGCCAGGAGGGGGAATTAGGTTACAGCCCTCCCAACCAACCAAGACACCCTCCAGGCAGGAAACTTAACTACATCCAGGGTTCCTGTGCCTCAAGCCCACATCAAGCCCACAATGGGTCCGTCCCAGACCTGAGGTATAGGACTCTCTCTCTCTCTCTGCTCTGGCCCGAGGCCATTCTCTCCTCCCGAGGGTGGAAGTCCGCAGCTGTGCGCCCTGCAATGGTCTCTCTGCCTATATCCACTGCCTCCCTGTCTTCCCGGGGCCCTGGACTCCTTAACCCCACCTGGTGAAGGTCACACTTCTAATCACCCAACACAATGGCCTTGCCTGGGCTCCCGCGGGGCCCTGGGCCACGTGAGTGCAAACAACCCCCACATTTAGACGTCTGCTCCTGGCGCTCTGGACTCCCCTTTGTGGATGCATCTCTCCCCACCAAGGGCAAACAACCGAACACGTCAACACACATCCCATCTGAAGCGGAATCCTGACTTGTTAAAATGAAGGCCATCGGTGTCTCCACGTCACAATGTCGCTCATCTGTCTCAATCCCAGCACCCGCCTCCAGCTTCGACGGAGCTCTGCTCAACCTTTTTATTAATCAGTTAGATCAATGGCGTGATAATCAAATCTGCAGATGGCACAAACCCATCAAGGACACCAAATTTAAAAAAGGGGGTGGGTTCAGACACACTTGTAAGGGTAAAGGTGCACTGAACATTCAACGTGAGAGCAGGGAGTGATGCTGGGTTCTGTGTAACAGACTGTCCCACCGACTGCACTTTATTAAAACGTCTCGGTCGTGCTGCTAAGTTTTGACAGAGCCAGGACTGACACCGGGGTCTGCGAACAGGGAGCTCATCACTGACCCAGTCAGCCATGGGCAGCAGGAAGAGCATCACCTTTACAGCTGTGCAATTCAACCTCATGCTGCGCCTTCTTACTCACTAAATGGGCCGGACTTCTCACCTTTAAAGTGAGCACAATAAAATTTTATATTACAAAAAATAAAAACAGTATTCAGACAGATGTTGACAGGCGTAAGAAAATGAGATGAAAGAAGTAATGTGAAATGTAATTAAACATCATTAGCCCAGTTGGCGTGGCTCAGTGGTTGAGCATCGACCTATGAACCAGGAGGTCAAGGGTTTGATTCCCGGTCAGGGCACATGCCCAGGTTGTAGGCTTGATCTCCAGTGTGGGGCGTGCAGGAGGCAGCCGATCAATGATACTGTCTCATCATTATGTTTCTATCTCTCTCTCTCTCCCTCTCCCTTCCTCTCTGAAATCAATAAAAAATATTTAAAAAAAGAGAGCAAAACCTTTGACCCTCTAATGCTTAGATGGTGGAGAATAAATGCCATCCTATTAGGAGGCAACAGATACAGAGCAGGGAGGGAACTGGCAGAGTGAGGGGGCTGGGAAGGGAAAGGGGTGGCATCTTATATACGATGGCCAAGACAGGCTCACTGAGAGGGTGACATTTGAGTGAGAAAAGATGACCCGGAAAATGACCAGCCACCCCTGGCGAGAGAAACCGTGGCCTCATCCAGGAATGTCTAGGGCAGCCGTGGGCAACTACAGCCCTCGGGCCGGATCCGCCCGTTTGAAATGAATAAAACTAAAAAAAAAAAAAAAAAAAAAAGACCGTACCCTTTTATGTAATGATGTTTACTTTGAATTTATATTAGTTCACACAAACACTCCATCCATGCTTTTGTTCCGGCCCTCCGGTCCAGTTTAAGAACCCATTGTGGCCCTCGAGTCAAAAAGTCTGCCCACCCCTGGTCTAGGGTCACTGAAGCCCAAAGGAAGCAGAGCCTGTCAGGGGTCCAAGTCTGGGCACGAGCCTGGCCCTCCCGGCCCCCAGGAGCCAGGGTTCCCCTGGGCACGGCGGAGTCCCGCCCACCTGCTCATGCATCACTGTCACCTCTCCTGCAGGCACCCAGCCTCCCGGGAGCTTCCAGAGAAAACCTCCCTCCACCCTTCTTTTTCATTCAAATTGCATGTTGCTCAGATTCTAAAAACTCTACCGAGTGGGAGGCCTGAAGAAGATTATTTCAGAAAATTGGCACCCAGGGCTGCCACATTCACTGGGTCCCAGGGCATGAAAAACATGTGGCACGAGACAAAAATCCCACAGGAACTCTGACACATAACTGGGTTCCGATCCAAAACTCCTGGGCATGAGCATACACAGGGCTTTATAAAAACACGCACAATCTCCTTCCCGACTCCAGGTCTAGAAGACAGTGCCCACTGTCCACCCGCCTAAGAGCAGACCCCCTTGTTCTAGCCCAAGACGGGCTGTTCTCCTGCCAGAACAACGTGGAGACACATGGCGGCCTCGCGTACAGGGTCCTAGTTCCAGGGAGAATCAAGAAGATGCCGAGCCCGGGCCTTGACTGAAATAACCTGGTGGGGGGCACCCCGGGAACGACCGGCGAACCCCAGCCCTGCACTGGGGGGGTTTACACCGAATGGCAGAGCCCCCATTTCTGGGCTCACTTCAGTAAGGGTGGAGCCCTTAGAACAAAAATGACTACGTGGCCCGGCCCGCGTGGCTCCGTGGTTGAGCATCGACCTATGAACCAGGAGGTCACGGGTTCGATTCCCAGTCAGGGCACATGCCCAGGTGGTGGGTTCGATTCCCACTAGGAGGCGTGCAGGAGGCAGCTGATCCATGATTTTCTCATCATGGATGTTTCTCTCTCCCTCCCTCTCCCTTCCGCTCTGAAATCAGTAACAACATCTATATGTACAAAAACGAAAAGGTCACTTCGGATGGGTCCTGAGAAGCCACCTGGGGAGGAGGGTGCGGTCAGGGCTGCTCCTTAAAGCCCTGTCTGGGTTTCCGGGTGAGCCTGCCGCCAGGTGGACAGCTCTGGAGAGGCCGGGGGTGCCCCCTGGCTCACTGCCCCATGTCACTCCCCCGGTGTCAGGAGTTGGGTGCTAAATGGTACGGCTCCCTGAGGACCTGTGCCCGAGTCCTGAGGCCCAGCCGCTGGTTCCCGTGTGCGATGGGATGACCACTGCCCGGGTCACCGTCAGCCTGGACACCCTGTGCGTAAACTCTCCGCATGAACGTGCCTGTACCCAGGCCTCGGCCGAACAGGTGGGCCCCTTGGCCTGGGCGTATCTCCACCCCAGGGACCGGCAGGGACCCTCTGGACAACTCCTTCAGCACCTCCCTCCCATTTGAAGTGAAAATGGGGAGAAAAGGAATGGCCAAGAGGATGAAGGAGTTGATTCTGCTTTTGTTTTGTTTCTTTTAGGGAGCGGATGTTTGTAAAGTGCTCAGAGCAACGGCTGACAGAGAAGCAGCGCCCTACCAAGGTGCTTGCTAAGGAAAAACACGAATCCTCAGCCTTTATGTCTAACAGGTACGTGAGTTTCTACAAAGGGGGGAAGTGTGTGGAGGAGGTCATGCGGGGGGAGCCCTTCTCCAAACAGGTGTTAAGTCCCCTCAATAGTGACCCTGGGCGGTACCAGCGAGGAGCAGGGGGCCAGCGGTCAGGTGGAGCCACCACTGTCACCAGGGCCCCAGGGCCCGACATTCCAGGTGGTTTATGATCAACTAGCAATGACAATGCAAGCAGCTCTAGCGGAACAACGACAAGCATCCGGGTGCTGTGGGAGCCTCAGATGCCTCCCCCAACTGGTCTGCCCTCAAACGCAAGAGAGCCCCCTGCGCCCCCACACACCGCACGGGGGGCTCTGTGTGCGTGGCTCGGGACTGGAACGCATCCAAGGCGTTCTGGTAACAACAGGTTGGAGAGGAAACCCCAGGCGACCAGTTTAAGAGGCAAACATCTCAGATCTCGATCTCTTGTGTAAGGTTCTGCGTGATGAGTCACAAAGGAACGTCCCCAGTTCCTCGCACACCTCAAGACGATCACGGCGAGATGGGCCGCACCACGCAGCCCCAGAACACAGTCACCCGGCCGCAGAGCAAGCCCAGCTGACGGCGCAGGAGTTGGAGCGGCCACAGGCCCACTTTAAAACCCGTCAACCCCTCGGACAAGACCCGAACTCTCCATCCAGGTGAGGAATGCCTACCGACAAACCAGGCATTTGTTGTTGTTAATCCTCACCCGAGAGTATTTCCACTGATTTTTGGTGAGAGTGGAAGGGATGGAGAAGGGAGGGGAGGGAGGGAGGGAGAAAGAGAGAGAGAGAGAGAGAGAGAGAAACATCGACCCATGTGAGAAAGACGCATTGATTGGTTGACTCCCACCTGGGTGCCCTGACTGCCCTGACCAGGGCCAGGGATGGAGCCTGCAACCCAGGTACTGGCCCTTGACGGGGAATTGCACCTGGGACCCTCCCGCGCTGGCCAACGCTCTAACCACGGAGCGCACCAGCCAGGGCCCGACCAGCTCTTTTGGCCGAACCCTGAGGCGGTCTGGTCTGGGCTGCAGGGCACCGGCCACACACAGCGATGACCAGCAGGCCGCTGGGGTCCAGCCGGCGCGGACCTTAAAGGGGCGGGAGGTCCCGGCGCCGGTGCTTCTGGATGAG
>NW_006285997.1:291066-295147 GCF_000327345.1 Myotis davidii
TTCAGGTGCTAGTGCAGACCCCGGGTGGGGTGGTACAGGCCACGGAGGACACAGACCGCCCATGACCAGAGTGGAGGGCATGGGGTCATGGAGACGGACGTCACCGAAGGCCAGTCCCAAACACCTTCCAACCTCCGATGCAAGAACTCACCTGGTGACCATGCAACAGGCACCCGGGACTCTCCCTGCCGGACCCAGACCTGACGGCCAAGCAGAGAAGGTGCCGAGGCCTGCCCTCCGGGTCCGGGCCAGCAGGGAAGCCCCCGAGTCTTTGGGCTCCAGTAACTGGGACTGTTTACCAATCGGGCATCTCACTGCCTTTTAAGGGCAAAAGTTAACTGTGCTGGAAACTAAGCAGCAAGCCTTGTTGTCAATAGAGATGCAAATGTCTTAACCCCCACTGGTGAGGTGGCTGGTCTCCTGTGAAATGCAAATGCCCTCGGCTGGGGATGGAACCTTAACCAGCTTTCTTCCTAATTTATCAATTTCATCCCAAGAGTTCCCTCCCGCCCCTCCCTTTCCACTGGCTGTGTGTGCAGGGCCGTGGCCTGCATTCCCGTGTGACTCCTCTGTCACCATCAGGTTCCCTGGTGAATGGATTCAAACACAAGTGCGACAGGTGCTCACTAGGTAACAGGTGTAGTGACACGGGTGCTGTCCACTGGGAAGTCGGCATCGCTAGGTATTCCCGCCCCCAAGAGGATGTATGGGGGCGAAAGGAAGGATTGCACCTCATCGCGTGCAGGCCTGGGAGCCGCGTGGCCGTGTTTGGCCGGACCAGAGTGTTCCCTTTTATCCAACCAGCGATTGTGACAGTCCCAACCTAACTGGTGTTTCTTTTTCTGAAGCCAGCTGTTGGGCCGCTCTGGCCAGTTTTTCTAGATCCCCAGCTGGAGACTTGTGCCTGGACCACGATGGAGGCTGGACAGCCACCGCCGGTTCCTGTGTGGGCTGCATTCCCTGGGGAAGCCTCCACCAGGCGGTTCCCTTTGGCTTCAGAGCGTCCAGTTCAGAACGCCCTGGATCGGAACAGTAGCAAGGGCAGCAGGTAAAAGTCCACACAGCGTTTAACAATTCCTGTCCTAGCGGTTTGGCTCAGTGGATAGAGCCTCAGACTGTGGACTGAAGGGTCCCAGCTTTGATTCCAGTCAAGGGCACGTGCCCGGGTTGTGGGCTCCATCCCCAGTGGGGGGGCATGCAGGAGGCAGCAGATCCATGATTCTCATCACTGATGTTTCTATCTCTCTCTCCCTCTCCCTTCTGCTCTGAAATCAATAAAAATATATTAGGAGGAGGAGGAGGAGGAGCAGGAGCAGGAGGAGGAAGGCCTGGTTAGGGGTGACCTATGGTGGCCTGGAGAGTAGGAGCTGGGGAGGGTCAGGGGAGGGAAGGCACCTGGGTGAGCAGACGGCAGGTGGCTGACTGCCCGGGCCAGCCGTCCGGCCCGTGGTCTCCACCATCTCCTGGGGGACCTTCCAGCCTGGTAGCCACTTGCCCCAGGGGTCGCCCAGCTGTCCTAGGTCTGAGCAACCATTTCCTCTCCCTCTGGCATCACACGCGGCAGGTGCGCTCCTGCCTCTGGCCTCCTGAACTGACCTCCTTCCCCTGAAAGCACCTCCGCACCAGGTGTCTCCCCTGTTAGCGAGCAGCTCTCACTGCAAATCGGAGCAGTGAGGCCGCCGGGAACCGCCTCCGCTCACTTCACTAACACACACAGCCACGAACTAGCCCCCGAGGGTGCCCGGAGGAGCGCGTCACACGGCGTGCACCGCACCAGGACGCCAGGTCACACGGCGTGCACCGCACCAGGACGCCAGGTCACACGGCGTGCACCGCACCAGGACGCCAGGTCACACGGCGTGCACCGCACCAGGACGCCAGGTCACACGGCGTGCACCGCACCAGGACGCCAGGTCACACGGCGTGCACCGCACCAGGACGCCAGGTCACACGGCGTGCACCGCACCAGGACGCCAGGTCACACGGCGTGCACCGCACCAGGACGCCAGGTCACACGGCGTGCACCGCACCAGGACGCCAGGTCACACGGCGTGCACCGCACCAGGACGCCAGGTCACACGGCGTGCACCGCACCAGGACGCCACGGCAAGGCAAGCTCGGGGGACTCCAGTGAAGCTTTAGGCTCAAGCTGAGCAGGGAAGCGATTGTGAAAGGTTCCCCGGTGGTGTCAGCAAGTCATATGGAAAGCACCTGGGCTTCCTATGGGCTGTACCGAATGAAAGTTTGAAAACAGGTCCTAGATTTCCCCTCCCAGGGCCTCGTCCCTGTCCCGTTACTGTTTCTTCCGAGTCTGTAAGAAAGCGAGTCTGAGCGCCCCTCAGTGACCGTACAGCAGTTCAGAAGTGGATGCCAACTCATCAATCTTAAAGAAGTTTGCTAGGCTGGGGGCAGAACAGAATTCTCATTTAGTCTGTTTGTGGCAATATTTTGCAGTCACTTTAGGGTGTAGGAAATTCGTCGCTTTTAGCATGTGAGAAGCCACAGTTAAAGTACTAACCGTTTTCCAATTGTCCGCCTGCTGCATTTGTTCGTGAGACAGTAAGTGGTCCGTGGCAGGAGGTCTCCTCATTCAGGAAGAGAATTCGGAGAGGATGAGCTGGTCACCACCCATTTCCCTGAGGATTCATGCTTGAGTTGTAAGTCATGTTTCAGAATTTAAAAGGAGCAGGAGAGAGCTTGTGGTCAAGCCATGGGTGTTGGGAAATGCAGGACTCAGATCTTCCCACAACCAGGTCAAAATGACACCTGGGCACAGAACCACCCTCATTCAGAACCACCTGGATTCTAGCTGAATAGGGATTTAAAGAAGAAGCCACATAGAGACTGGTAGGAGAGGCCGAGACGCTGAAAGGGCTGGTCCCACGCCCACGTGAGGCAGATAAAAATCGAGAGCCCAGCCGGCGTGGCTCAGTGGTTGAGCGTTGACCTATTGACCAGGAGGTCATGGTTGGATTTCTGGTCAAGGCACAGGCCCGGGTTACAGGCTCCATCCCCAGTGTGGGGCGTGCAGGAGGCAGCCGATCAATGATTCTCTCTCTCCTCATTGATGCTTCTCTCTCTCTCTCCCTCTCCCTTCCTCTCTGTAATTAGTAAAAGTATAGTTTTAAAAAAATCAGGAGGCTATCTTGGCTGTGGAGGTGTCCCCCGACCCCCAGGCCCCCCAGCCCAGGGTCCCAGTGCCAGGAAGAAAATTCCCCATAAATTCTGGCTATAAAACACCAGCAAGGATATGGCTGAGTGACATGGAGGCTGCTGGAGTCCCAGGTAGTTCCTCTTAAAGGGCCCAGGCACGGACTTACTCAGATTCAGTCCCTCGGAGCTCCAGCACTGGGGCAGCAGCTGGACAGCACCAGGGCCATTGGGGAGGAACTGAATGGATTAAGTGCTCCAATCCAAGGACATACGGTAGCTGAATAGGTAACAAGGCCCTCACCTACGCTGTCCACAAGAGACTGACTGCAGAGCCAAAGACGCGCACAGACTGAAAGGCAAGGGGCGGACAAAGAGTTTTCATAAAAATGAAAACAAACCAAAAGCGGGGGTAGCGATGCTTATACCAGACAAAATAGACATGAGAACAAAGGTTGCAGGAAGAGCTCAGCAAACATTGGCTGAATACACTGGGCTCTCTCTTTTGACCCCGCCCCACCAGCCCAGGCGGCTACTAGCAAACGCCAGGAGGCAGCCAGCTCGGCCACCCGCCCGTCCCCATCCCCGGTCATCGGGGGAAATAAGAGTCCAGGTTCCATCCCCTGAGCAGAATCTCTTTTATTAAAAAGACGATCTGTCATCACCCAGTTCCCTGGAACGGGAATGCCCTCACTCATCCTGGGAGCTTACAAAGAGGTGGGAGGCAGCGGGACCTTCCTGGGACCATGACCTCGCTCTGGGGACAAAGCACCTTGGTAAGAGAATCGGCACAGGGTTGTCCTCATGCCAGCCTCCCCCCCCTTTGCCCCTTTAAAGCGGAAGGACTGGGCCGTGAAATGAGTCCCTGTGGCCGCTAGTCCCAGGCCCCTTGCCCGGCGGGGGTTCCCATCCCGGCGGCAGGGCTGGCCCT
>NW_006285997.1:295190-296989 GCF_000327345.1 Myotis davidii
CGCCCCGGCCCCACCGAGCCGAAGCTCGGGGTCGCCAGCTGCGCTGGAAGATCGTCTCTAGTTCTGTGCCGACTCCAGTTGGTTGAGTCGCTTGACGATCATGCTGTTGAGTTTCTTGAGCTCGTCTATGTCCCTCCCCTCAGCCGCCAGTCTTCTCGACACATTGTCCATCTTGCTTCCGGTCTGAACTTCAAGATGGAAAACAGCATGTTACATGGGAGTCAGGGCCCCGCGTTGGTGCTCGGCCGAGCACTGATCAACCCTCTAGGCCAGTGATGGCGACCCTATGACACGCGTGTCAGAGGTGACACGCGAACTCATTTTTTTGGTTGATTTTTCTTTGTTAAATGGCATTTAAATATATAAAATAAATATAAAAAAATATAAGTCTTTGTTTTACTATGGTTGCAAAGATCAAAAAATTTCTATATGTGATACGGCACCAGAGTTAAGTTAGGGTTTTTCAAAATGCTGACACGCGGAGCTCAAAAGGTTAGCCATCACTGCTCTAGGCAAACGCCCTGCTCCAAGAGCCCACGCAACCCAGAGGCTGGGAGAGGACAGCCGAGGACTGCCGTTACCCACCAGGTGGCTTATTTGTGCAGCCCTTGGGGCCAGCCTGCATGACCTGGGGGCCAGCCTGCATGACCTGGGGGCCAGCCTGTGCGACCTTGGGCGTGGAGTGTGTGCGGAGCCACAGGCCCGGGGTGGAATCCCAGTGCTGCTGGGAGAACATGGGCGGCTGAGCTCTCTGGACCAGGGTCTCTCATCAGTGAAAGTTAAGTGCCAGGCACCGCCTCCAGGGGCAGAGCAAGGCTTCAGTTACTGAATTCGGTGTCTGGACAGAGTCGTGGTCCAATAAAGACACTTCTTTCTCGAGTCTTCTTTCTGTTTCTTAATACGACTTTGCCCCCAAGAGAAAACACTAGAAGCGAATATAAAACAAACCCTCTTCCTACAAGAGGTGCATAATAATGGCACTGAGGTGTGTGGTCCCTGAGGCCTTGAGTCCTGAGGCAGCACTTGTTAGCTGTGTAGCCTTGGGCACATTAATTCCCCTCTCGAAACTCAAGTTTCCGCATGGAGCACACAGACATCAAGTGCTAGGACACTGCCTGGGACGGAGTGAGCCCCCAACGTACAGCGGCATCTTAGGGGCTTTATCCTTCATCCACTGCCTCTCATCCCACAGAAGGGAGAGGCCCTCGGGCTGCCCCAGGCCTGTCCTGTAGGCACACCGAACAGTCCCAGGCGCTGAACTAGTCGCCAGCCCTGGTGGGTGTGCCGGGATCGGAGCGGAAGCATCGGTTTATGTTGGGGTCACCTTCCGGAAGAGTCACCCACATGAAGGGGTCAGAAGCTGTCTGCAACTCTGCGCTACAGACCCGAGTGCATGGACACGTCTATGCGCTGGGCTGGAAAACCTAGAATGAACTAGAACTGCCCACCGCCTGACAGCGGGGCCTCCGCGGGGGGATCTGAGGCTAAAGAAATGTTTGACCCTCGTGCTGGTGAACCTCCGGCCCCGGAGACTCGCTCTGCGCCTTCGCCGAGCAAATTAAACCACCAGCGACGAAGCAGCAGTGAAGTGGGGGGGGGTACTTACTGATGAGGAAGGTCACCAAGGCGACCAGCACCAGGCTGACCATCAGCGCGAGGACCAGCCCCAGGAAGAGCAGGCGGGGGCGCCCATCGCCCGAGCGAGTGCCGGCCTCCAGGGTTTTCTCCTCCGGCGCTAACACAGAACAACACGGTCACAGAGGCCCCCGCCCCCCTCCCCCCCACCTACACACACACAC
>NW_006285997.1:297038-301800 GCF_000327345.1 Myotis davidii
GGGACTGGGCATCCCACTACCGGGGACCTAATCACTCCGCGAGGTGTAGCCAGACAGTCACCAGGCCCCGGCTGCTGTCACCCCTTGAGCCAATTAAGCAGAGACGGGTTGGCTTCCGTCCGTCTGTCCCTCCTTGGTCACCCCGACAGCCTTGCTTTCTAATCAAAGCAGCGGCTCCTTTTCCCGGGACTGGCTGCGTTAGAACAGGTGAAAACTCTGAATGCTTTACAATCGAGAAAAGCGAGATCTGGAAGGAGCCTAGAGCAGCTGTAAGTGGGCGCGGTAAGAGGTTAGAGGTCAGAGTCCACATGAGACCAACGCCACGCGGCAGCAAGGCCTGTGCCGGGGTCGGCAGGTACTCGGGCCCAGGTGAGGCCCAGCGCGACCTGCAGGGGCACCGACGGTGCACGGGGCCGAGACACGCCCTCAGCGGTCAGCAGGTTGCTTTGCTTTCTCTCCCCTGCCTTTCATTCGAGCCCTTTAATTGGGGCCATTTGTCATTTGTCAGGAGAAAACGACGTTGACCTTTTTGCCCAACAAATTTTTACTGTTTTTAAAAACTAGATGGACGTGTGGGACATTTTCTCAGCCGTTCACCATGAAGGGAGGCATGTCTGGGGAAGGGGGCGCCTCCTGGCCCAGCCGGGGCTTCTCAGACAAGAGCTCTCACTCAGAAGCCACGAAAGCCCATCGCCCACCGCGGGCTTTCAAGGCAAAAGCAAGTGTGGCCCAGTAGTCAGTGCATCTCTGAAGCAAGTGTTTGAGGCCCTGCAGCCCCCCCTCCCATCCCCCCAGCCCAGGCGAGCAGCTGCTGTTCTCAGGGGCCGCGGAGCTGGGAGCCCCCGGGCCAGAGGGCACACGTACGGAGCAGGTGCTGGGACCCCGCGGGGCAGAAGTTGAGTCTGTGCAGGTCGTTGATGGAGTCCACGACGTACAGCTTCCTGTCCTCGGGGACGGGGATGCCGCGGGAGCCCGAGTCCCGGGGGGAGCGGTGCATGGTCCCTGGAAGAAAGCACCGGGTCAGCCGCGAGCTGGAGGCTGGAGAGTGGCAGCCCGCGGGCAGCAGACAAGCTGGCAGAAAGCCCCCCCCGCCCTCCCCCACACACACATAGCATTTCCAGCGGCAGGTCCGGGGAAGCCGTGCTTGTCCAGGGAAAATGTTTCCTGTGGGGACACCTTTGTACTGTCCTTTGCCCACCAGGCTGGGAGGCTGGTGTGCAGCGGGCGCCTCCTACACCCTGCGTATCTGCACGCCCTCTCCTCCTCCTCCGGCATCCCCATCCTGCCTGTGTTTTTCCTGCCCCCACCCTTCTATTTTGTAATCTCTATATATAAAAGCCCAAGGAACCGTTAGACCATTCAACCATTTGACCAGTAGCTATGATGCGCACTGACCACCAGGGGGTAGACGCTCAACGCACAGGCATGGAAACATGGGGCAGAATGATGAATCTCAGAGGGAAGGGGGAAGGGGGAGGGCGGGAAGAGATTAACCAAAGGTCTCATATGCACACCAGAGGCCCGGTGGGGTCCCTTGGCCTGGCCTGCGGGGATCGGACGAAACTGGCAGGCCGATATCCCCCAAGGGGTCCCGGATTGTGAGAGGCTGCAGGAAGGGTAACAGTTGATGGCTCTGAGGCCCCTTTGTTCGAGGATCATCATTCCATGCACTGGGCCTCTAGTTGATTATAAAATATTTCCCTTTCATCCACTGTTCACATTCTGGTGAGATGACTCAAACCCTTTGTGTACAAGATTATGTCTAAACGTCGGGGAAGAGCAAAGGCAGCTCATCGGAGGAGGAGAAAAGGACCGTAAACCTTCCTAATCGCAGAGGTTTCCACACGGGCGTCATGTCCATGTTCTCCCTCAGGACAGCATCTGAGTCTCCACCTAAAATGTGCTCCTTTTTTCCTTCTTATTGAATGTATTGGGGTGACACCGGCTAACACAGTTATACAGGGTCAGGTGCTCAATTCCACAGCACGTCACCTGTGCACTGGCTTGTGTGTTCGCCACCCCAAGTCAAGTCTCCCTCCATCACCGCTTATCTCCCTATACCTTCCTCCACCTCCCCCACCATCCCCCGCCCCAGCAGTCACCACACTGTTGTCCATGTCCGTGAGTTTTTTCCTTTTCTGTTCAATCCCCCGCCCTCCCCCGCAGCTGTCAGCCTGCTCTCTGTGAGTCTGTCTCTGTTTGGCTTGTCGGTTCATTTTGTTCATTAGCTTCCACCTATGAGTGCGATCACGTGGTACTTGTCTTTCTCTGACTGGCTTATTATTTCACTCGGCGTAATGCTCTCCAGGCCCCTCGTGCTGTCGCAAAGGGTGAGACTTCCTTCCCTTTGCAGCTGAGTGCTGCTTCACGGTGTGAATGTCCCACAGCGTTTTCATCTGCGGACAGGCACTGGGGCTGCTCCCGGATCCTGGCTGCTCCCGGGTCCTGGCTGCTCTGATTGCTCTGCAGCCACTGGAGGTGGCGGTGGTCCCCGGGACAAACCTGAGAAGCCAAGACCTCAGAGAGGAACCCTGCGGCTTGGGAAGTGACCCAGGACCTCTGTGGTGTCCCCCGAGCTTCCCCAGACGGAGGCCACGGACATCACGAGGCCTTTTCAGGAGGAGGGACACGCCACAGGTAATGTTCCCTGATGTCAGCACGACTGCACGCAGCACTGAAAGCCCGAGCGGACTGAAGGTCTATTTTAGGCTTCTCTCTGGTAGGCAGAGGCCCTGTGGCCTTCGAATTAATTATGTGAAAAGAAGGCACCCGGCTGGTGTGGCTCAGTGGTTGAGGTTGACCTATGAACCAGGAGGTCACGGTTCAGTTCCTGGTCAGGGCACAACTCGATTCCCAGTAGGGGCGTGCAGGAGGCAGCCCGTCGATGAGTCTCTCTCATTATTGGTGTTTTTCTCTCTCTCTCCCTCTCCCTTCTTCTCTCTGAAAACCAATAAAAACTATTTAAAATACCTCTGCTCCTTACAAAAGTGAAAGTAGTATCATATAGAACAAAGGGGCTCAGAGCCGTCCACTGTTACCCTTTTACAGAGGAAACCCAGCCCTGCCTGATGCCATGGTCACAGGTCTCTAAACGATGCCTCTAGGAATGTTGTAGACTTTGTTGCCTCTTTATACGTTATTATCCCGAAGGCTGGTGTTTGAGGAGTAGTTTGTGTGAGTCACATCGGGGATCATCACTGCACACTCGGCTTCTATTTTAGGCGTGTGACTCAGTGAGAGGCATTTGCTTCGCGTTGGGATCTGACTTCATATCCTGGACCCCGAGCTCCCCCTCCAGGGATGTAATTACTGTGCTTACATCTCAGACGGGCTTCATTGGTGTTTGCAAAGCAGAGGACCAGCTAGAAAACCGTGACCACAAAAACCGCCTGGAGACCAGAACAGCTCGTAAAATCTCCACATTCCTGGCCTGGCTACAGACTCAAAGGGTGACTCAGAGCCACACCAACCCCCACAGCGCGGGGACACGGTGCAGAGCGAGCCCTAAGGTGCTCCGAGGGGAAGGGTCACCGTGTGGAAAGACGCTGTCTCGAGGCATTTCTACACGAACTGCAGCAAGCGAATGGCAAATCAAGAGTCAGCAGAGATGCAACAGCATGGATGGAACTGGAGAGCATTATGCTAAGTGAAATAAGCCAGGCAGTGAAAGAAAAATACCACATGATCTCACTCATTTATGGAAAGTAAAGAACATTATAACCTAATGAACAAAAAGATAGATACAGAGGCAGAGAAGAGTGGAACAGACTGTCAAATTACAGCGGGAAGGCTGGGGAGTGTTGGGGGTGGGGTAAGAGATCAATCAAAGGACTTACTGCATGCATATAAGCATAACCAATGGACACAAGACACTGGGGGTCGGGTGGGGTAAGGGGATGCGCTGGTGGGTAGGGGAGGCCAGGGGAAGGTCAATTGGGGAAACAAAAGGAGACATGTACTACTATTTGTAATACTTTAAACAAGAAAAAAAATTAAAAAATAAGACATTGAGTAAAAAAAAGAAAAAAGAATCAGCAGAGAAGGCTGTGTTGGGTGTGCGTGTGGCCGCCAAGATCCTGCGTGGGACTCGCCAATACACAGACACGGGGTCACGTGCCCTAACACGCCCGACCCGGCTCCTGCTCGCTTTGCTTCTCCACACGAGCACATCTGGGAAGGACCAGAGGGCAGGGGAAGCAGCCACTAAATTCTGCATCCCCAGCGGGCCCTCCTCCCTCCTACCTCCTCCCGGGGGCAAGCTTGTTTGTAAGTTTGTAAGTAAATGACTGACCATAGCAGCTCCTCTTCGCAGAACCCCCTGCAGTCCTCGAGCTGACACCTGTGGTTCCCTCCACTTTAGGTCACGCTAACAGCTGACAGTTGAGTGTCACATGGGAATGCTCTGACTGCCCACAAAGGAAGATGGTGGCAAAGCTAGTTGTCGAGGAAACACGGGTTTGCTGTCGTCTGTATTTCCCCACAGGCCCTTGGCATCAAAGCCCGCAAGAAACTCGCTCAGGCTGCTGCCCGATGTCGGAAAGGCTGTGAGGGCGGATGCGGAGCCAACGGGAGCTCAGGGAGGGAGTCGCTGACTCCTCCTGTGGTGCCGTTTCAGAGCCTCTCCCTGGTCACATTCTGTCTCGGTCACTTCTCTCCGAAGCTGGAAGCACAGAGCACATGCAGCCACAGGCACCCCAGCACGCAGTCCCCTTCCCTCTCGCTAGTGACATCGCATGCACATTACTTACAAACACAGCTCTCA
>NW_006285997.1:301875-306394 GCF_000327345.1 Myotis davidii
GGAACCCTCTAAAAGCGAGTCCTCCCGCGGCCTCCCCCCGCGCGGGCCCGGCCAGGCTGCCCGGCATTTGGTGGTGACCTGAGCAGCAGGCGGCTCCAGGCCGACTCCCTCTGGTGCCCCAGGGTTAGTAACTGAGCCACCGAACCCAAGCTGGAGAGAGAGCAGCATGGGGCACACTGAGGCTCTTACTGAAGTTGATGTCCTTATTTGGCCGCTGTGACCCTGGGGGCCGGCCCGTCTCCAGCAGGGCAGCCGGCGTGCTCCCCGAGACAAACATCCGAGCTGAGCAGGCTGCCGCCACGGCCCGCTCGCACAGGCCTCTGCCCAGCAGTGCAGGGGGCAGGCCAAGGTGACATTGGAACTAGTGGTGGCAGGAGGACTGCGGGCGCTGCTGGGAGCTACCGGGGCGGCGGCGAGGGGAGGAGTGTGTGGCCGCACACCCACCGGGGCAGGCAATGGAGGCACTTGTCTCACCACCATCCTTTGCAAAGGCTGAGCTCTGAGCTCTCTCTCTCTCTCTCTCTCTCTCTCCAGGTCCCTTGAAACATAAGCTGTACAGATGTTTCTTCCCTGCAGTGACTATGTCAAGCAGCAAGTGTGGATCGGCTTCCGGCACATGCATGCAAACTTACGCACACGCACACACACACACACACACACACACACACACACACACACACACACGTCAAGCAGCTCTGCCCCCTGCTGGACACGGGAGGAGCCACAGTGAGAGATCAGCAAGCCCAAAGCCTACCTGCCCAGCAGGGGCTAGGGCTGGGAGGTAACAGGATCCGCAGGCTTTAGAGCCCGACCTCCCATTGCTGGGCGCAGACAGACACAGGACGTCCCTGAAACACACATCAGGAAAGTTTGCGTCACAAAATTTCTGGTGCATCTACATTCAGTTCAGACCCCCGCTCTACCTTCGGGGTAAAGGAATGGCATTTTCTTTCTTTTTTAAAAAAAATATTTTGATTGATTTCAGAGAGGAAGAGGGAGAGAAACTTCAATGAGAATCATTGATTGGCTGCCTCCTGCACGCCTCCTAATGGGATCAAGCCTGCAACCTGGGCATGTGCCCTTGACTGGAATCAAACCTGGGTCCCTTGTCGGAAGGCTAATGCTTTATCCATTGAGCCACACTGGCCAAGGCGACATGGCATTTCCTTAAGTGTCATCTATACCTAGGATCAATTCAAAAGCACTTTATATGAAAAAGTGATGTCCAATTTCTTAAGTGAAAATGCTTAACTATCGTGTTGTTTTAACACCAATCTCCAAGCGACCTGCTCTGCCTCAAGCCCTCATCTTTGAAGAGATAGAGGGTCTGTTTGCTCGCTCCAGGACCTGATCCCCTGCCCCCCATCAGAGGCATTACCCCGCCTGGGGACCTGACACCCACCCTGGAGGCATTCCCCCGCCTGGGGACCTGGGACCCACCCTGGAGGCATTACCCCGCCTCGCCTTGGGAGGAGATGGAGACCAAGCAGTTCCTCAGCCCTAGTCGGGGCTCCACCGGGGGAGAGGGTGAGCTTCACAGGCTGACTGGTCAGACGTCTGGAGAACTGAGTTCAAAGCAAGAGACTGATTCGTGTTCGGCACCTGCGGATCCAAGTGCAGATGCCACTGTGCAAGGTCACTCGGCAGTTTCAGGTACAGCCCAGCGCACAGAGCACGCTCGCTCCTTCCGACGCGAGGAACCCCCCCCAGCAGCCACGCAGCCAGTCCTCAGCCAGGAGCCGAATCCGTGCGATTCCCACCGGTTTTCGCGTCTCCCTCCTCCCTCCCTCCCCCACAGCCTCCTCACTTTGCACTCTGCATGCACCTCGGGCCCATAAACAATGTTTCCTCGAACAGAAAACAAGCACGCACGTTCTGTGAAAAGACCTTTATTTGGGGATGGAGAGCGCGGAGCCTCACAACAGGGGCAGTTAGTGTCACGGTCACGGTGCTGGCCCCACAGCTGGGCCGCCTTCCCTTCGTGGGTCCGAGTGATCAGGTAAAAGCATCAGCCTCCACTGACAGTGAAAAACACAGCAGCTTTTCCAGAAAAAACTAGCTGCCAAAATTGTCTCCAGAACTCATTTGTCTAAGATCTGAAATGCCTTATAATATCTGTATCATTAAATCAATGTCTGACACACCGCAGTATGTACAGTTCATCTTGGCTAATAGTTTTCTTATGAAATATCCTATTTCTGCTTCCTCATAAATAGACAAAAATGACCAAACATCACAAACACCTTCTTCATGGTTTACTGATATTTACAGAGAAAAGTCCATAATCAGAACTCACAGTTGCAATCTATACATTAAATTATAAGTAATCGAACCCCTGCTACAAAAGCTATCTAGGTTGACCCACGATAAAAACTGTCTACAGAGTTTAAATACATGAGAAATTACAAAAGAAGGAGCTGGGGACCAGGAAGTCGTCTTCGCGTGTGAATCTAGAAGAACTCGCCCACGTCTGCTCTCTTGTCGCGACATTTGCTCCGAGCTTTCGTCCGGGCTTTGAAGGCTGCGGAATTATATAAATGCTGGAGTGGAGACAGGAAAACACGCGTGACCCACAAGCTCAGAAGGGCTTACAAAATACTAAAAAATAAGAGAGAAATGAACTAATTTGACCCTATAAATATTTTATGTTTATAAAACACACACATACAAAAAGAACAAGGGGGCCAAAACCGGTTTGGCTCAGTGGATAGAGCGTCGGCCTGTGGACTGAAAGGTCCCAGGTTCGATTCCGGTCAAGGGCATGTACGTGGGTTGCGGGCACATCCCCAGTAGGAGATGTGCAGGAGGCAGCTGATTGATGTTTCTCTCTCATGGATGTTTCTGACTCTATATCTCTCTCCCTTCCTCTCTGTAAAAAATCAATAAAATATATATATATATATATATAAAGAACAAGGGGAAATCAACACATACAATAGTGGCTCTCTACATTAAGAAAATTCCAGTGAAAAGAGTAAAAAGGAAAAAAAGTGCACCAACACTGATTCTGATCACGGAAAAGTCAAATCATGAACGTGGAAAAAAATTCCAACCATGCCGTCCATCACCAAACATATGACGAAGTTCCATTTTAGTACCAAGCAGACTGACAAGTTCTTTATCCCATGAACCCCTGCTGTGGAGTGTGTGGCAGCTCTGTGCTCTGCCAGCTGGACGAGGAACTGGAAGGGAACTGGCAATGAGGCAGAGCCAGGCCCCAGCCCTGGGCTCCCACACAAGGACTTGCTCCAAAAATAATGCAAAAGGAAAAAGTATGTGAAAATATTAGTATTTATTAAAAACCCACCCACCAATGATGTGGTCATAAAAAATGATTTAAAATTCTAAAAAAATATATAATTAAGCATGTCACACCTATTAGGGTGGCTTAGTTATTTATATATTTTCATTAATTTCAGAGAAAAGGGGAGTGGGAGTAGGATGGCTTATGAGAGAGAGAGAGAGAGAGAGAGAGAGAGAATGAGAATGGCTGCTGGGGCTCAGTGTGAGCGTCAACCTATGAACCAGGTGGTCACGGACACAAGTCTGGGTTGCAGGCTCAATCCCCAGTGTGGGGTGTGCAGGAGGCAGCCGGTCAATGATTGGCTCTCATCTTTGATGTTTCTCTCTCTCTCCCTCTCCCTTCCTCTCTGAAATCAATAAAAATATATTTTAAAAAAGTATTAAAAAATGTCACCAAGGGTTACATTGTTTAAAAAGAGAGAGAGAATCACAGTGCTGGCCAGGGTGCAGGGACTGACCTCATAGATTGCCGTGAGAATGCAAAAGGGGCAGCTGCTATAGAAAAGCAGGGCCATTTCTTAAAGTTAAACATAGAATTACCATATGGCCCAGCACTCCCACGCCTAAGAATCGACCTCAACCCACCGAGGACAGGTGCTCTAACAAACCTACACCATGTCCACAGCAGCTACACAGGGACAAGGGGACAAGTGGGCACAGCCCCATGTCCATGAGCTGCTGCAGGACACACGCGTGTCGCACATGGGAACGGAGGGCTGAGGCAGGGGCCCTGCCACACCCGTGATGAACCTGAGCAGCGGGCTGCTGTGAGGAGAGCCGGCTGCTGTGAGGAGAGCCGGGAGGATGCCATGGAGCACTCTAGCACTGGGGGTAGGGGGTGGGGGTGGGGTGCAGGAGATGAAATGTTCTGGGACTGGGCAGGGGTATGGCTGGGCAACACCGAATACACCAAATGCCACTGGATTACCCACTTTCCAAGAGTCTGTTACGTAACAGGAATTTACCCCAGGGAAAAAGGAAGAATGTAACTCGGGAATTCTCAACTGTTAGCAGGAGGAGTGAATTGCTAATTCACGGGCTCTTTAGCTCCCTCATCGTAAAATGAGCCTGGGACTTGCTCAGTGATCTGGCACCAAAGCAGCACTGTCTTAATATTCATCTTTTAATTAAAAAACTTCACAGAAAAGTAAACAAAATGAAATAACGCCTACGCTAGGATAACTGGATACGGGCGAGAAGTCTGCGTCTGAGCTGT
>NW_006285997.1:306485-319857 GCF_000327345.1 Myotis davidii
CCGCCCCTGCAGAACAGCCCGCAGCGCCGTGAGGGGCAGCTCTGAGGCCGCGAGCAGAGAACACCTACCCTTTCGAAGCGGGAGATCTTCATGGTTTTCAGTGTTGCAGCATCGAGCATCACCGGGGGCCCCAGCTCGAACACGTGGCGAAGGAATTCGTTCGCCTTTGGAAAAGGAAAGGTGAGAGGCTCGGATGGGCCCAGCTGTTCTGCTGCAGAAAGCGGGTCTGGTGGGGCAGGTGTGCGAGGGGTGGCTGTGAACTGGGTCACGACTGCCCTCACTCGGAGACCCTGTTCCCAAGGCCTTGAACCTGGAGCTACGCCCCCGTTTCCACAAAGATCTCGGTGCTCTCCGGGGACACAGACGGAGCCACGGGACACGTTCCCGGTCCTGGCATGCCAGCCTCCGTGTCCCGCTGTGTCACGTCTGCACATGCCGAGAGCATTCCGCACTCACTCACCGCACCGCCATTAGCAGCCGCCTCCCGAGCTCCCCAACTTCAGGGCAAGCAGAAGCCGCTGCTCACCTGCAGGTGGTACTGCAGGCCGGAGCCCAGGACCTCCCTGAACGTGTCGTAGGTGTGCTTCTTGACCCAGCAGTCGATGTACATGCGCTCAGGACCAAACTTCACCGTTTCTGTCGGAAAATCCCGATCCTGGCCAGCAGGAAAATCAAAATCGTATGAGGAAATAAAAGGCTGAAGAGATCCCACCCCAACACAGTTCCCAACACGCACGCGCACACACACGCACACAGACACACACACACACACCCCGAGACCCGTGAGGGTGTGGCTGGACTGAGACCCGTCCCTGGGACATGTGCGGATGCAGACGCAATGCCCACCCCCTGCCCCGCCTCAGGCAGGGTTTCTCTGGGCGGCAGACCTGCAGGCACTGCTCAGTGTGGGTGACCTGTAACGGCAGCCTCACTATTGTGCACGTTTTTCAATTTCAACGCCACCCAACCACCTGAAGAAAAGTCAACCACCTGTACGGGCATAAACTGCAGGGCATCTAGTTACAGATACTGAGGGATATACACTCTTCCCACTCAGATAGGGGAGGAGTCTGGATACTCGGGGCTACCACCACCCTGATGGGAACAAGATGAGTCCTCAGCTGGATGTCTGCTCAAGTGAGCCTTGTTTTAGAAGATAAAACCCAGAGGAAGTTTCATTAACCCCAAGTTTAGATCCTAGGGTCGGGGTGGGGAACCTCCTTTCTGCCAAGGGTCACGTGAGTCCTTATCACACCATTCACTTCCCACAATTCACTCCATATGAACGTGTGCTGCCAGGACAAGCGCCTGGATTTACTGACTCAGCAGTCCCGCCTGCGGTGGCCTCAGCAGGGCCAGACCCAATGGTTTCACGGGCCTCGGAGGGCCCCCGGGCTGGACCTCCCACCCCGTCCTCGAGGAGCTCTATGTCACATGCAGCTGAGGTTTTACTGCTAGAGCACAGGCTACAGCGAGGAAAGCAGCCCGGCCACTCATGAGCCGGGATCCACCACACCGGCCCGAGTGGGCCCGAGCACCTGTGCCAGCTCCCATTCCAGTCTCACAGGAGGTCGGGTGAATGAATCTGGCGATGCACTTAGTAAAGAACCACCTGCAGAGCCAAGACGTACTTTTACCTGCACACACACGCACACGGGCACACGCACATGCACGCACACACGGGCACACGCACACACATGCGCGCGCACACACGTCACTGGACTGTGCTCCACACTAAGACGGCCTTTCGCCGACAGCGCACCTTCCCCAGTCATTCCAACCCCGACCTTTCCAAAGCCACCTGCCTGCAGGCAGATGGCAGAGGCCAGTGCAGGGCCCGGAGCGTCGGACCTCGGCTTTAAGGTCTTGTTAAAACGCTGGACTTTGTTATTTCAGCTTTTAGGGCCTTCAAGCTCCTGAGGGGCAGGCGATAAGTCACCCTTCACACAGAAGCACTACCCTAAGTATGCCTGTGGTAAGTACTGCTGCTTAAGTCACGGCCAAGTACACCCACCCCAGTGAAGTAATTTCTATCACTACGAAAATGTTTAACTCAGCCGTGGGCAAACTACGGCCCGCGGGCCAGATCCGGCCCGTTTGAAATGAATAATTCAACTACTGAAATAAAAGACCCTACCCTTTTATGTAATGATGTTTACTTTGAATTTATATTAGTTCACACAAACACTCCATCCATGCTTTTGTTCCGGCCCTCCGGTCCAGTTTAAGAACCCGTTGTGGCCCTCGAGTCAAAAAGTTTGCCCACCCCTGGTTTAACTGCTTAAACTTAATAAAATACCTTTACACATCAGAATTAAAAGTAGAAGTCTTGCCTGGCCAGTGTTGCTTCGGGGTTGAGCACCAGGGGTCACGGTTTGATTCCCGGTCACAGCGCAGGCCGAGGTTACAGGCTCCACCCCCAGTGGGGGGTGTGCAGAAGGCAGCCAATCCATGATTCTCTCTCATCATGGATGTTTCTAGCTCTCTATCTTACTCTACCTTCCTCTCTGAAAAGAAAAATAGAAGTCTTCATTTCTGTTGTTAAAAACCCACTCAGTATCGAAATGAGAGAATTGTTTTGGTCACAGGTGAGGTTCAGTGACCCACCGCCCCTCTGGCTGGAACTCTGCCGGCGCCCGGCTCACCTCCACGGCCCGCAGCACGTCCCTGAACACCGACCGCTGCTTCCGCTTGTCCACTTTGGCCCGGTGCTTATTGCCGTCGGTCGCCAGGGCCCTCAGCATCTCGGTCAGAGACTCCATGTCCTCGTAAAGGAAGTCCTGCGGGAACACACTGGGTGAGTGCGACTGGTTCCTCCCCCCGCGCCCTCTGGAGCTGGCAGCCCACGTGGCCGACGCCCAGCAGTGCCGCCCAGAACACAAACCTCGCGCTGCTTTGCTGATACGGGCACACAGAAACGCTCATTCTCATGTAGGACTGACCCAGAAATCCTGGCCACAAGATGGCAGATGCCGGGGAGTCAGGCGCACACACGTCCGTTCATCCTGTCCTTTCCCGTCCCCACCTTCCCAGGCGTCCACAGATCCATCCCAAGCTCAGCAGCCCGGGAGCCTTCTAAAGCACCGGGTGTATGACGCACGGGCACGTTTCCGACAGGCACGAAGCGTCCACCCACGCGCACCCAGGCGACCACACCCGCGAGGGGAAGGCGCTTCAATCCCACCGGGTGGGAGCCCCACACGACCACGAGGATCTGCTCCAGAGCCCACGGGGCCCGGCAACAGTGCCAGTGGCTGCCCTCCATGAGGCTCTTATTCCGGGTGGTGGCTTTTACAGTTGATCCTGTCACACGGATCCCCATCTCTCCCCCTCTGCCACCCGTGTTTTTATCTCCTAGTTCTATCTTACAACCACGTTAAAAACCAAGGGATTAGCGGAGGTCATCTAGTTGACCCAAACGAGAGCAGACACTTAGGGGAGAGAAGGTGCGCAACCCCAGTTCTGCTATGAACGCCTGGTTAGCATTTCCTAACGCGCAGCAATAATCATGTAACATCCTATTCAAACGAGCAGCTCTTTTTCTGGGCATTCTTCAAACTGTGTATATAATTGTTTAATCTCGAAAGTATAAATGTGATTTCTTTTAATATCTGGAATGAAAAAGAATATTACACTGCTGGAAAATGAGGTTGAAACTAAAATAACAGACATTCTAACTTGCAAGCACTTATTTTCTTATTGTCGATATTTTAGAGATTGAATATCATCCACTGTTCTAACAAATGTTTTCGTCAAATGTTCCACTTCAGCCTCCCATGTCTGAGTTAGCTGGAAACAACACCCATTAAGACTCGTATCTAGAAAAGCAATTACCAAAGCGGATGAGGTAGTAAAGCAGATCAAAGTTATATTGATCTGTTTTAAATCCCAATAAATCCGACTCCATCTTAACAAGATGGGAACAGTCTTGCTTGCAGGAGTAAGTACATTCAGGCACCAGCAGTTTCCTGCGTATGTCACCGACTATGTGTTTTTTTTATAGTGTTGTCAAAAAAAGAGAATGTATGACAGATTTTAAATACATGTGGAAGAATAAAGCTGCAAGTAAGAAAGCTACGCATCCCTTAGTTTGTCCTAAGAACTAGGGACCCAGCAGGGGGGTCTCGGCACTCGCACCCCCAAGGCCAGTCTCTTGGCTGCCAGGCGGTCGTCACTGCTGGGCCCGTTTCATCCCCGCCCACAGCCGGCTCTGGGTGACTCAGCGCCGCACGCGTGTGGAGAGGCCCCTCATGAATATCAACACTCTTCACCAGCTCCTGGTCAGTTCCCGGACACCCTCCAACCCCCACCTCCACCGCTCACTCCTTTCACAAAGCTTACTCACGTCCTCACCAGAAGGAACCAACGAAACGCTCGGTTCCATGTGCACTTGTGTCCGGACAAGGGCCTGCGCCCGATGAAACCCTCGGGCCCCCGCACGTTCACTGGGCAGGGACCTAGGATGTGCACGAGTCCCACAAACCAACTCAACGTGTGTAACTACATTCGTGGCTCGTTCACTCTAAGCAGTTGGAGAGGGAAGAGGGGAGCTCATCTGGCAGGAGAGGAACCAAGGTAGACGCGACGGCGGTGGCTGGGCCTGCGGTTAGGGAGCCGTTCACTCGCTGGGCAACAGCAGCCTGATCACTCAACCCGAGTCGTTTCTCACGGAGAATCCTGAGCCACTGACAGCACAACCCCTCCGCCCCCCTCCCACCTGCTCTCCTTCAGAAAAAGGAGTGGGGGCAGGAAGGGCACGTCCCAGACCTAAGCTTCCAGTCTGAACGTCTTTCACACAGGCCGACGGGATGTGCAGGACCAGGGTCGCCAGAGCAGTGCGAGTCTCAGTGGGTTACTCACTGTTAGTAACTCAACCGCACAAGTTTCATTCTGGAAACAGTCTTTCTCCTTAAATTAAAGACCTAGCAAGTAACCCAAGATTCACACCAAGGTCAGGAGCAGGATGGCCAACTGTCCCGTCAGCTGGAGACGGGGTGTCCAAGAGCACAGGACTCTGAGTGCGGAACTGGGACACTCCAGGATGGTGGGTGCCTGTCAGATCCAACCCCCCGGAGCTGACCGTGGTGGTGACACCCACGAGACGATGAGGGGGCCGTCTAAAGGGCCAGGTCCGTTTGCACCGTTAGTCAAACAGCAGTGACGGAACCCACCTGATCCCAAACCTGTGCTGACTTAACAGATCATCCACCATTTGTCTAACATTCATGATGAAGCGTCGTGGCCGCAGCACCTCGATGTGCCCGCAGCCCCGAGTGCCGACGTGTGCTCCCCGCGTAGGAGGAGCACCCGAGCCTCCGGTCGCAGACCGCACAGCTGGGTGTAAGGGACTTCATCCCGAAGCTGCCCTGCCCACCCTCTGGTTTCCGGGTTGCAAGCATGCCATGTCCACTGCCGAGACGCAGGCGATGGGCCACCAGGGCTCCCGGGGGCCGGGCTCCGGTCCCCCGACACTGGCCCAGGAGGGTGCTCGCCGGGTACTCACGCTCTCCATGCCCCGGGCCAGTTCCAACAGCAGCGCCAACGTCTCCCCGGCCGCGATCCTCATGTTCACATCGTCCGAAGACAGGAGGCTCGGGAGCTTATGGAAATGCCTAGAAAACAGGCAGTCGTCACACTGTGAACACAAACGATGTCCTCGATAAACACACTTATAAAACCTGAGGCCAAGGACACGTACGTCTCCAGCCTCTTCTTCAGCTCGCTGGCGGGGCAGATGGTGAGCAGCAGCGCCCAGGCCAGGAGCGCGCTGACGGGGAGCCCGCTGCTGGGGCCGCCGCCCAGGACCAGGGCGTCCTTCTCCTTGAGGCCGGCCTTGGAGAAGAGGCCCTCCAGGCAGTCCAGGGCCGCGTACAGCTCCTAGCGCGAGAACAGGGCCGGTGAGCCTCTCAAGTGAGAAACGGGAAGGGAGCTGCAGCCCAAGGCTCTCTACTCACAGTGATGTCGTCCGTGGCAATGAAACAGCAAACGCCAAAGCACGTGGCACACTAAAAAATAAAATAATAAAAAAAATAAACACACACACACAGACATTAATGTCTGCCACGTTGTATTAATTCTACATCTTCCTGCTGTTGTAATTCAATGTGAACATTTTCTCAACTGCACGCCTACATCTGGGCCCAACACAGTGTTAGAGAGGAGACGGCAGGACCAAGATTAAGGGCAGGGCTGGGTGTGGCTCAAGCTCTGCTACCGAGCTCTAACGTCAGGAACTCATCACCGCTTTCGCTCCCCTAGCAGATCTCTGCAAACCTCAATTCCAATCAAAGACACACGAGGCTTGGTCTCCCAGGTCTCGCCCAAACCAACACGTGCAAATCCCTCAGACTCACTGTTTGCCTCGCCTGGATGCTAGCTGTTCCGTCGCAAATGATTTTCTTCAGGATCGGTCCCAGGGTCTTCAAAACCTCTTCACTTTCGATCCCGGGGCCCAGCTGAACGCAGAGGACAGACGCCAGGGCTGCGGCTGCGCGCTGCTCGTCGCTCTTCCCTGCGGGGGAAGCCAGGAGACAACTGCGATGAGTGCTTCCAAGCACCAGTGTATGAAGGCAGCGGCTTCCAAGTACATCCCGCCGCGGATGGGATCCGTAGCACTCAGGTCGTGCTCCATCACTGACAGGCTCTGACATGAGTGGGAACCCAGTGTGAAGCCAGAGCTCAGCTCTGGACACAGACTCTGCTCAAATCCTAGGCCCACTGCTTAGCTACGATCACCACCTCATCCCTCTTCCGCGGGCAACAGACCCCTCCTCTGTGACCCCTGACGCCGACCTGCGGGAGTGCTGTCACAGTTCAGACAATAAGGACCCTCCAGCCGGGTGACCTTCCAAACCCTCCCTGCACCCCCAGGCGAGGGCACCAGCTCCGACTTCCTCTCCCGAGCATGGCAGGTGCACCAGCTCACGGGACCAAGGAAACTTGCAGGGGCCCCAGTGGGATGAAAACCAAAGCTCTTTCAACCACAGAAATACATTCTATAAAGGCGTAGGTTATTACCTGATAAACTGAAAATGGGTAAAATATGCAGGTTGGAATGGAATTGCTAAAGGTCACCTAGCACAGCTACCTCATAGGAGACAGTTTCCATGGAAACACCTTTAACAAAGCCACTGTAGCATCCGAAACAGTTGGCTCTATAAGGACAGCTCTAACAAAGTTCCATGAGCTTCGGCAGTCTCCGCCGGTCCTTCTCTATGCAGCATGAGCGAGTAGGCAAAGCGCTCCAACCCCAGCAGGACCAAGCTCCCCCTGGGGCAGTGAGAATAATGAATGGAGTGCATCTCATTCAGTTCAGAGGAACACGTGTGCTTCCCACGTGGTTTGTGCTGGAAAGATTTTGTTAATCAAGTCATAATAATGGAAGGTAATGATCTTCGTAACGTTTTCACTTGGCAAAATGAGTAAGGTGGCAGCCCCAAATCTTGTCAATTTTGGTGGTTCCTAAAATTGAAAAGTCTGTAACGCCAGACTTACTCTTTAAGGTCTTTCTTTACTCTTAAAGGTCCCATGATATGACAACCTGAATTCTAGAATCTCTATTATAAAGTCCTAGAACTCAAATATCCTAAGGGGTAACCTGAAAATGACATCAGCCACAGGCAGGCTGTTTTAAATAAGTACAAGGGAAATCAGCTAGAAAATGATGGTCCTTTTTCAATTTTAGGAAAATAAAAAGTGGCTTTTTTAATGCTAGCTTTAGTGACATCTGACCCTGTTCCCAGCCTTTCTGCTCCCCATGACAGCAGCACCCCTGGTCTGATACGACAGGACGACGACCCCAGGCTGTTACCACACAGACAACACGGAGCTTAGGGAGTCTGGCTTCGAGCTGAACAGCGTGCGTTCCTGACCACGGGAGCTGCAGGCCAGGCCGGCGCCAGGGCCGTGACGGGGCCGGCAGAGAGGGAGCCCCGGCGCTCCGACGCCAGGACGGTACCTTTCTTCAGGCAGCGCTCGATGCTGTCGGTCAGAGTCATCCTTCTTTCCAGGAGGAACTCGGAGAGCAGCTTGGAAGCCAGGGCGCTCCGCAGGCCCTCGAGGGCCGCCTGCCTGGTCTTGGCACTGTGGGAACAAGCGCCGTCAGTGCCTGTCAAACTGAGCCTGTCGCCCCTCCTGCGGTTTTGTTTATAGATTTAAAAAATCTAATTGTCATCAGCGCTAAACATTTTTAATAACATACTTTTCATCTACACTCAGCTTATTACACAAAAGATTCTAAGCTGCTCTAGATCACAGCATTTTCCTGTTTATAGTTTAAAACCACAACTTTAAATGACCGCATGGCATTTTATAATTTCAATGGGCAGGACATGCTCTGCTGTATGACATAGTCCATGAATACCCTCCACATTTAAAGTAAACGCACACCTTAACACTACAAAAGCCTCGAGTTCCTGTCCCATCCATCCCCTGGGCTTTTAATTCCGTTGGTTTTAAGCGAGTTCTAGAGCCATGGAAAGTAGGAAAATGACAAGCTTCATATTTTTCATGACCCGAACAAAACTGTGACCAAGAGGCTTACAGGAAAGTCTAGCTGTCCTTTCTAGAACATTAACTCTTAATTCAACACATCCATCCAGGCTGCAGTCAGACAGTGACAGGAATTATGCTAGAACAGTGGTTCTCAACCTTCCTAATGCCTCGACCCTTTAACCCCTTCCCCGGCAGAAACGTGTATACTCGTTTTCACAAAATGTTCTTTTTCAGTCGTCGACGAGTATACTAAGAAAATATGGTAAAAAAATATGGTTTATAGGAAGACGAGTTACAAACTGTTTTCATAACCAGCATCAAAAATACTATATAGAACCAAAATAAAAAAATTAGTCTGAAAAAGAAACGTTTTTAACAAAAAAATTGTTGGGGAAGGGGTTAATACAGTTCCTGTTATGGTGACCCCCAACTATAAAATTACTTTCGTTGCTACTTCATAACTGTAATTTTGCTACTGTTATGAATCGTAATGTAAATATCTGATATGCAGGATGTATTTTCATTGTTAAAAATTGAACATAATTAAGCATAGTGATTAATCACAAAAATAATATGTAATTATAGATGTGTTTTCCGATGGTCTTAGGCGACCCCTGTGAAAGGGTCGTTCGACTCCCAAAGGGGTCGTGACCCACAGGCTGAGAACGGCTGTGCTAGAACATCCACTAATCGGAGTCAATCTAAATTCTAAGGCACATTTCTACCCACATCCAAAGTCCAAAGAAACAAGAATCATTTAGCCATCCAAAGCAAACAAACCAAGCTTAAAATCACACAGACCACATTGTTAAGTCAGAGGCCTGCCCACGGGGCACAGAGGGTGCTGACGAACAGCCCATGGGGAGTCTCCAGGGCGCTCTACCTCTTATCCAGGGTCAGGTCAATGAAGCCCTTCAGCTTGTACTCCAAGTCTTCTTGCGTCCCTTCCTCATCCAGGACTTCCGGTCCTAGGGAACAACAGGGACCAAGCAGCCGCTGTCAGTCCAGTGGCAGGGGAGCAGCTGGGGACAGTGCTAAGACACCTTGGCACAAGAACTCCCCACCAAAGCATCGGTCTGAACTGCCCACGGAATGTAAAAGGCATACCGTCTTCAGCAAAGCTGGAAGGATCGCTGTACCCACTGCAGTGGCTCATGGTTTCGATCGATGCATCCTCGTCACTGAAAGGTTGAATATTTCGATGCTGGCCACCTGGGAAGTCAACGAAGGTGGAGGTAAGAAAGTTTGCAGCCATCGATGCAAATATTTCACTTGAGAATCTTAGTAGTTACTTAAGGGGAATCCAGTCATAAAAACCCAAAACTGCCCTGACCGGTTTGGCTCAGCGGATAGAGCGTCGGCCTGCGGACTCAAGGGTCCCAGGTTCGATCCCGGTCAAGGGCATGTACCTTGGTTGCGGGCACATCCCCAGTAAGGGGTGTGCAGGAGGCAGCTGATCGATGTTTCTCTCTCATAGATGTTTCTAACTCTCTATCCCTCTCCCTTCCTCTCTGTAAAAAATCAATAAAATATATTTAAAAAACAACAATAAAAAACCCCAAAACTTATTTAAGAAAACATGGTTATGTTATATAAGACACAAATATTTCTAAAATAAGTCAATTCACCTAATATGTACTTCCGAGCATGAACAATTTACAATATCCATCAACTTCTGAAATACATCAATCATCTGACCAGCAGCTCCAGATTACAGATGAAAAAACTACTTCCTAACCACAACCTCAAATCAGGAAGACAATGGAAATAGATCCAGAAATAAACTATGATGTCATAGGTCATCATAAGACCAAGACAAACATATTTTCCAACAAGTATGACTTGGGAAACAGTAACTGGTGAATGGGTTTTCTTGGATACACATGTCCTAAGTGAAGGAATTTAAGGAGTTACAGGATGGTAGTTTTATAGATGATAAGTTTTATAGATGATATATCAAATACCAAAACTTCCATTTTAAGCCCTTTTTCCCTCTGTGATCCAGTGGGGTTGCTGGTAATGTTTTGGTATTTGATATAGCCTATTAGATAAATTACCTGTAAAAGAAAGGTTCTAACATAAGCAACGGTTTTAAAAGATCAGTGCTACTAAAAATGAAAAATCTCCTTTTTTAAACTAGAATCTGTCAACTTCATTAACCTAAGTAATAAATCCATATTCCTAGCCATTGTGTTTGTGGGAATTTCATATTAATAACAGGATCGCCCAGTCTGAATTACATTGAGCAATGAGCTCAAATAGCTTCCAAATTCTGCCCCAAGCGGCCTCGAGTCACCTGATTTACCTGAGCCTGTTTCCGATCAGATTGCCAAAACACGTGACACTGACGGCCCTAAGGTAAGTTTTAAAGAAATCTTCTACACTTACGTCGCCTTGTTGTTGGGCTGTTTATTTTTAATGTTTTTTCTTTTTGTAAAAATCAAAACAGAGAACTTAGCAGATTTTTCTATCAGCAGAGGAAGCAGCCTTCCAATGTGCTGCTACCCTAAAGGAAATAAACTGCCAATCAAAACAGTAAGCCATAAAAAATAAGCAATGCAGCCAAGACCCCAAAACTTCTTAGAGTGCTTAGGGCAAGAATAAACAAATAAACAAAGACCTATGACATCACTCTCTATTTCTGGATCTTCATTTGTTTCCAGGATGTGAAGTCATGGCAACAGCTGAGTCATCTGCTTAACTTTTACTAACATTTATTCACCAATTTACAATTTTCATATTCAGCCTATTTCTTATCTGTCAAGAAGACTATTCCTAGGCAGGATTTACTGAGCTCCTGTCTCTAAGTTTCCCATGACTTAAAGGGAATAGAGATTTTTTTTTAAATCAAGGAAAAGAACCCTATATGAATGCCTAACATCTATGTCAGACTCACCCATCTTGTGACCCTAATGAATGCCTAACATCTATGTCAGACTCACCCACCTTGTGACCCTAAGTGCCATTAATGAGGTGCAACTATAGACGCAAGGGCCTTCCTTCTTAGGAAGTTTACTCACTAACAAGGTATTGTTTCCCCCTAAAAAACACCCTCTTCAAAGTAAGTGCTATCGCAAGTATGCACACTTGTATAATAGATCAATTTTATTACCTTCCTACAGCCCTCCACTAACTTTGGAAAATCCATGAAAGTAAAAGAAGTTGGTTATCTTTTTAAAAAATGTATTTTGCCAAACCGGTTTGGCTCAGTGGATAGAGCGTCGGCCTGCGGACTGAAGGGTCCCAGGTTCGATTCTGGTCAGGGGCATGTACCTGGGTTGCGGGCACATCCCCAGTGGGAGATGTGCAGGAGGCAGCAGATCGATGTTTCTAACTATCTCTCTCCCTTCCTCTCTGTAAAAAATCAATAAAATATATTAAAAAAAATAAAAATAAAAAATGTATTTTTATTGATCTCAGAGAGGAAGGGAGAGGGAGAGATAACGATGACAGAGAATCATTGGTCGGCTGCTTCCTGTACTGCCCTTATTTGGGACTGAGCCTGCAACCTGGGCATGTGCCCTGGCGTGAAATGAACTGTGACCTCCGGGTTCATAGGTTGACACTCAACCACCGAGTTATCTTATCTTGACTGTACATGTAAAGATCTCAAATGAACCCCGTTTCTTCTAGATGCCATCTAAAAAGACCAACCAAGTAAGTGGTTTGTAAGTACAACTATCTGACAATTTCCCATCTCGTCTATTAACTATTATTTATTCACTTATTTACTAAATAAGAAGTACATTAACATGGAACCAAATTAAAATTTTTAAAAAGCCAATCTCACCTCACAACCCTCTCTCCAGAGGCCGTGTCAAGTCGCAGATATTCAAAGCACGCAGTCTTACTACAGACTAACCAGTCTTTCCCAGCTCACTGCGCTAAGCTTAAGCACCCTTCCCACGGAGAATCATCCAACAGGCAGCAGCAGGAAGACTGGCCATTCCACTAGGTGCCAGGAAGGAAGGAGGTCCCACAGGAAGTCCCAGACGGGAATACAGGGTTGGTGATGGTTCCAGGCCATTAACCCCACCGGATCCCAATGGCTTCAGTTTGCCGCTTCCCCATGATTTGGGTCATCAACAAAAGGCAAACTTAAATAAAATAAGGACCTTCAAGACGGAAGGAAAATGTTTCCTTCAGAGGAAAAGCTGAACCACAAAAGGTTCAGAGGGATCCTCCGTTCACAGGGAGCAACCAGATGCCACCAACTCGTCATGCATTTTACACTTGGGTGATCAAGAATGAACCTGAGGAACATCAAAAGCATCCAAACCAAATGAAGAGTGGGAGAAAGAAAAGGGGGGACTGCGTTCATAGTAACCCCTTCCGAGTGCCACCTATTCAATGTCCTGCCACGATCACCAGCTTTCGTGCTAGAAACCCTCCGGGAAAGCCTTTCAAAGCCGGTTCCAATCACCCCAACGAGAAAACGCACTGATGAAAAGCATCATTCCGAGGACCAGAGTGGCAACTATGTTGACAAATTTCTAAGGACCACAAGCCTCCCATGCGACAGTCTGAGGGTATTCCGATACTTAACTTGACGGCTTGCCCAGTGAGCTCTGCGCTTAGAGGAGGGGCTTTCTGCTTGAAGCCCTTTTGTTTTAACGGTGTAACTGGCCGCAGGGGATCAGAAGTCCAGTTAAGCAGCCACCCATCCCGGAAAAGCTGCCGCTGTGCGGCGGGGACACACCAGAGACTAAACTTTGGCCAAGTGCAACCCGAGCTCGCGCACCTCCCCTCTGGGCTCGGAGCAGAGAACCTCCAGGACAAAGGAGAACGCGGCTCTGCCCCGGGGCGGGCAGGGCGCCTCCCCGGGTCGCGGCGCGGCGCGTTGGGGGAGGGGAGGTTTCTGCAGGTGGCACTTCGGGTT
>NW_006285997.1:320498-321854 GCF_000327345.1 Myotis davidii
GCTAACAGAGGCGAGGAGCGGCGTGGGTGAGAGCGGGCGCTGGCGGCTGCAGAAATCCCGGTGAAGAGCTGTGATCGGAAACGATACATGTTTCTCTCTAGCGCGGGAGCTAAGGCGGGGCGGACGCGGCCACGACGCCTTAAGTAGCAGGACGGCCGCCTGTCACCGTATGTGGGTGGGGCTAGACTCTCGCTAGCCAATCCCCGTGCCTCTCCCCACCGGCGCGGCCGCTGGACGCGGACTACCAATCCCATGCTGCCAGTGCCCCACCGGCGCCCCAGGAGCCAGTCTTGTTTGCCGCATTGGACTCTGGGAGATGTAGAATGCCCGGGGGACGTCCTCTCCCGGCTCCTCCCAAGGGACTTTCCTGCGCCTTTGCCCCCTCCTGGCGGCCCCGCCCCTGCTTCCGGGCCGGCGGGGAATGGACCTGCAGTGGCCGAGGGTGGTGAGCAATGGGGCGGGTACGCGTGATGACGACAGCCCGCCGCCCAGTGGCAACTACGCCATTGGTGGCCCTTCCTCCAGCCTCTGGCGTTCTCCTCCGCTTTTACCTTTTCCCCGAATTCCCCTCGGCGGCCGTGGCGACGTTTCCGTGGCTGTAGCTGTTGAATTAGCTTAGCGATCGCCAGTAGCTATAGCTGAACTCTGGTTCGGGGCTGTGTCTTTCATTTCCACAGAAAGGTGAGCTTAACCAGATGAGTCGTGCAGTTCATGTCCTTCTCTTACTCTAGACTGGAAAGATCTGGCGGTTCAGGGATCACACGTCTCACCTGCCAGGTAGGCGGTCAGGTTCAGGGTTAGTTTCTGGGAACATCACAGCTGGTAAAACAGACACGAGCTATAAATAGCACTAATCGCAGTGTTTTGTTTTGTTCTGTTTCCCCCCCAAGGTGATCCTAGCTCTGCCTTCCTTGGTGCATTTGTCATGTATTTAGGACTTGTTGTTCCATTCGTGCTCCCGGGCTTGACAAGCCACACTGGCTGACTCACCTCTCCCCCTCTCTCCTGAGTTCCTCCTTTTCTTCCTCGCGGCCTGTAGCACATTTGCATCCGAAGGTCCCCATGCCCCTCAACCCCCTTCCTGACTTCCCTCTGGGTGTTCACACTCCTGCTATTTTCCTACGAGTCCAAGTTCAAAATCCCACCTTCGTATGTGGTTTCCTTCTCCGTTGGGCACCACCCTACCTCCAGGAATAATAAAACTCTTTGAGTCCTAGCCTTCAGCAACACGTGCCCTCAGTTCATGCCTGGACATTTTAAGGGATCTCCCAGTTATGCCACAACTGTTCCATGGGTGATGAAGTTGCCAGACTTATTTATTTACTCACGTGCTTTCCCAGTTGTTCAAGAACCCGC
>NW_006285997.1:321970-331514 GCF_000327345.1 Myotis davidii
CAGAACCCCCCGCCCCCCCCCCCCCCTTCACTAGTATATTGAGTGCTGATCCTCTGAGTCTGGCCTGGCCTTCCTCCCCAGCGCCATCTCTCACTGCCTCCCCAGACACCGCCTGTTCTTCAGCCACCTCGTTCCCAGCGCACAGCTCTGCTGCCCTCCCGGAGCGGTCACTCACGCTGCCCCGTGTTCCCCATGTCCTAACTCCCAGCCTCACCGTGCAAAAGGCCACCCGTCCCACGAGGTCTAGCTCCGATGCCGCCCCTTCATGAAGCCTCCGACCAGAATGGCCTCTTCCTCCTCGGCCTCCTCAGCCTCCCTGCAGCGCTCTCACGGCTCTCGCTGCATCCGCGCAGGCCCACGGCTGTTCACACCCTGAAGCAGCACGTATACCCACCGAGCGAGCCGCCCAGATAAGGGTGCCAGCCGGGGGCAGGGCCCCCGCTGTGTCCGGGCCCTCCCTCCAGAGGCTGGGGAGCGAGCCCGTGGCCTTGGCTGACGCGGAGGGAGAAGGCCCCGGGCTGAAGGAGTGCAGAACTATTTTATAACCCGGGCTCTTTATCATCCAGAAACAACGCAGGCAACAGTTTTGCTACTCTCCGCTCTCTGAGCCGCATCGTCCAGGCTCCCAGCCCCGGAAGCTGTGCTTTGCCTGCATTTGGGGCGCAGTCCTCGTATCCGCATCCACTCATGGCCGCTTAGGGGCTTTCCTGGGGCAACTAGCCCTGGCCACCTCATCAGGTACACACTGGTTTTACACAGTTTGTCAACACAGCTGTCATTTCATGAAATTGTCAACTCCCTGCGAAGAACCTTGTTTTCGTCACCTCTATCCCTCAGAGCACATGGAAGGGTTGTCGTTGTCATTACAGACAGTCTGTGTTCAGTGAACGTTAAGAAATACTTGTTGACTAGATTTCTCTGGGCCCTGAAAAGGGAGCGCTGTTACACATGTTGCTTTCAGTGGCATGAACTCTGAGAGCTCCTTTTCATAAAACCAGCTTAACTGTATCTCTATTATGTCTATGGTTTAACTCCAGGTCAGGACAGACACACAAAGATTTAGCCATCGACCTCATCAGACTGATCCAAAACCAACATAGTGGTTTTGCAACATCTTTGAAGAAATTAGAAGACTCCCAGCAACACGAGAGAGTCACCAAATAACTGGAAATGCGAGGAGAAGCGGGGACAGGGCGAAGGGCTTTCTCCCGCCCAGGCTTTGGAAAGAACACCCTCCCTAGGGACTTGGTCTTAATGGAGGTGGCCTGGCGTGCCACGGGTCCTCCAGGAGGCAAGGGTTCGTGGTTGGGCTCATGGATGTTCACACCTGAGGTTCTGTGGGTAAGAATGAAGGGGAGACCATGGACATAAGGCAGGCAACGGGCTGCGTCCACCTTCTGGACTGAGAAAATTCTCCCAAATAAGAATCACATGTCTGTTACCAACCTGACATCACGGGATGCCTCTTACCTCCTAAGAAGGTGAATCCTCGTCCCGTCCCCGCCTACAAAACACAACTGACGCAGTCGAACGTTCCATCTAACAGACATTACCATCGTGGTATCTTCAGATGTTGCAAGAATAAATTTCACATTAACCTGAATCTGTGGACACAGGTGAGGTGAGCTCTGACCTCTCATGGGATGTGCATATCAAGGACTTTGGTTCAAGAACAAGAAACATAAATAAGCCTGGCTGGCATGGCCCAGTGGCTGAGCGTCGACCTATGAACCAGAAGGTCACAGTTCGATTCCTGGTCAGGGCTCATGCCTAGGTTGCTGGCTTGGTCCCAGCGTGGGGCGTGCAGGAGGCAGCCAATCAGTGATTCTCTCTCATCATTGATGTTTCTATCTCTCCCTCTCTGAATTCAATAAAAATATATTAAAAATAAACACAAGATGTGGTATTGGAACCTCTCTTGATGCAGCAACATGGAAGGGTCTCTGAGAGACTGCGGTCGTGGCTTTGTGGGGTTCTTCGCGTGGCAGTGAGAGTAACTGTCCTCCGGGTCCTCAGTCTAAGACTCACCGCCCACCAGCTGACAACGCGGCCCCTCCCTCTGCCACATGGAGCTCCTAGAAGGTCTCCAAGTTCACTGTGCCCGAGCTGCCGGGCAGGCATAGGGTGGGCACGGCCTACCTCTCAATCTCATCTGCACCTCTTCCGTCTGCTACACCGCCGGCTCCGCTGTCGGCTTCGCCAGCCCCAATACCAAGCTCATTTTCCCCAGGACTTCCTGCAGCTGCTCCGTTCGCCTGATACGAGGTCTCCTGAGCTTCCCCCACTGCCACTCAGATCTCAGCTTAAATGACGCCTCCCCCGCCCCCCACCAAGCCTGTGATCTCCCGAAGCGCCTTGCCCCGGCCTCTCTCTGGCTCAGTCACTGTCGTCTCTGGTCTCCGCGGGAATGGCGAGGGGGAGGCTTTGTTTTATTGGCTGCTTATCTTCAGAGCTGGAACACGGCGGATGCTCCGTCAGTTTACTGAGTGAATAAGCGGGTAATTCAGTGTCACTCCTCTCCTGCCCCTCCTCCACAGCCCCTCCTGTGGTCCCAGGTCCTGGCCCCTCTGCTTTACATCTCTCCTCTGTTCCTGCAGCTCCTTCCCCAGAGCAGCAGCGATTGTGTGCGTTGTCATTCTGACTGAGACCCCAAGTGGGCAAAGTCCAGGGTTGTCATCTCGGAACCAGACACCAGGGCTTTACTGAGCGCGTGCAGCAGCCTCGTGCACCTTGGAGGGAGGCCAGGGCACCCACTGGGTGAGCTGTCCCAGGCCGCCCTCCCCCTCCCTACGGCAGGGAACAGCCTATGCACCCGACCTTAGCGGCCCTGCTGGACAACAACTGTTTCATTCAGCCAGGAGGGAATGTCCTCTGTACCTGAGCCATGTTCTTAAACGCAAAGAAACTGCTTATGGGGAAGAATGAGGCTTCACTACTGGAGTCTGTCATGGCATTCTCCCAGGTTATTTTGTTTGTTTTTTAACCGCTGGCTCGAGGTGTGCTATACCAGAAGCCTTACACGTTTAATGTGTACACATTGAGTTTGGAGGTAAGTACACACCCGTAACACCATCAGCACCACCAGTGCCATGGACATACCCATCACCTGCAAGCTTCCTCCCGCCGTGTGTGTGTGTGTGTGTGTGTGTGTGTGTGTGTGTGTGTCTGTGCTAAGAACACTTAATTCTCGGCTCTTTCCACACGTCTCAGGTACTTCTTACGACACCCGTGAAGGAAAGATGAGCCTGACCACTCGGGGCTGAAGAAATGGGCTCCGAGTGGGTGTGCAGCTTCCCTGAGCTCGGACTGTTGGCCAACAGTGATTCGAGGTTAGAGCCAGGCCCGTCGCCTCCAGGGTCCCGGCTGGCCTTGGCTCTGGGAACACGACTGCTTGTCCTGGAGCCGTGGTTATGTTTTCAGTGACCCCTGACCCCTGGTGCTGGTGCCTGGTGATGGCCTGGCCGACTCAGACTCCCCTGTTGCCTCTGAGGCTGCAGACAGACGAGCTCGTGCCTCTGTCAGGGGCCCCCAGCTGGCTACTCTTCGTCCTGCAGAGGCCATGGCACTGGAATGGCAGTTCTCCTAAATGGGCTGCCAGGCGTGAGCTATCGTGCCCTGGCGATGCCCCACACACGGGGAATAAAGCATCCCCACCCCCAGGATAAAAGGGTTCATTTGATTCTAAGCATATAGGTCACGACTGTTGTTTCTTTGAAGGCTATTGATTGGTTGGCTTGATTCCCACAGCCTAGTCTTTTTTGTGCAAAGGCGGGATCTCAAATTGTTTCCATTTACGCATCATTGAAGCGACTTCACCTTTGTTTCTATTCTGGTTCTTCGGATGCACACCCTTGCACACAAGGCTTCATCAATGTGAGCTGTCATCACCATCATTACCATCATCATCATCCCATTGACTCACTGGTTTGGATTTTCCTTTACTGGACTTTGAGTTCTTTGTGTGAAGTTCGTCTTCCCAGCTCAGCACCTGCCACTGGCCTGAAACCTAGTGGATGTCCCGTGATGCCCGTGGACCGGATGCCCACGTGACTGCCTGCTTGAACCCTTGACGGGCTCCTGACTGCCCGAATAAACCCACACGCTGTAGCCTGGCTTCCCGGGCCTCCGGAATCTGGCTTTGACCCATCCGTTGGCTTCATCTGCCCCTAAGCAGGCCCAGCAAGATGAGGCGCAGCTCCCCAAATGACCCTTCCCCCCACAGGAGTGTCGTCGGGCCTCTCCTCCACCCCGGTCACTTCTGATGCAGGTGCCCCTTCCTGGACCGTCTCCTGACCCCTTACAGGTGGCCCCCCAGGCTAGGAACAGGCACGCTCCCCACAGTGGTCTGTGGACGTGATAGCACAGTACAGGATGGGGATGCGGCTACACTTTCAGGCTTCAGGGCCAGAGCAGGTCCCCGCCCCCATCGGCACCACACGGAACCCTCTCCCTGGGCCTCAGGGCACTGACTCCAGGACGCAGCCCTCAGATGCTCCTCCTCGTTCAGTTCAGATGCCGATGACTCCCTCAGCACGTCCCTGCGGTGAGGAATCTCAGCAAGTATGTAGGGTCGCCTGCGCCCCCTCAAATGCCTGCTGTGACCGTCACTCCGGACAGATCATTCATCCGCTGCCCTGGGCGCTGGGGCAAGCGCTGTCCTGGGTGGAACACGCTCGCATGTGCCCGGGACCGCCCTGCGTTCCTGCCCTCGCTGTCACTCATGAGTAAGCGGTGTCCCCGTGAGCACACACTCCATCTCCTTTTACAAAGCGAACGCCTACGGAGACATGCTCCACGCTACCAGCCGCCAGATGACACCTTCAGAGAGAAGCGTTGGGAAAGGGTCAGGTCTGCATGTCCTGGTGATGAGGCCACTGCAGCTTTAGAGAGAGCGGTCTCCGCACTGACCAGTGAGGTACATGCTCTGTGACGTCATCTCTGATTTACACGGCTGACGGCGTCATGCCTGTGGCGGCCAGCAGATCATGTGCATTTTCAACTCGAGGACCCCCTCGGCCCGCAGCCGATTCCACCTGCTCGGCGTGAAGACCCCAGGGTCTCCTCTCAGCAGGCCCTCCGCTGAAATAGTTCTCAAAGGCGACATCTGGCCCGAAAAGTCAACCAGGGGCCGGGGTGGGCAGAGCGTGGGGCGTGGAACAGCCCAGGCCCCATCCTGGCTTTGATTCCCAGAATAAACGCGTATGAACAGGAGGATGTAAGAACCGCAGGGCCCGCGCCGCGGGCTTAGGTAACGGCAGGAGGAGCCCGCCCGGGACTGGCTCCGAGGCCGCCGGTGACGCCGCCTCTAGCGCTGGCTCTGCCCCCATCACAGCTGCCTGCTCAGTAAACATTTCCCGAGCACCCAGGCCGCGAGGCCCGATGTGGACAAATATTTACCAACAAGGACGCCCAGGGCAGGGCCAGGGGTGACGCGATCCTTCCCAAGCACCTGAGGGCCCGTGACCGGAGTTTCCTGGGAAAGGGGATTTAGAGAGGCCTCCACGCTCGGCAGGACACGGCCGCCCTGCCTGTCTGTTCCAATACCTCCTTCGTGACTGTCACCTCCTGTCCCGCCGGGCAGTCAGGGGAGGCAGCCTCTGACCTTGGTCACCTGCCCACCCAGCCCAGAAACACAGGTGACGATGGGGACAGGCTTCCCCCAGACCCCCCACTGCCCAACACGCCCTCGCATGACTACAAGGTGGGGGGAGGCCCACGCAGACGTGAGGATGAGTGTGGGCGGGCACGGCCAGGGTGGAGGCTCCCACCTCACGGCACCCTGGCAGCTGGTGACCGTGCCTGAAGCTCCATCACTGAGCCACGCGGCCGGGCTGTATTGATCTCTAGGACAGCTTTCCCCTAAGTTACCATCTTACAAGACACGCAGGACAGCAGCTGGGATGCGACCGAGCTGCCTTTTGTGGCGCGGGGGCCACGGTGGCTCAGGGGCAGCGCTGCCTTGTCCCCACGGAAGAGGGAGATGGGGCAGCCCTGTCTGTGAGACGCAGAACAACAGGCTGACACTAGAGAGACGCTGCCGAAGCAGCGGGGACACTGTGGGGGGAGGCGGAGGAGGTGAAATTGGATTTTTCACACTTGGAGCCGCAGCTGCTCAGAAGGCATCGATCAGGAGGCAGAGCAGCGAGGACAACGCAGACGCCCCTTCGGGGGGAGCGCGGCCCAGGGCAGCTCTGCGGCCGCAGGAACGGCGTGGCCGATCCCAGGAGCCGGACCTCCTGAGTGACCAGTGTCCAGAGGCGTGGAGCCCGGAGGAGCAGGCCAGCGGGCCAAGTGCCCGGCTCATCGGTGCCCAGCGGAACGGGAAGCGGTCAGTGTCGGATGCGGGATGTGCGCGTGGCCACAGCCACACCTGCTGATGCCGGGGCTCCGTCAGCACAGGACGCCCAGACACCCATCGCCACGGCATGGCCAGGATGAGACGGGCCGGGGGTTGAGGCAGAAGGGCCTCAGTGGGTATAAAAGCAAAGCAAGCCCTGGCCAGTGTGGCTCAGCGGATAGAGTGTGGGCCTGCGGACCGAAAGGTCCTGGGTTCGATTCTGGTCAAGGGCACGTACCTCGGTTGCAGGCGCCTCCCTGGCTCGGGGCCTGGTCGGGGCGCGTGCATGAGGCAACCCATCGATGTGCTTCTCTCACATCATGTGTCCCTCTGTCTTTCCCCTCCCCTCCCCTCCACTCTCTCTAAAATCAACGGGAAAGTATCCTCGGGGGAGGATTGAAAAACAAACAGAAAAGAGCAGAGCAAGAGGACCAGTAGTCGACGAGAAGGTTCACCGGTCACACACCTGAGCAGCTCTGATGGGCCTCGGAGGCCCAGGGACTCGGAACTTCCGTGAAGAAGAGGGGTGGGTCGAAGGGGCTGGGCGGGTGGGTCCCGGTGTGTGTGTCTAAGGGTGGAGAGGGTGCGGGTCCTCTTTGAGGTAAAGAAGGCCGATGGGAGACAAGATCGCGAGGCCCCTCCCCAGGCGTTGCATGGGCCCGTGCACGGAGGGGCCGAAGGGGAAACTTCGCAGCGAACGACTGCCTTGGCCCCGTGTGCTTGTCATCTCCCTGCTGGGGTCACTGCCAGTGTTTGCTGCAGCTCAGTGAGCGGCTCCTAACCTCTGGGCAGCGGACACAGGTCAAGGGCGGACGCTCACATCAAAAGCCTTGAGTCGCCCTACCTGGTTTGGCTCAGTGGATAGAGCATCGGCCTGCAGACCGACAGGTCCTGGGTTCGATTCCAGTCAAGGGCACATGCCTGGGTTGCAGGCTTGACCCCCAGCAGGGGGTGTGCAGGAGGCAGCCGATCCATGATTCTCTCTCATCATCGATGTTTCCATCTCTCTCTCTCCCTCTCCCTTCCTCTCTGAAATCAATAAAAATATATATTTAAAAAAAAAAGCCTTGAGTCAGAGTCTCTGTCCTTCAGTCATTCATCAACGTCTCTCTCGTTTTCTCACTTACAAGCGGCGATGGCACCTACCTCGTGGCTGCTTCTGAGAAAGTCCCAGGAAGTTTTTCGCACAAGTTGGCGCCTAGCGATCGATCGCCAGTGAAGGTTACTGATGAGTAAGAGCAGATGAAGTAGCTGGCGCCAGCCCAGAGCCGGCCCAGTTCAGGCTGTGGGCCCAAGTTTAAAAAAGAAAGGAAAGACCATTAATCCTGGGGTGACTGTACATCCCTTGTGCCACATACAATGAGCCAGGGGCCAGGAGGACAGGTGCCTGAGCAGCGCAGCCCTGCTGGCTGGGCCCGGGTTGGCCTTAGTCACTAAGAGGAAGTGCTGAGTCACCCTGCCCCTGGCCCCGCCGCGGGTGGGGACTGAAGTCCTCGCGGGCAGGCCTCCAGCAGAGCAGGCCCAGCGGGTCCATCCCGTCCATCCCGGCTCCTGACCCACCAGCAGCCGACCTCTCTGCCGCCGATTCACGCCCTCATCCCTCGCCACGGACCCGCCTGGCCGTTTCCCCTCTGGGCACCAGCCCCGGCCCGGGCTCCTGAGCTGCACTCTTCCCCACCCTGGGCGCCCCCTGCCAACCAGGCCCTGAGCAGGCTCAGGTGCTCCTGTCCCCCTGGCACAGCGCCCGGTTCCTCCTCTCAGCTGAGTGACGCCAGGAGGGAGTCAGGGGAGAGGGCAGGACATGGGTGCAGCGGAGCAAACACTTGGGTGCGTTTCTTTTTTAAACATGTTTTTATTGATTCCAGAAAGGGAGGGAGAGGGAGAGAGGAACATCAACTGTGAGAGAGAGTCATTGATCGGCTGCCTCCTGCAGGCCCCACACAGGGGATCAGGCCCACAACCTGGGCATGTGCCCATGACCAGAATCGAACCCTGACCTCCTGGTTCATAGGTCGACGCTCAACCACGGAGCTACACCGGCCGGGCACGTTTCCAGATCAACAGAGCTCCAGCACTCGGACCCGTGGTCCCAGGGCCTCCATCTACTCGCTGTTACGGTCCTCCCCATGGGAACGGTCCGCCGGGGACCTGCCGGCCTGCTCTGCGCTGGGGGACAGAGGCTCACCCAGCTTCCCCCAGGGCTCTGCGTGGGGCCTAGGGACAGGGCTGTGTGTGTGTGACCTAGGGACAGGGCTGTGTGTGTGTGTGACCTAGGGACAGGGCTGTGTGTGTGACCTAGGGACAGGGTTGTGTGACTTAGGGAGTGGGTGGCACTCTGTGGGCGAAGCCTCAGGGACACCTGTCACCATCTTGGCTTCCTGGGCGCCTGTCTTGGCAACAAGGCCGGAGGTGGGGTGCACACACCGCTGCAGCCCCACGGGCTCTGTAACCCGCTTCCTGTGTCCTGGTTGTGAAATGCCCGCGGTCAGAAAAGCCTTCCCGGGCCCCCTTCCTCTGCCACCCTGACCGCAGCCCCGGCAGCGACAGCAGGTGGCCTGGCCGCAGCCACCCCTCTCCACTTCCTTCCCTCTGGGCTCCAATCTCGATTGCTCCCTTCACCGCCAGCATTGCAAGCCCCCCTTGCCCTGGCGGGCGTCCTCCACGCTGATGGGGCTGCGGGGCGAGAGCTGCCCGCCTTGGTGCCCCTCGCACACACAACCCTCCCGCAGGGCCGCGGAGGAGGGGCCTCCCCCGAGAGCGGGCCTGTGATAGAGACGCTCTGCTCCCGGGGTCCCGCCCCCACCTCCACCGGCTTTTCTTAGCGGACACTTTAAGGGACTTGCCACCTGCTCGCCAGGTGCTGAGGCCTGATGTCAGCGTTCGTGATAAGAGCAAGTCCGTACTTTTCCTTCTTCCCATATTCGCTTGCGGGTTTTTTTCAGGCCGCGTCTGTGTTCACATTCATTCTCCTGGTGGTGAATGGAACGAATGGACACAATTTCCTCTATTTAGTGCGACTTCTGTTGTGAGTTGTTTTGGAGAGACAGGCGAAGCCCTGGAAGGAGAAGGGACCATTGTTTCCTGATAATAAAAGTACTGAGCCATCGTTTTACAAGACAGGAACAGCCCAGGAACGTCTAGTCACCGAGATAAAAAGCCCAGTGACCTTGCCACCCACGGCATGGGCATGACCCCCAGCCATGTTTT
>NW_006285997.1:331583-339050 GCF_000327345.1 Myotis davidii
TGATGTCATGTATCAAGGGCGCCCTTCAGCGAAGAACTGGCTACAGGTGTGCATGCCTGCAAGCGAGCGTTTCCAACAGCTTGGAAAGACAGGTGCTGCCGAAGTGGGGGGAACTGGGTCCCATGCAGGTGAGTTCGTCACTAGTCTGAGCAAAGGCTGAAATCCACGTGTCACTCCCAGGCCCTCGCCAGGTGACTCGGTCAAGCATCATCCTGATTCACCAAGATTAAGGGTTCGATCCTGGTCAGGGCACATACAAGAATCAACCAATGAAGGCGTAAATAAGTGGAACAACAAACTGATGTTTCTCTCTCCCTCTCTTCCTCCACCCCCTCTAAAATCAATAAATAAAATTTTTAAAAAAGTGGTTTCCAAGCTGAAGCCTGGTAGTGGATTTTATGGAGAAATGAAATGAGAGAGGCACGTCAGAAGCTCAGTGCTATTTTTTTAAAATATGTTTTTACTAGAGGCCCGGTGCACGAATTCGTGCACAGGTGGGGTCCCTTGGCCTGGCTGGCAATCGAGGCCTATCAGAGGGCCGGCCAGCCTGGGGGAGGCAGGGGCCACAGGAGGTTGGCCAGCCAGCACCCCTGATCGGGGGCCATGGGGGTCCGGCCAACTGGGGGAAGGGGTCGGGTGGAGGAGCTGTGGGAGGTTGGCTGTAGGAGTGCACTGACCACCAGCGGGAAGCTCCTGCATTAAGCGTCTGCCCCCTGTTGGTCGGTGCGCATCATAGTGACTGGTCTACTGGTCGTTCTGGTGGTTTGGTCTTAACAGTTGCTTAGGCTTTTATATATATGGGTTGATTTCAGAGAGGAAGGGAGAGGAGAGAGAGAAACATCAATGAAGAGAGAGAATCATGGATCGGCTGCCTACTGCACACCCCACACTGGGGATCGAGCCACAACCCAGACATGTGCCCTGACCAGAAATCAAACCCTGACCTCCTGGTTTGTAGGTTGATGCTAACACACTGAGCCATACCTACTGGGCCTGGTCGATGCTATTGTTAGTTTGAGTCAGGTCTGTCCAGTTTGTTGCTAAATCTGACCTACTGAAATTTCATCTGTGCACAGCCACCCTTAAAGAGAGATTTACTCCTCCATGAACCCAAAATACCACTGCTTGCCTTGTAAGTGTGCTAGAAAGAAACAGGGATAGATGGGGAGGCAGAGAGAGTGAGAGAGAGAGAGCACGAGCGCTCCTGCTCTATGCATATCATTTGTCTGTCTGTCTACCCAACCTTTGGTTTGAGTCTTATTTTTAGCGAGTTCCTCTTTTCCTTTATTTTTTTAAACAACTGCTCTGTGTTCTCTTTTTTTAAATATATTTTATGGATTTTTTACAGAGAGGAAGGGAGAGAGACAGAGACTCAGAAACATCAATGAGAGAGAAACATCAATCAGCTGCCTCCTGCACACCTCCTACTGGGGATGTGCCCGCAACCCAGGCACATGCCCTTGACTGGAATCGAACCTGGGCCCCTTCAGTCCGCAGGCCGACGCTCTATCCACTGAGCCAAACCGGTTTTGGCTGTGTTCTCTTTTACATAAGCCCCTGTTGATGAATATTTGGATTGTTTATAAACTTTTGCTCTTACAAATAATATCAAAATAAATACTGTGCAATGTTTTGATTTTCAAGAGATTCTTACACGTAGAATCATTAAGTCAACAGGTGCGTGAAAGGTTACTTTATTAGTTAACTAGATCAGGCTAGGCCGGCCAGGGGCAGGGGCCGTGGGCGGTTGGTGGGCTGGCCTCACCCCCTGGTTGAACTCCCGGTTGAACTCTGGGTCAAGGGGACAATTTGCATATTAGCCTTTTATTATATTGGATTCCAAAGTACGCCCCCTAGAGGCTGCCTGCTCTGCTCGCTCACCCTTAGGGCGACACCTGCTGGTCCATGCCTCCCCAACAGAAGATATTCCCCATTGGATGGGTGAGCAATCAGACTTTGAAATACTTGCTAGTTCACTTCTCTCTTAGTCTAAGCCAGTGATGGCGAACCTTTTGAGCTCGGCGTGTCAGCATTTTGAAAAACCCTACCTTAACTCTGGTGCTGTGTCACATATAGAAATTTTTTGATATTTTCAACCATAGTAAAACAAAGACTTACATTTTTGATATTTATTTTATATATTTAAATGCCCTTTAACAAAGAAAAATCAACCAAAAAAATGAGTTCGCGTGTCACCTCTGACGGCGTGTCATAGGTTCGCCATCACTGCTCTAAGCAGCAGCGAGTGCCTTCTCAGGTGTGTGAGGGCCATGTTACATTCTTTAAATGTCTACTTCTTCATTCACTTTCGCTCGTTCACTTTCCTCATGCACTTTAGAATCCTCTCTGCTGGCTCCCGAAAAATAAATAAGGAACGGCCAGGTCTCCTGTGATCGTGGCAAACGTGCCCATCACCTCGGGGGGCGGGGGGGGGGAGGGGCCTCCCGTGGCCGAGCTGCGGGCTGAGGACTCGTGTCCTCGCGTGTGTCCGGTTCCCTGGGGGCTGCCCGGGGCTGGCCGCTCCCATCTGCTTGTGGTTTTTCTTTGTGTCGTTGGGAGAAACCACAACAGGATGCAGCTGAACAGGGTGGAGAGAAGCCCTGGCCATGCGGACTGGTCTTTACATTTATCACCCCACACCGCGCTGTCCTCCTGCTGCGGGGGGTCACACTGCCCAGCCTGGCCTGGCCCAGCCCAGCCCCAGCCCAGCCCCAGCCCGGCCCGGCCCCACGAAGCGCCACTGCACCCTCTCTCCTCCCAGCCAGACAGTGACCTCGTCTCGGCCTCGTGTAGAAACAACACAAAACCAAGGCCTGGAGAGAACGTCTGCAGTTTCCCCCATGAGACATAATGCCCGTTGCCTCAATCCTAACCTATGCACGGTCCTCCCTCTGGGAAAAAGTACAAATTAATAAAGAGATGGCCTGGCTGGTGTGGCTCAGGGGCGGAGCCTTGTTGACCTATGAACCAGGGGCTCAGATTCGATTCCGGTCAGGGCACATGCCTGGGTTGCAGGCTCGATCCCCAGCAGGGGGCGTGCAGGAGGCGGCCGGTCAATGATTCTCTCTCATCACTGATGTTTCTCTCTTTCTCCCTCTCCCTTCCTCTCTAAAATTAATAAAAATATGTGTAAAAAATAATATAAACTCATCAATTATTTTAAAAAAATTAAAGAGGGAGAGAGAAGTTCGTACCTTCAAAATAGCTCGGAGACAATCACACCGATCTCACTTGAGATGGAAAAGGGAGCATGGAACTCTGAGAGCGCAGTTGGTCCCCAGCCGACCTCAGACGCGGGGAACTACACAGAAGGGAGGAGAGCACGCGGGGTGTCAGCAGCAGGAGCAGGGGACATGGGCTAAGTGGGGAGCTGGTCCACTCTCCTCCGCGGCCCCCAGGGCGGGGCTGACCGTACCCAGGGCGTGTGCTCCATCGTGGCCACTGTAAGGGGACGGCGAGGGCCTGGGAATGCCGGGGTCCCAGCCAGACGAGGCCCCTCATCCGCCGTGAAGGTCTAGGGGGGTGCGAGGGCCGAATTCCATGCTGAGGCCTCCGCTGGCCCCGTCCATGAGGTTGGAACCCACAGAATGGATGACAAGGACGAGCAAGGCACGCACCAAGCAATAACCAGGCAGAAGGCACTTACCAAACCACCTGCATGTACCTGCCGACACATCTACTGAAGTCCGCAGCGGAGACACGGTCAGAACAGAGTGTGTGAGGAGGTGCTGGCAATGGTGGGGGTGAACACAGGAGATGTGTGAGACAGGCCCGGCCCCAGGAGCCGGTCACCAGGTCACGGAACATTGAGGAGAAGCAGGGTCTAAAGCTAGATGGTTACCTGGGGCAGAAAGGTGGTGGGGGAAGGGAGAAACTTTACCCTCGAGGGTCTCCCGCTGGCCTCACAACCACCTCCACCGGAGACAGAGCTGATCCCACAACCACCTCCACCTGAGACAGAACCTTCTGGTCCCACAACCACCTCCACCTGAGGCAGAGCTGATCCCACAACCACTTCCATCTGAGGCAGAGGAACAAGAGAAAACAACCAGATTCAATTACTGACGTGCAGATGGGAGCCCCACACACGAGAGAGTCAGAGACACAAAAGGAAGATGAGGTACCTATGGCCTTCTGAGCTGAGGATGAGGTAAGACCCCTCGGGGCTGCAGGGGGTGGGAGTGGGGGTGTCTCTCTCAGAATGATGGAAGAGCAGACTGGTCAGTAATTGGGTGTTTGCCCGGCCCTAGAGAGAGTGATGAAGAGGTGTTTCTGGCGATAGCTCTAATGGGCAAAGCCCCGGATTTAAACTCTTTTAAGGGAGGGGTCTGCAGAGTCCCGATCGCCTTCAGCTCGGAATCATTCGTCCGCCAAGGTGGCCCGTCTTGGGGAGGCCTGTCCCGAACCCCTTTGATTGTGAAGGAGGCTTTTGCCAAATGGCCCTGGAAATGAGTAGAACGGGACAGGACGTGCATTGGTGACGTGTTTCCTAGGAAGGTCTCAGCTTAGCTAGCAGGGGCCAGAGAGCCCAGAGACCTCGCCCCGGGGCACGGTCCTGGGGAAGCTTGAGGCAGGAGGTCTGCACAACGAACACCCAAAGCAGTGGCACGTGTGGCTCTTTCGATAGAATTGATTCAAAGCCGCATGTCTAAAGCAGAGATCGAGGACTGTCAACATTGCAACCAAGTCCTGCTTTTCTATAAAAAGTCGGAGTTTCTTCAAATGGTACATGCATTTCTTTACAGATCCCTACATACTTGACAGAAATATGGGGAAATGTTGGGATCATGTAACCTCACAGTTTCAGGAACACTTTTATTTGAAGATCCCACAGAAATGAAGTCTCTGAAACTTTAACAAGCACATACAGCCGCGATTAATTTATACATCTCAGAAATAGGTTTCGTTGGAGAATGTGAAGTTATTGGAAATAGACCTTGCAATGACTTTTGACAAATGGACCAACAAATACCAAAATGTTGTTTATTGGAAACTGACATGTACTCAGTCTGCAGGTAAGTGAGCTGGAGGTGGGGAAGCTGAGAGGAGGAACTGCCCTTTCTCGCCGGGAGAGGCAAGAGCAGGCTCAGACGCCAGCAAAACCCTGTGGCCACTGGCCCTGGGTTCCTCCAGGGTCTTCCCTTCATGCTGCCCCCCCCCTCCCAATTGCAGATGGTATACTGTATTTTTCTGTGTATAAGACACTATTTTTTTTTTCTAAAATCATTAGACTGAAAATTGAGGGGAGCCTTATATACACGGAAGTCAGCTGAGGAGGGAGTCGGCTGCCCATACCTTGTCAAATAGGCTTCCTCCACTCACGAGCCTTATTGTCACTGACGTCAGCTGATGCCATGATTGGAGGGGGAGGTGGAGAGTGTACAGATGCAACAGGGACTTGAGCGTTCTGAGCCCATAAAGGCGTCAAAAAATAAAAAGATAAATACCGGTAAGCGATTGTCTTACTCTGCAAAACTCAAACAGAGTAATCAGCTCTGCAAAAGAGCATGGAGATAGAGCTGCAGAGAGAGTGCAGAGAGCATGGCCACAGAGCTGCAGAGACAATTTGGTCCTCCTCCCACTGAGTGTGATCAGACAGCGGAGAACAGGAAGAACAGCTCCTTAAGATGCCAACAAAGAAGAGGGCCCCAAGAGGAAAACCAGCAAAATGTGTAAGATATTGATTTCTTAGTTTTGGGTTGGGAAAGCAGGGAGCGTCCTATACATGGGGGCATCTTATACACAGAAAAATATGGTACTTGCTGTCAAATGAAGCTTCAAGCCCACAGCCTCGGGTCTGGATAGAGAAATTGCAGCCAGGTTCCTCCAGGACAAACTGTGCTGTTCACACACTTCATTGGGGGTGGGGGGTGGCACCGATATGAAGTTCGCTGGGCTGGAAGTCCGGAGACCAGGGTCTCCTGCAGCTCGGCTCTTATCAGGGAAGAAACTATTTCCCCAACTGACATGCTCTTATATTCACTGGTTGGCACTAGGTCACGTTTATTTCTCACAGTTCTGGAGGCTGGGACAAAATCCTCAACAAAACACTCACAAACCAAATTCAACAGCAGAGTCAAAGGATCATTCACCAAGTGGGATGGAGCCCTGGGATGCAAGGATGGTTCAACTGCACAGATCACCGCGTTAACACAGGTAAGGATACAAATCACATGACCATCTCAATGAGTGCAGAAAAGTGTTTCTGTTATAAGGGCACTAATCCCCTTCATGAGGGCTGCACCCCTGACCTAAGTCCCTCTCAAGGCCCTACGTTAAATACGGCCACACTGGGGACGAGGGCTTCACGAATGGATTTGGGGGTGGGGCAGGGCATACAGACATTCAGCACCTACCCAGGAGTTCTCACATATTCTGTGTTCTGCTTCGTTGCGTAGCCTATCGTGTTCCTCTTGCCCCTCTTTGGGAGAAGTCTCTGTGTTGAACATGCAGCCAGATTATTCCCAGGGAGGCGATCAGAGACGTTTCCTGGGGAAGATTTTCTTGGCAGACAAGCAAAATGCGCCCTGTGTTTCCGCAGCGGCCGGACAGGGGGCAGCACGGAGCCGCTCCCTCCTTTGTGGGGCCAGAACTGTCCCCTTGGTCAAATGCATCTCTTCCTTCTGAAACGCACCACACAGTTCATTCTAGGCTTCTCTCTGCTCAAGAGGTTAGAGCCACTAGCCCAGACAAAGGGATTAACTGACCAAATGCCATCCCTGTTGCGCATAAAGCACGGGGGAGTGTGTTTCCAAACGGAGGAGAGACTTGCCCCTGGGGGTGAAGTCCGTTTGGTAACTCGTCCAAAACCTCTAGCCGACAAGCAGCTGCTTCGATTCCCCCCGGAGGCCCGTCCGTGTCCTCCCACCTCCCTGAGGGCACCCGAGTGAGTGGGCTGCACGCTTGGGCGACCTATTTTTAACTTTAGGTGGTGGTTTTTTCCTCCTTGTGAAAAACTTGATGCTGAATAAGGGTCCTTGTTTTCAGAAGTTGCTTATCTCACAAAGCCCTGCTGTTACGCTTCCTGTCAGACCAGGCGGAGCTGTGCCAGAAGGTCACCTTCGCTAGCGCCGAGCTTTAAAAAGAACACGCAGAGCCGACCAGGACGCAGCTGGACTTTCAAGGTCACGGAACGAGAGGAAAAGACTGGCTCTGGGTTCCGGCAGCGACAGGCCACCCAGAGCGCTCGGGGCAGAGCTCTGTGCACCATCGGAACCAGAGTAGCCCGGGCGGCGGCGGCTACAGGCCCGTTGCTGAGACAGGCTAATGCCTACAGATAAGAGTCCTCTCCCCACGGGGAGTAAGACATTCCCCGGAGTGACTCAGGAGCGGCCAGACACAGCAGGCGTGTGGACGGGTCACTGAGCTCAGGATGTGAGCAGGTAGGCAAAGCATATGCATGCATCCGGGACGGTGGGGTGCCCCCCAGTCACCCCGTGTCCTCCTCAGTCCGACCAGCTGCTCCTA